>NC_142686.1:90229166-90538333 GCF_056320005.1 Nelumbo lutea
GTCTTTTGTAGTTGACCCAAACCCTCCCGCCCTCTCTCTCCTCTTTCATCTCCTCCCATCCTATTATTTCTCACCTCTATCCCCTATTTAATCTCGTTGTTCTCTCTCTTTGATTTTCTGCTATGGATTCTAACTTATATGGATTCTTTTTGCATCATGGTTTTTAAAAACGACCTGAAAATTGAACCGGTCATGGGTCTGGTTACCTGGTTGAAGGGTCTGACCATTCAAATCGAACAGTTGGCCTGTTCTGACAAAAATATAAAAAAAAATTAAAACTCTTGTCTTTGCCATTGAATGCATGTATATATATACTCATTTATTTATGTGTATATGCTTGTCAACAATTTTAAATTTAAAATGAAAGTGGGCCAATCCTAATCCACCCAAAAAACTTTACATAACTGAATTGACCTCAATCCTTGACTACAGGAAATTATAAATAATAACATTTGACAAAAGGAAGTAGAGAAATTGGGCCACACGAAACCGAACTGAACCCAGACCCAACCCTAATCCAATCCAACTCAAAAACTAACATCAGTTGAAAATCAATGTGGATGACAGTGTGGAGCAAGTTAAATTGAACCCTGAAAGAGGCAGAGGTTGAGTCCTTTTTGGATTGTCTAAATTTAGGCTTGGAACTAGGGTGTCGATTGGACTGGATTTGGTCCAATACGATCTAGTCAAATGTGAATCTATTACAAATGGACCAAGTCCAATCCAATCCAATGAATATTTTATACCATTTTGGATTGGTCCAATTCAATGTTTAGACTATCCAATCTATTCAAATTCGTTTTAATTTAGATTGATTTTCAACCCAAACCTGGTCCATTGATGCCTATATTCTTATCTTATATCTTTGGATCAGATATTGGCTTAATCCAACCCAATCTCTCTCTCTCTCTCTCTCTCTCTCTCTCTCTCTATATATATATATATATATATATATATTTTATTTATTTATTTTATGGATGGACCTGGTCCAATCCAATCTTATAAATATTTTGGAGTGGACTGTTCCAATCCAATGTGTTATTGGTCCATCCAATCCGTCCAAATTGATTTTAGACTAGATGGGTTCCAACCTAAAACCGGTCCATTAACACCCTTACATGGAACCAGGTCTTTGAGCCTTTAGAATTTCATTATTGAAGTAGATTCTGAGAATGCGACAAAATACCTTTTGGAGGACTCGGAACTCCTCTCCTTGACCATTAAGGAGTGTAGTGGCTCAATGCAGGTCCCTCTTTCATTCTTTTACATCAATTCTGACACAACTTGCTGTCTGTATATCCATTTCACCAGCTTGTCATATCATAACAAAATGGAAACGTTATTTAATCACACTTTGACAATTAATATTTTGGTAAATAGATTGAATTTGCTCCCCACATAAATCTCACAGTACATTACAGCCATACATAGGGAATTCACAAGGGGTGATTTGGCCCGACTTGATAAACAGAGGACACGTGGATGTAGCCCACCAGTTGGACAATGACTCAGCACCACGGTCATCTCGGCAAGTTTAGTTATTACGGAATCCCAGCCACCTCAGGTCAAGGTTTAATATTTCGATACGATATGACCGATACAAGGAGTATCGTATCGTATCTTTTAAAAACAGATACAGGATATGCATGGAAATCGTGTGTATCGTTTTTTTTCATGCGTATCGGTGAAAGAATGGTAGGATCCATCTAATGGACGCCATGAAGGGTGCGGAATGGGTGGGTGAATTTCAAAAAAAATTCTTACCTTCTTTCAACTGGGAATCATATTCCCTAAATTTAGAATATAATATTCAAGGATTCTACTTGAACCATAATCAGACCAGACCTGAACCAAAAGGAAACAGGAAAGATTATACCTGATCCGGAGAAACAATATCTCCCAAAGTTGGTGTTCACTCCCAAAGAAGAAACCAAGATCTGCTCCTACTGATGATGACACAACTGTGGATGGAACGAAACCAGCAGGGTGCGTCCTACACACTGGATTCTTCGCAAGAATCCTCTGGAAACCTTGAACACCGAACCTTTTTGGTCTTTCTTGCAAGACTGTTGTCAAGAACTGATTTCTTGACTTTCTAATGCTACAAAGATCCAATCTTGCAATAGGGAATGGCGGCTGCTAGAGGAGGAGAAATCCAGGGACGAAGAGGGCTGAACTGTGTCTCTTCTCTCTGGAGACCGTGAGAGATCAAATCTCAATTCGTAGGAGGTATCTCTTGCATACAAACCCTAGTTCGAAATCTGATTTTTCTGATTGAGTTTTCTCCTCTTTCTTCTTGATTAAGAAACCTCCCAATTTTTGGGAGTTATCCCAATCCAAATTAGTTTTTGGATAGGGGATAATCTTAATCCTTTTTGCAGATTAAGTTAGCTGACTCCTGATCTTATCAGGAGGTTACTAGATTCAAATCTAATTTGAATTTGGTCTCTTAGAGTGGATAAGGTTAAAGACCCAATCCTTTTACTAACATTAATCTTAGATTCGCCCCATGAATAAGTGATCATATCAACCCAGTTCGAAATGAGTTTTTGGTCCATTAAGTGCTCAATGTTTAACTAGTTTCCAATCTGCTGCCCAGTTGGGCTTCTTTGTATGGCGTGGGACCCAAGCATTGATCTACACACCAGCCACATGGGTTCGATCTAGCCTTTATTACAAGGTCCATCCAAATTCACTGAAAGACTCAGTGACCCCCTTGAGCCCATCACATGGACCCTATGGGCCCAACACTTACATTAAGTGGTCCCTGGGCCAAGCCATCTTATAAAAACCCAGGGGCTGTGGATAGGTGCAAGATTAGCCCATCAGGTATTACCCTAAATGGTCTTACACTTAACCTCTTAGCCCTTAATGATCAAGCATTGCCCGACAAGAGAAGACCTCTCCCTCGGCTGCAAGGAACAGTGCTGCATTCTCTACTCACATGGATCCCGGGAATTAAAACCTTTTGCAAATCTTTTGAAACCGTACATATACATACATATATATATATATATATATATATTAATTTTGCAAAAAAAAAATTCCAACGATTGAAATCAACTGCCGGTAGAAGGAAAAAGATGGCGGCGCTGGAGATTTGCAGATGGAGAAATCGCTTCCTACGATTTACAGCTTATGAAACTGTAACATTTGTGATTAATCTCTGTTTTGCAGGTGGTGTGAACAGTCCATAGTTGATTTGTGTTTGTTTAAAATCAAGATTATTAATTTCAAATCTTTAATGAATTAATTCTTGAATTGAAAATCAATTTTGGACCATTTCGGACTAGATTGGACCAAAACTGTTTGGACCAAATCAGGGGTTCGAAAGGGGCTGTTTTTCAGTCCATATTTCTCACACTTGTTGTTCCAAATCTGATGTTCAATTACAGGGATTAATTCGGCCCACCTGTAAAGCCAAGTTTTAAAGGGTTAAAACTACAAAAGCCCATTATTGTGAGAAAAGTTGTATAGGCCGAACTACTAATTGCAATTCAGCCCATACACCTAGTAGACATTAATTGTTAATGCTTTGGGTTTTTTTAAATGGGCTTTTCGATGGGCTTTACAACAATTAATTGATTGGATCAATTCCTCCTTTACTTGTGATGTTTGGATGTTTGATGTACTGCGACCATGGGCCATAAGCACTTGGCCCATGTTGACTCGTTAGTGGCTTTTGCGCACACCATGGCTGAATGCACATCATTGCCATGGTGTTCCTTAAGGTCATTGGATGACCCCCTTTTTGCTTGGTGGGCCCCACAACCCTAAAAAGGGATGCGTACGAAACCCCTAGCCGATTAAGGCCCACCGAAAATTTGACTTTATGAAAGTCAGTGGGAGCCACTTTGGTTTGACCTAAATTAGAATTAGGGCATAATTTTGTTCCCTCCAGCAAATATGAATGCATGTGATAGGGAGATCCATATGATGGACTCTGTAAAGGCCTTCCGTCATAAATTGGGCTATCCATTTGTTGTTGGATCTATTAGAGTGTTTCATAAGACGATAGGGGCGTCATAGACCGATGTGGGAGGGGCTTCACCAGAAAATGGGAACTCTCTCACGGTACCTTGGCGTAACCTGAATATGATGGGTGTGCACTCACTGGACAGAAAGGTTTACCTGCAAACGGCTCTGAACCTTGTCTGACAGAGGCCAAAGGGATACTCATTTGATGAGTGAATATGATCCATCACAGAAAGGTGCTGGGGTTTTGCAACTGAAACAGTTGGCTTCACGTACCCTATGTGATTTCCCACATTTCCAAAGACATTTCGTCGTCTCTGTCACTGAGAAAGGAGGGAAATCTCAGAGATGAACAAATGGGATTGGAACATAGATTAAAAACCATATCTATGTAGGTAACATGAATCAAACTAAGGTTGTGGACTAACGTCTTTGCTGTTTTATTAGAAAATGGCAAACGGTCAATTTGCAAAGCTTCTAGACGATAACAAGCTTAAGGGCCCAAACTATGCCGACTGGTACAGAAATCTTATGCTGGTCCTAACTTCTGAAAAGTTAGACAAGGTGATGAAAAATCTTACCCCGGAACGTCTGGGTGATAGGGCTTCTGAGGCCCGTAGGAGGGACTACCAAGATTGGGAGGATAAGAACTCCCTAGCCCGCTGCTTTGTCATTGCTTCATTAGACAACTCAATACAGAGGCAGTTCGATCAGATCGAACTAGCCAAGGACATATTGGACAGTCTAAGAACAATGTATGAAGAACAGAACTGTTCTACTCGACAGAAGGTCCTGAAATTGTTCATGACCGTGCAGATGACCAAAGGGCAGAAAGTTCATGACCATTGTCTTCGGATGATGGGATACATTAACGAACTCAAAGCTCTTGGATCTGGGCTAGATTTTGGCACACAAGTGGATGCCATCCTGAATTCTTTGCCCTCTTCCTTCAATGCGTTCACAATGAACTACAATACGAATAAGCTGAATATCAGTGTCCAGGAACTCAGCAATATGTTGCAGAGGGCCGAGGATCTACTCAAGAAGGATGAGCCTATGGTTATGCTTGCTGAAGCTAACAAATTGGGCAAGAAAAAGAGAAAGGCAAAGAAGCTCCAGAAGAAAGCTGCCAAACCCAAGAAGCAGAAGAAGAATAAGGCATCTGATGTCTGTCACTTCTGCAAATAGACCGGCCACTGGAAGAGGAACTGTCCTACCTACCTGGAATCTAAGAAAGGTAACATTGAAACTTGTGTCATAGAAACTAATATGTTAGTTACTTCTGTGTCCTGGTGTGTTGACTCCGGGGCTTCAACTCATGCGTGTAACTCACTGCAGGGGTTCAAAATTAGCAGAAGATTGAGTGAAGGCGAAGTGACACTATTTTTGGGAACAACTGCAAGTGTTGCAGCTGCGGCAATAGGAACCGTAGAATTAGTTTTTAGAGAAGGAGTCATTGTACTTAAAGATTGTCTTTATGTACAGAACTTGAGAAGAAATTTAATTTATGTTTCTAAACTGTGTACTGATGGATATACTATTTATTTTAGTAATATGATTACTGTTAAACGGAATAACAAATTCATCGCATGTGGGGAACTAGAGAACGGTCTCTATGTTCTACATCCTTCTCTGGAAACTAACCTAACCGAAACTATGTTAGTCGAAAATCCCAAGAAAAGGAATCGTGATACGGTAAATCCCAGTGCCTCTAGCATTACCGACTTGGCCATATCGATGTTGACCGAATCACAAGGCTGGTAAAGGACGGTCCTTTGGATTTTCTAACCGTAGAAAATCTTCCCACTTGTGAGCCTTGCCTTCAAGGTAAGATGACTAAGCGGCCATTTGACGGTAAGCCTGAAAGATCTGGAGGCACACTTGACCTAACACATACTGATGTATGTGGTCCTTTGAGTGTTAGGACACGGAATCAACACGTATATTTCATCACCTTTACAGATGATTTTTCACGATATGGTTACATGTACCTAATGAGACACAAGGCTAAATCCTTTGAAAAGTTCAAAGAGTTCAAACAGGAAGTCGAGAAACAGTTAGGGAGAGAAGTTAAGGCCCTTCGATCGGATCGAGGTGGCGAGTATCTCTCTGATGAATTCAGGGACTACTTAAAGGATAATGGGATAGTGTCACAACTAGCTCCTCCTGCTACACCTTAACTCAACGGTGTTTCAAAGAGGTGGAATAGGACCTTGTTGGACATGGTCCGGTCACTTCTGGTACGTTCAGAATTACACACATCATTTTAGGGATATGCATTAGACTGCTATCTAAGTACTGAATCGAGTTCCAACCAAATCAGTTCCGAAAACTCCATATGAACTATGGACCGGAAGGAAGCCAAGTGTAAGACACTTCAAGATTTGGGGTTGTCCTGCACATGTTAAAAGAACAAGTGCAGACAAGTTGGAATCCAAAACCAGCCATTGCCTATTTATAGGCTACCCAAAGGATTCAGTGGGTTATCTATTCTATGACCCAAGTGAGCAGAAAGTGTTCTGCAGTCGAAACGCCCAATTCTTAGAATCCGAATACATTTTGGACACTCACCGTCAGGAAATAGTTCTTGATGAGGAGAGCTCAGGAGCAGTGGGAGATGTCCCACAAGTTCCAGGTAGTGACCAACCTAGAAGGTCCACCTGGGTATCCAGACCACCAGTCCGATATGGTTATGACCAGGATAGCTACCTGGTGGAAGCCTTGACTAGTGAAGAGGATCCCGTGACTTACGCGGAAGCTATGTTAGACATAGATTCTCAAAAGTGGATGGAGGCCATGAGAGCTGAGATGGACTCGATGGAGACCAATGGAGTCTGGACTCTAGTAGATCCGCCCTCCAGGGTAAAAGCAATTGGTTGCAAATGGATCTACAAGAGGAAGAAGGGCCCCGATGGCAGGATTGAGACCTACAAAGCTCGCTTGGTGGCGAAAGGGTATACTCAGAAAGAAGGCATCGATTATGAGGAAACTTTTTTGCCCGTGGCCATGCTTAAATCCATTATAATCCTGCTATCTATAGCAGCATACCATAACTACGAGATTTAGCAAATGGATGTCAAAACCACGTTCCTAAATGGAGATCTTAGTGAAGATATCTACATGCAGTAGCCGCAAGGCTTCATTGCTGCTGGTCAGGAACACATGGTATGTAAACTCAATAGATCCATATATGGACTTAAGTAGGCTTCTAGGAGTTGGAACATCCCTTTTGATTCTGCCATCAAAATGTTTGACTTTGAGCAGAATCTAGATGAGCCCTATGTTTATAGGAAGTCCAGTGGGGATAAGATTACCTTTTTGGTATTGTACGTGGACAATATCCTACTCATTGGGAATGATGTAGGAATGTTGACTTCGGTCAAGGTATGGCTGTCACAACAGTTCTCCATGAAAGATCTTGGAGAAGCTTCTTACATACTGGGTCTTCGACTCTATAGAGATAGATCGAAGCAGATAATTGGGTTATCTCAGGCTGCTTACATTGACAAAATTATCAAAAGGTACAACATAGAAAACTCCAAGAAAGGAAATGTTCCTTTCAGACATGGAGTCACTCTCTCCAAGAAGATGTTTCCTAAGACTTCTGAGGAGATTGAGAGCATGAAAGACGTTCTCTATGCCTCAACCGTAGGGAGCATCATGTATGCCATGCTGTGCACTCGCCTAGAAATAGCTCAAGCGGTGAGTGTGGTAAGCAGATTCCAGGCCAACCCAGGTCAAGAGCATTGGACTGTTGTGAAGAACATACTTAAATACCTTCGAAGGACAAAAGAGTTTTGTCTGGTATTTGACGGTGGTTCACTACAAGTTCTAGGGTATACCGATGCCAATTTCTAGTCGGATCCAGATGATAGAAAGTATACATCTGGGTATGTTTTCACGATAGGATCGTGTGATGTTTGCTAGAAAAGCAGCAAACAGGGGTCCACTGTAGACTCCACAACCGAGGCTGAGTACATTTCCGCAAGTGAAGCTGCCAAGGAAGCCGTGTGGATGAAGAAATTCATACACGAATTGAGAGTGATCCCATCCAGCACATCACCAATCCCATTGTTGTGTGACAACAATGGAGCGATCGCCCAGGCTAAAGAGCCTTGGGCTCACTCGAAGTCAAAGCACATCGAGAGGAAGTACCATGTACTGCGGGAGATCGTTGGTAGAGGGGACGTCCTAATTCAAAAGGTTGCATCAGCGGACAATGTGGCAGACCCATTGACTAAGCCACTGACATAGAAGGTGTTTGAGAAACACGTGGAAAGCATGGGACTCTAGCATGTACCGGATTGGACCTAAGTGCAAGTGGGAGATGTTAGACAGTTTTGTATGCCCTTAGCTTCAATTCATTTTGATGTACTTTTGACATTTAGTGTAAATAAATAAAGTACATGTTTGATTCATGTTGTTTGGTATAATTCTGTGTAAGACCCTAAAACTGGACACTTATAGAAACTTGTGTTAGTTTTAAATGTTCACAGCCATTGGATAAGTCTGGGGAGATTTATCCTGCCAAGGCTAATACTGATGTGCCACCAAGTGTTGGGATTGCTTGTTTCGGCCATCTGGGTAAGACCCAAGGCACATGCAGTATGGGATTGCTTGAACCCTTGAACTGGACCAGATTTCCAGTATTGCCCTAGACCTTGGAGACGGATGGGCAAAACTGAAAAGCTACACCTGACCCCTAGACTCGATTATGACACATCACTAGGTGTCGGATCGAGCTATCTTTGATGTGTCAATCAGTGAGATCCTTAGTGGGGGTCAAAACCTGGACATGTTGGGGCAGTTTGAGAATTCATCTGAGTGAGTGATCATAGTGACGGGATCAGCCCCTTTGTCAGACAATGGTAATGATCGGGAATGCACTCTCTCTGATTGAAATCAACTGCCGGCAGTTTGGTTTCCATCAGAGAGAGTGCATTCTCGATCATTACCATTGTCCGACAAAGGGGCTGATCCCTTCACTATGATCACTCACTTAGATGAATTCTCAGACTGCCCCAATATGTCCAGGTTTTGACCCCCACTAAGGATCTCACTGATTGACACATCAAAGACAACCCGATCCGACACCTAGTGATGTGTCATAATCGAGTCTAGGGGTCAGGTGTAACTTTCCAGTTTTGTCCATCCATCTCCAAGGTCTAGGGAAATACTGGAAATCTGGTCCGATTCAAGGGTTCAAGCAATCCCATACTACATGTGCCTTGGGTCTTACCCTGATGGCCGAAACAAGCCATCCCAACACTTGGTGGCACATCAGTATCAGCCTTGGCAGGATAAATCTCCCCAGACTTATCCAATGGCTGTGAACATTTAAAACTAACACAAGTTTCTATAAGTGTCTAGTTTTAGGGTCTTACACAGAATTATACCAAACAACATGAATCAAACATGTACTTTATTTATTTACACTAAATGTCAAAAGTACATCAAAATGGATTAAAGCTAAGGGCATACAAAACTGTCTAACAATCGGACCCATATCGGGGGCGTATTCAGGCGTATCGAAGGTGTATCGGGGTGTATCAGTAGTGTATCGACAAAAAAGATACCGCTAAAAACTGAAAAAAAAAATAAAGGGGAAAAGTAAGATTCTTTCACCCCCAAATAACTCTAAAACTCCAAACCTTATTCCTAGAGTGCTAGATTTGCAAAATTTTGCAAGAAACAAGTGTGAACCGTTATTTTTTTAAAAGATTTTTCAAATTTTGAAAAAATATGGTAAAAATAGATAATTTTTTTTCAAATATCATGATTTCTTTTTTCTTGAATGTATAAATTTATATTAATCTACATTTATTACATGGAAATTTCATGAGATATTTGGGGAAAATATAAATTAACAAAAATTTTGAAGTTTCTTCTTTAATATATATTTTTTTATTTTTATATTTATAGAATTAAAAAATAAATAAATAATTAATTATATTTTATCATTTGATCACAATGATTGAATATATAATAATTCTATGGATCATCAATTATATATTCCACAAGGCAATTGAAATTTCTTCTTTAATAAATATTTTTTGAATATATAATGTTTGTTTATTTATTTTTTATATTTTTTGAAAATAAATAATAAATAATTATTAAGTATATTTTCACTTAGAAGTTGTGTTAATGCATATTTTATGGTTGGATAAGAGAGTTGGTTTTTCGCCATCCCATTAAATATTAAAACTTAAGAATTATAATTTATAAATTATAGTTAAGTGTAGGATTTTTAATGAAATTATAATTAACTACAATATATTTTTTCATAAAACCATTAAAATATATTAATTTAATGTATATACACCTCATTTAGGTCTTATACTTAGTGTTGTTATGTATTTTTATGATTTATTAAAGTATTTATAGTGTTTCAAAGCATATCTATGCGTATCTTAGTTTTTCTCCAATACGCATGCATATCCAAGGCGTATCTCGATACGTCTCTTAAAATTACCTTTCCGATACACTTGGCATTTCTAATACTTTAAACCTTTCCTCGGATGGCACCTAGCTCCAAGCACATCAAATGGCACCAAGCTCCAGGCACCTCAGATGACTAAGGCTAATCAAGCGACGCATAGTAGATCTCTAGGAGCCTGCTAGCTCTCTCCGAACCTTTTGGGATCATGCTACATAACTGTTACGTTTAACTTCATCCCATCCGAATCAGAGGGAAACAATAACCCCTATCAATTAGTGCAGTTCCCACCTTCCTGAGCGAAATGGACCCCTACGACTTGGGTCAAAGACCCCTGGAACATTTAGTGAGACCCATAGCAGCCCAACTATATAAGGGCATCAATCCCCAAGACCTAGGTACATGCGATTACTTGCTCACTAGCCTACTTGCATTCAAGCTTTCAGCTCACAACCAAAGTACAATACTGACTTAAGCATCAGAGCGACCTCGTCGAGTTAGCCACCCCAAGTTCTTTGATCCTTTGTCTTGGAGTTTGGTCCAACTCGCTACGCGATTAGTGTCCAGGCAATCTTCCAACTAGGAGCTTCCAGATCACACACCATCAATTGGCGCCATCTGTGGGAACGATCAAAAGGTCAACCTTACACCTCACCCATCACCTTACTCTCTCTCAATTGCATCTCCAAGTAACACTGGCAAGGGCATTGACATGAGCATCACTATGGGGCAGGACCACCCAACATCACTCCCTCAAGGCCCTATAGTGACTATCAGGTAGTCCACCATCCCCCTCACTGCCTCAGGGGTCTCCACTATGTCGATACAACAGACGAGTTAGCAGATAAACATCCCACTGCCCTAAGTAAACACCACTTTCTCTGAACCCTTGGTGATTCCTCCTAGTGTCGGGCGTCACCAGTTCGATGATCTAATTCAGAGTATTAGAACCATGTAGATTCAGATGCAGTAGATGCATCAGTTTCAAACCAGCAACCAGGTCAATACTAGAATCAGATCCAGAACCAACACACGCGCCACCAGCAACCTCATCAGAGTGTTTTCCGATCTCCCCATCATGGTGAGGGAAACTCACAAGTTCCAGTCCTTCTTAGGGGCTGAACCCAACCTTGGGGTAGGATTGATGGCCAACACACCTCCCCAGTTTCTCAAAGGGAAAACCCGAAAGATAGGCTCGAGGTCAGCCAACATGAAAGGAACAGTCAGCAACAACACTCACGACCTGAGAATCACAAGTCACGGCTCGACGATTGCTAGCTTGGGGCCCAAGGTGTGGGCTTGAGACGAGACCCCTCGGCACCTTGCAACAACCAGCATTGGTCTCATGACCAAGAAGAATTAGGAGGAAGGAACCTTGACGCACCTCGCGCCAATGTTCAGGAGCGAGAGCGGACTAGAACCGAATAACCAATCATAATGAAGATGGCAGCACCAATGCTGAGCCAGTAAAGAAACAACAGCAACGACATCGCAAGACTCGTTCCTCAGCCAGAAATAGCCCACCAACAAAAATTAGCCAACTGCGGGAGCAAAACCAGGAAAGGGAGGAAGTGAGCTCGGTGGATACACAACCGGCTCTGGCATTGTTGAGCCAACCCTCCCCCCTAACCCAAGTTACTAGCGGTTCCAATGCCAAAGGACTTCAAGGTGCCCCCATTGGAAAGGTATGACGGAACTTTCGATCCTAACGACCATGTAGATGCCTTCCAGTCTTATATCCATCACTTTCAAAGGGCTAGCTCGGACTTGGTACAAGAACACGCCGGGATCGATCAAAAGTTGGGCACAGTTCATGGATATGTTCATGGCCCACTTCATCCCTAATAAGAAGTGTTTGAAGTCATAAGAGAGCCTTCTAAAAGTGGTGTAGAGGGAAAACGAATCAATTTGGAGCTACATCAAGCATTTCAATGAAGCATGCTTGCAGATATCGGATCTTGATCCCGTAGTGCGCCTTATAGCAACGCAAAAGGGAGTTATGCACAAGGAGTTCAAGTGGTATGTCGAAGTAAATCAGCCAAAGTCCATTACAGAGTTCCTCGAGTTAGACGAGAAATTCATAAGCACAGAAGAAGATCTCGACCAAAAACTAGAAGGCCAGCAAGGCGAGAAGAGGAAAAGAGAAGAAGAAGGAACAAGCAACGGTAAGCACAAAAGAAAGAAGAGCAAATCGCCGAGAAGAAGCAAGTCATTTCACTTGAGAAGTAAGTCATCTTCCAGAGTTATAGGTTAGGTCAACGGTCTAGAACCCCACTTGCAGAGAAAACAACCTATACCACCCTCAATGCGGAGCTTGAAGTTCTGATGGCAACAAAGGACTCCTCCTTCGTTAAGTGACCACCCAAGCTACGGGGAGACCCAACGACCAGGAACCTGAATGTCTATTATCATTTTCATCAGGACCATGGTCATAGTATAGAAAACTACCAGAATTTCCACGATGAGATCAAAGAGCTCATTTATCGTGGGTACTTAAAGAAGTACATCTTGCACGAGGAGAAAGAATAGAGGGACTGACAAGGAGACCGGAGGAGAGATGCTCGGGGTCGAGCAGAAAAAATGAGAAGCCACCTTGGTAGTTACCTGAAGAGAGACCAGTTCGTGGGCTAATCAACATGATCACCGGCGGATCCATTATAGTGGTGTGCACCACAGCAGCGGGGAAGGCCTCGGTTAGAGAATTGGATCATGAAGCAGAAAACCCACCAAAGCGACCTTGAGTGGAAGAGCCCATTTATTTCACCGAGGATGATGTGCGTGGGATATAGTATCCTCATGATGATGCTCTCATTATGAAGCTCACCGTAAATGATTTTGAAGTGAAGCAGATCTTAGTGGACTTAGGCAGTTTAGCCGACATCCTATTCAAAGGGACCTTCGACAGCTACAACTGAAGCAAAGCGACTTGAAACCAAAAGATACACCCTTGGTGGGGTTTAGTGGCAAAGAAGTCAGACCCTTTGTTGGGTCACAATACCAATAGAGGCTGTGACGTGGCCAAACATAGTGCGATTCGAGCATACTTTCCTAGTGGTCATGACTCCGTCCCCTTACAATGCGACCGTAGGTCGGCCCATCCAGCACATCTTGCATGCGATAGTATCAACATACTACTTGGCGATGAAGTTCCAAATGGACTACGGAGTAGGGGTTGTATGAGGTGATTAGCTCGAGTCTTGCAAGTGCTACATGGCTGCATTAAAAGGTAAGGCAAAGTTGGTGGATGATGTCGAGCTAGAGCAACCAGCAGACAACACTGAGGAGTGAGATGATCTAATGGGTGAGACAATTCATATACCGGTTTCCAAAACCAAGCTGACCAAGACCCTTCAGATTAGTGTTTTGATAAACAAACCACTTCGAACATAACTAGTAAGTTTTTTACTTAATAATCTAGATGTTTTTGCTTGGTCCGCAGGAGAAATGCCAAGCATCAACCTTAGTGTGATTAATCACAAGTTAAATGTGGACCCTTTAGTTAGAACAGTTAGACAAAGAAAATGCAACCTAGCCCCAAAACGGTGGAGGGTATTCGATGAGGTGGTTAGGAAACTCATCACCGCAGACTTCATCAAGGAAGTCCATTACCTGAGCTAGGTAGCAAACCCCATGCTGGTGAGGAAGGCCAATGGAAAGTGGCGCATATGCGTCGACTACCCTGACCTAAACAGAACCTGCCCAAAGGACTACTTCCCCTTTCCTAGGATAGACCACATGGTAGACGCAACCTCGGGGCATGAGTTGCTAAAATTTATGGATGCCTACTCTAGTTATAATCAGATTAGGATGGACATAGCCAAACAGGATAGGACCACTTTTGTAACTGAGCTTGTGCTATACTGCTACAAAGTCATGCTCTTTGGTTTAAAAAACACTGGAGCAATTTCTAGTGACTTGTAAATAAAATTTTTGAACCATTGATTGGAAACAAAATAGAGCATTATGTTGATGAATAATCGTGAAGGTCCAATTTTTTGACTCTCTAGTTGATGATTTAAATTTTATTTTTCAAATTTTGAAAAAAATTAACATGAAGCTCAACCTGAATAAATGTGTCTTTGGGGTCACGTTGGGAAAATTCCTTGGTTACATAGTAAACCAACATGGCATCGAAGCGAACCCTGATAAAATTAAGGCTATATTAGATATGAGACCGCCCCAAAAGATAAAAGAGGTCCAAAGACTAACAGGTCGGGTAGCCACCCTAAACCAATTTATGTCAAAATTAGCTGGTCGATGCCTACCCTTCTTTAAAGCAATAAAAAAGAACGAAGACTTTGTATGGACCGAAGAGTTCCAACTCGCACTTGATGAGCTGAAAAAGTTCCTAAGTACCGCATTGGTTTTTGAAGGGATGGGAGATCCATCATATAGATGGCCGAACCATGCAGGGTGGCTGGGCAAAATTTAAAAAATTTCCTTCTCCCATCTGGGAATCCTATTCCTTGATTTAGAAAAACTACATATTTCAAGGTTTGTTCTTAAAACAAACCGGACTGGTAGGGAAATACCTAATATGAAATAATAGTAACTCCGAACATAGGTGTTCATGCCCAAAGAGGTAACAAAGACCTGCCTCCACTAAAGATGACACAACTTATGATGAGGTAGGATCAACAAAGATGTTCTTCAGCAAGAACCCTAATTCTTTAGCAAGAATCATGCAAGGGGCTAGTGAGCACGACTTCAGATTGTTTCTTCTAGCAAGAAAAATATCAAGAACTATTCTTGATCAGATCCAAAGGTGGAAATCAAACTAGGTAGGGGCGACAAGAACTGAAGGAGATTTCTACAGATTACTGAGTGGATAAACTGGTGAGTTTGCCCCCTATTTATAGCCTTCTTTGGATCTGCTTCCTAATCCAATTAGGAAAGAGTTTCTTGATCCAAATCTGATATTTGAATTTATACTCTTAAATGGATAAGACTTATCTTATCCTTTAGGTAATCCTGATTAGATTATAAATCAGAACTCTCTCCCCTTTTTAATTAACTAACTTAAGCCAAGTTCGAAATGGGCTTTAGGCCCATTTAGTCACATAGCTCACTTTCCCTTTAAGTGCTGGCTAACTTGATTCTCTTTGTATGGCGTGGGACCCTAGCATTGATCTTCACATCAACCACATGGGTTCAACCCAACTTCTGTTACAAGGCCTGGTCGAATTCACTACAAAACATAGTGAACCCCTCAGTCCATTAGTATGGGCTCTTAATGAGCCCAACATTTACACTAAATGGTCCATGGGTCCAGCCACCTTATGAAGGCCCAAGGAATGTGGGGAGATGCAAGACTAGCCCATCAGGTATTATCCTCAATGGTCTTACACTTAACCTCTCAGCCCTTAATGATCAAACACTACCCGACAAGAGAGGACCTCTCCCTTGGTTGCAAGGTACAGTGTTGCACTCTTTACTCACATAGATCCCGGGAATTAAAACATTTTGCAAACATTTTGTGAAACCATAATATATATGTATATCTCTATATTTTCAAAACAAATATCAACAATTTGAAATCAACTGCCAACGGTTTAGGTTTTAATCAGAGATGGTGCATTCCCCAATCATTCACTTTGTCCGACAAAGGGGCTGATCCTATCACTATGATCACCTACTCAGGTGAATTCTCAGACTTTCCCAACATACCCAGGTTTGACCCCTGCTATAGATCTTACTGATTGGCATATCAAAGACAACCCAATCTGACACCTAGTGCAGCATCATAATCGAGTCTAGGGTTAGCTGTAACATTCCAGTTTTGCTCGTCTGTCTCCATGGTCTAGGGCAATATTGGAATTTGGTCCGGTATAACCCAGCCCAGCCCTTGCCTACCCGATTTGGACTCAACAGACGTCACTAGGGCACGAGGCTTTGGATTTCAGAAAGGGAAAGAAAAAAAAAAACAGTATGAAGAAAAAAAATAACAGACAAAACAAATTAAAACAAGACCTCCAATCAAGTTTTGAGTTTGTTAGTTTATCCATGGGCCTCTGGCCCACTAATCAGTTTAAAGTATACTTCCCTAAATGCAACATTTGGACGACATAAATGGCCTACACTGGATCTAAATTAAAGCTGATTCATCAAGGGATGATACTTGATTACTTTACACCCAAAAGCTTAGATTAGATTAAATAAGAGATAATATAAATATAGTCCACCGTCAGCATTGAAGGAATATGAAAGTTAAGGCTGAAGATACAATGATACAAGAACTTTAGTTGCAAAAGGATATATTAAAATATTTTCTGACGTTGAAATCCACTTATCCACCATAATTAGTGACCTGCTAATTGCTAATTAACTACTAATCATGCTTTCACAAGTATAGATTACATGGGATTTAGTACATCCCCTTCAGTCCTCCACATATATCTTCCAGTAGATAAAACAGCTGCAGATCTTCTTCAGAGTTAAGACTATTCATTAACCCTTGTGCATGGCCATTAGTTTTTTTTTTTCTTTACATAATTTCTAAAGCCAATTTTTTTATTTAAGCTTGATGGAAAGGGTTATGAAAATCTTGCTTTTCTTAAGATTTTTTTTTCTACAGGCCTTGTTATGTATTTCAAGGTTCAAAATGTTGTCACGTATCAGCCTGTATCGGTCGATACATATTATATCAGAGCCTTCCTGTTATGCTCTTCCAGGGAGTGTTTCGGATCGGCGAGTGGTTCAAGGAGTAGACCGGCCTTAGACTAGTCCCTCTAACCAGATTCGAAAAAAAAAATGTATGGTGGAAGTATTAAGAATTAACTTAAACTCCCGTAATTTAATGATGAATATAGCATTGAAGAGAATGGAATGGTGAAACAGGATTTACATAACCAAACCAGTTGGTATAATTAGAGTGACAGACTAAAAAAGATTTAAGTGGAGGTATTAAGAAATGATTTAAGCGCCCATAATATAACGATGGATACTGAATAGAATGAAATGGTGCAACAGGATAGAATGATGATGAGATTCTTTTTCTTAGACTTTTATTATCACCTAATTATAAGTATTGGTCACTGACTGAATAAAAAGATGTTTCTGTCATCTAAGTATTATCTTTTAAGTGATAAAATTAGAGAGATCTTTTAGCCAATGACTTAGCTGGGGCCAAATTCCCTGGAATATACTAACAGATTGACACCCTACCTTTTGCTTTGTCACTTAAAAGCAAAGAAATTTTGTCACCATATCTAATACATTGTCTTAAAGACATCTATTACTTTTGATGATAAGAGGTTTGCTTAATTAATTGAAGGGACTCACTTGGGTATCAGCCATTCACATGGTGAGAGCATTACAGAACATATGATGCTTTTTATTGTAAATGATTGAGGGTATTTTAGTAAATGGCCCTAATAATAAAATGGACTTAAACTTTAATCTACCGGAACCGGATGGGGTTAAATTGGCATCGAATCTGGTTATTAGTTGAATGTATGTTCTGACGTTCAAATTCCGAACAATCATATTGGATTTGGAATACATGTATAGGATTTTTTGTCTGTTGATAGTCCTTCGGAGCAAGGTTTTTAAAATCGAACCGGTCAGGGGTCCGATTCCCGGGTTGAACGGTCCAACTGTTCGAACTGAATGAACGGTCTGTTCTGACAAAAAAATAAAAAACATTAAAAAAATAAAAACCGGTCAAACCGTCCGGAATCAGCAATTTGTTGACCAAATCAATGGTTTTTAGAGAAATAATGATTATGGGGTAAAATGGAATCAGTCACCAGTTCTTGGTTTTTTCAATCTGATCATCTGGTCCGATCCAGTTTTAAAAACCATGCTTCGAAGATATACATTCTGTTCTCACCAGGCAAATGCACCTAGTCTCAACTCTTAATTCCATTATCAACGTCTTGTAGCTAGGCCTGGTCTGGCTACTTCAGTATTGGAGGAGGAGCCGATCTGATCTATCCAACTAGGGGCTCTTCTTACCTATTATTTGATATGATGCATATGATATCTTGGTGTAAACATGAGCCATCAAACTTCAAAATGCATGAACAAGGGTGATGTGGTGTAATCTGGCTGCTCCTTGTAGGAGACGATTTGACTATCAGCAACGATGAGAACCAGGGTAACCTGCAAGGGAGATCCTGCGGTGGTTTACCTGGCGGGGACACTCTGATGGCTAAGTTAGCACACAGTAGCAGTAGAGAGCTTGAAGATGATAATAGTGAGTTAGAGAGCTAGAGAGCAAAGATTACGCATATAAAACATACATTTTTCCCCTGGGGGTGAGGTCTTTATATACTGGAATCCCCATGGGTTGGTGGAGCGGTTCCTAGATCCTTGCTATGATGGGATCCGCTTGCATGTTAGGTGTGTAAAATGCCATCAATCGTCAAGATTGCCCTCTCCCGTCTGAACCGGGGAGTGGGTGAGCTAATATAGTCGTTGCGAGGTACGATTTCGTAAGACGCAAAACACAGTGGTGAGATCCTCGGGGTTGCCATGCAGTGGTCGATTTGAACGGGAGGCAAACTGCTTGTAAGGTACCGGGCTGCCTAATGGCGAGCTGACTGGTGGTGAGCTTCCTAAGCTCGCACTCTTTAGGTCCGACCTGATATGAATGCCAAAGTTCCCTTGGACCGAGGTCTTGGTGTGATCTTGCGTCGAGGTATACTTGTCCCGAGGTGGTTCATCTGTCCGGGTTCGATCTGTAGTGAACTTGGTTCCATTATCTTGGTCGCGATCTGGTACTGAGACAATCTTAGTTTGGCATATCCTTAGTTCGGGGTATCAGGGTACTCGAGGTCGCTTTGTAGCGAACTGATCATGCTGAGCTGTCACTTGTGTCAAGTCACGTCCACGTGCCAATCTGATCATGTTGAGTTGTTGCTTATGCCAAGTCACTTCCACGTATCTCTCTGTTACGAGGTCGGGCCAAATTCCCCTTCATCAATTCCCCCCCACTCCTCGAGATAGGGGTCTTGACCTGGTTTGAGGAGTTCACGATGTGACAAGTGGATTTGGCTTGAAGTCCAGGCCGCTCTATCAGTATGGTCGCGTATGGTTCACTGCGGAGTCATGTGATCTATTAACTCCGCAGATGCCAAAAAATGTGCTAAATTATTTTCGACCTTGAGGGTCATGCAGGAGGTTTTTTTAGGGGCTGTTAGATTGCTTTGATCTCAACCGTTGTTTCTCCGGTACAGTGGATATAAATAGGGGGACCTGAGGCTCATTTTCTTCGCCACAAGCCTTCAGTTTGAGGTCGCACTTAGCTTCTTTAGCTCGGGTTTTCTAGTTTGCCACTCCCTTCCATTTCGATTGCCCTTCTTTTGTGAGTCTTCCTTAGCAACTTCTTTTCAGTTCAGTTCCTTTTTTTTTCTTTTTTAGTTCATCTCGTCAATGTCTTCCTTTAGTTTTGATAGTCTTTTAGATGAGGCCAAGGGTACCTTGGCCCAGGTCGGTAGCTAAGATGAGGCTACTTCGGGTCCAGGATTACTCCATGGCTCTCTTGAGGTGAAGTCACCCAAGGAGGCATGAGAGGCCTCGGGTAACCTGGCCTCCACTTCTCGTCTAGTTTGGGTGCCAGACCACTTCGGCCCCTCAACAATGACTTTGGACAGGCTTCGGGCTTTGGTACACCAGTACAACCACATAGGTGAACTCTCCTATAGTCTCCCTGTAGGTAATTTCCCTTGGGAACACGATCACAATGAGATCTTGATTTTTGAAGAGCAGCTCGTGGCTGGTCTTTGCTTGCCTTTGCACCCCTTGATCATAGAGGTCCTGAAGTTCTTTAACATTACCATAGGCCAATTACACCCGAACTCCATACGAAATGTAGTAGGGACTATCTCTCTTTTTTACGAGTATTGTCTACCCCTTGACCTCAACATTTTTTCTTCCATCTTGTCGATCAAGAAGAACTCTTCTTGTGTCCTTCCTGAGCACAAGTGAACCTAATACTTGTCTCCTCACCCAGAGCTTTTGCAAAAACTGCCCAACAGGATCCCGGCCTGGAAACATAGTTATTTTGTGGTTCGTGATCTCGTAGGGTGGCCTTTTCCTACCCATTGGAGGGCTGCCATTCAGGATTCCAATAAATAGAGTTATTTTGTGGTCCGTAATCCCGCAGGGTGGCATTTTCCTACCCATTGGAGGGCTGCCATTCAGGATAACGGTGTTAGGCTGAACCTGAAAACAAGGGAGATGCTCCAGTCTTGGGCAGAGCTTGACTTCGATTATAAGGACTCTCTTGCCGAAGACAAGCTAGTGTAGGCTGGCTTGAGTCCTGGTAGGTCGCCTTGGTTTTTTACTTATTAAGGTTCTGATTAGTTCGTGGCTAACTTTATATTTTTTGCAACCATAATGCCGGAGGTCGATGCTAGGAACCTTTTGTTAGATAGTTTTGTATGCCCTTAGCTCCAATCAGTTTTGATGTACTTTTGACATTTAGTGTAAATAAATAAAATACATGCTTGATTCATATTGTGTGGTATATTTTTGTGTAAGACCCTTAAACTAGACACTTGATGAGACTTGTGTTAGTTTAGAACATTCACAACCATTGGATAAGTTTGGGGAGATTTATCCTGCCAAGGCTGACATTGGTGTGCTGCTAAGTGTTGGGGTGGCTTGTCTCAGTTGCCTGGGTGAGACCCAAGGCACATGCAGTGTAGGATTACTTGAATCCTTGAACCAGACCAGATTTCCAGTATTGCCTTGGACCTTGGAGATTGATGGGCAAAACTGGAAAGTTGCACCTGACCCCTAAACTCGATTATGATACTGCACTAGCTGTTGGATTGGGCTGTCTTTGATATGCCAATCAATGAGATCCTTAGCTGGGGTCAAAACCTGGGTATGTTGGGATAGTTTGAGAATTCACTTGAGTGGGTGATCATGGTGATAGGATCAGCCCCTTTGTTAAACAAAGGTAATGATCGGGGATGCACTCTCTCTAATGGAAACCAAATTGCCATCAGTTGATTTCAATCGTTGGAATTTTGTTTTGCAAATTTTATATATATGATATAAATACATATACTGTTTCAAAATGTTTGCAAATGGATTTAATTACCGGGATCCATGTAAGCAGAGAGTGCAACATTGTTCCTTGTAGCCGAGGGAGAGGTCCTCTCTTGTCGGGCAGTGTTTGTTCATTATGGGCTGAGAGGTTAAGTGTAAGACCATTGAGAGTAATACCTGATGGGCTAATCTTGCATTTGCCCACAGTCCCTGGGTTTTTATCAGATGGCTTGGCCCAGGGACCACTTACATTAAGTGTTGGGCCCATAGAGTCCATGTGATGGGCTCAAGGGGTTCACTGGGCTTTCTAGTGAATTCGGCTAGGCCTTGTTACAAAGGTTGGGCTGACCCCATGTGCTGATCTTGATTCCTCGTATCAGGTATAACCCTTCCCTTGATCTTTGGTTCAGATCTGGTATGGTTTAGTTTGAGTAGGTCCTTGAATAATTGATTCTAAAATAAGGGAATATGACTCCCAGTTGATTGAAGGGAGAAAAACTTTTAAATTCGCCCACCTATTCCACTATTTTCTTGGTGTCCATACGATGAATTTCTCCCTCCTTTCAGTGGTATTAGAGCCATAGGTTCGAATCTTGAAGCAAGAAATCAGATTTGAACCTACGCAATTCGGTAGAAGTTGTTCTATCCGGGTATTGTGCAGATTGCAATGTTATTTCAAGAAATTGTTTCTTGTATGGGCAATTGATTTGAAATTAATTTTTGTTAATTCTGAAATTTAATTTAGAACTGTTCTTATTTTATTTCTGATTTAATGGACTATTCAGACATGGAGTTCGAAGATCAGATTTGGCGTAGAATGTCTACGCGCCTATTATTTGCAGTTTCTATTCATTCTGGTCTGTAAAATAATTTTTTTATTTTTTCTAGATTGAATGTATAGGATTCAATCAAGAATGTAACTAGTTAATAGAAATAGGATTTCTGTAATTTTTTTTTTATTTTTTTTTCTTGATTGAGAAGGGGGCGGCGCTGGAGATTTGTCGATGAAGAATTCGCTATCTACATTTTTGCAGTTTGGGAAACTGCAACCCTAATTACTAACCTCTATTTTGTAGGTTGTACGAGCAGTCCAGATCTGTTTTTGATTTTCAAAAATTTAGAATTTTAATTTCAGATCTTTCATTGAATTGTTTCTTGAATTAAAAATTATTTTTGGACCATTTCGGACCAGATTGGACCAAAACTATTTGGACCAAATCTAGGGTTCGAAAGGGGCTGTATTCAGTCCTGTTATTTCTCACTTTCAAGTCTGAAATCAATTTTTAATTGGAAGAATCAATTCAGCCCAACCTGTAAAGCCCAGTTTTAAGGGGTTAAAACTGCAAAAGCCCAGTTTTACATAAAAGCTATATGGGCCGAACTGCTAACTACGATTCAGCCCATATACCTAGATGATATTAATGGTTAATATTATGGACTTTAAACGGGCTGATTAATGGACTTTACAGTAGTTAATTGATTGGATCAATTCTTCCATTTCATGTGATGTGTGGATGTTTGATGTGCTGCGACCATGGGCCATAAACACTTGGCCCATGATGATACGTTAGTGGCTCTTGCGCACACCATGGCTGAATGCACATCATTGCCATGGTGTCCCATACGGTCATTGGATGACCCCTTCCTTTCATGGTGGGCCCCACAACCCTAAAAAGGAATACGTGCGAAAACCCTAGCCAAATTGGGCCACCATAAATCTGACTTTATGAAAGTCAGTGGGAGCCACTTTGGTTGGACCTAAATTAACTAGGGCATAAAAGTTTGTTCCCTCTAGCAAATATGGGTGCGTGTGATAGGGAGATTCATGTGATTAACTCTCTAAAGGCCTTCCATCATTAGCACGATGATGGGTCCTTCAGTAATGAGGAAATGCACCATAAAATTAGGCTATCCATTTGCTCTTGGGTCAGAGTGTTTCATAAGATGATAGGGGCGTCATAGACCGATGTGGGAGGGGCTTCACCAAAAAATGGGAACTCTCTCACGGTACCTTGGCGTAACCTGAATATGATGGGTGAGCACTCATTGGAGAGAAAGGTTTACCTAAAAATGACTTTGAACCTTGTCTGACAAAGGCCAAAGGAAAACTCATACGATGAGTGGATATGATCTATCACAGAAAGGTGGTGGGGTTATGCAGCTGAAACAGTTGGCTCCATGCACCCTATGTGATTTCCCACATTTCCAGAGACATCTTCGCCATCTCCGTCACTGAGATAGGAGGGAAATCTCAGAGATGAACAAATGGAAATGGAACATAGATTAAAAGCCATATCTATGTAGGTAACATGAATCAAACTAAGGTTGTAGACTAATGCTTGCTATTTTATCAAAAAATGGCAAACGGTCAATTTGAAAAGCTTCTTGACGATAATAAGCTTAAGAGCCCGAACTATGCCGACTGGTACAGAAACCTTATGCTGATCCTAACTTCTGAGAAGTTAGATAAGGTAGTTAAAAATCTTGCCCCGGAGTGTCTGAGTCATAGGGCTTCTGAGGCCCGAAGGAAGGATTCCAAGATTGGGAGGATAAAAACTCCCTAGCCCACTGCTATGTCATTGCCTCCTTGGACAATCCAATACAAAGGCAATTCAATCAGATCGAACTAGCCAAGGACATATTGGATAGTTTAAAGATGATGTACGAAGAGCATAATCATTCTACTCGGCAGAAGGTCTTGAAGTTGTTCATGACCGCACAAATGTCCAAGGGGTAGAAAGTTCATGATCATTGTCTTCGGATGATGGGCTACATTAACGAACTCGAGGCTCTTGGATCCGGGCTAGATCTTGCCACGCAAGTGGATGCCATCCTTAATTCTCTGTGTCCTGGTGTGTTGACTCTTGGGATTCAACTCATGTGTGTAATTCACTACAGAGGTTCAAAGTTAGTAGAAGGCTGAGTGAAGAGAAAGTGACGCTTTTCTTGGGAATGACTACAAGTGTTGCAGCTGCGGCAATAGGAAAAGTAGAATTAGTTTTTAGAGAATGAATTCTTGTACTTAAAGATTGTCTTTGTGTCTAAACTGTTTGCTAATGGATATACTATTTATTTTAGTAATATGATTACTGTTAAACAGAACAATAAATTCATCGCATGTGAGGAACTGGAGAATGGTCTCTATGTTCTATGCCCTTCTCTAGAAACTAAACTTAACCAAAACTACATCGGTCAAAAACCCCAAGAAAAGAACTTGTGATACAGTTAGTCCCACGTGTCAGTGGCATTACAGACTTGGCCATATCGGTATTGACCGAATCACAAGGCTGGTAAAGGATGGTCCTTTGGATTTTCTGACCGTAGAAGATCTTCCCACTTGTGAGCCTTGCCTCCGAGGCAAGATGACAAAATGGCCATTTAACGGTATGCCTGAAAAATGTACAAGCACACTTGACCTTATACATACTAATATATGTGGTTCCCTGAGTGTTAGGACTCGTAACCAACACGTGTACTTCATTACATTTACCGATGATTATTCTCAGTATGGTTACGTGCACCTAATGAGACATAAGTCCGAATCCTTTGAAAGGTTCAAAGAGTTCAGACAAGAAGTCGAGAAACAATTAGGGAGAGAAATTAAGGCCTTTCAATCAGATCGAGGTAGCGAGTATCTCTCTGATGAATTCAGGGACTACCTGAAGGTCAACGGGATAGTATCACAATTAGCTCATCCTGCTATACCTCAACTCAACAGTGTTTCAGAGAGGAGGAATAGGACCTTGTTGGACATGGTCCGATCACTTCTCATACACTCGGAGTTACCCACATCCTTTTGGGGATATGCATTAGAGACTGTTATCTACGTGCTGAATTGGGTTCCAACCAAATTGGTTCCGAAAACTCCATATAAACTTTGGACCGGAAAGAAACCAAGTGCCAAACACTTGAAGATTTGGGGTTGTCCTGCGCACGTTAAAAGTACAAGTGCGGACAAATTGGAATCCAAGACCAGTCGTTTCCTATTTATAGGCTACCCAAAAGATTCGGTGGGTTATCTATTCTATGACCCAAGTGAGCAGAAAGTGTTTTGTAGTCAAAATGCCCAATTCTTAGAGACCGATTACATCCTGGACACCCATCGTTAGGAAATAGTTCTTGATGAGGAAAGCTCAGGAGCAGTAGGAGATGTCCCACAAGTTCTAGGTAGTGACCAACCTAGAAGATCCACCCGTGTATTCAGGCCACTGGTCCGTTATGGTTATGACCAGGATAGTTACCTGGTGGAAGCCTTGACTAGTGAGAAGGATCCCGTGACTTACACGGAAGCTATGTTGGACATAAATTCCCAGAAGTGGGTGGAGGCCATGAGAGCTGAGATGGACTCGTTGAGACCAATGGAGTCTGGACTCTAGTAGATCCACCCTCTAGGGTAAAAGCAATTGGTTGCAAATGGATCTATAAGAGGAAGAAGGGCCTCGATGGCAAGATCGAGACCTATAAAGCTCGTTTGGTGGCAAAAGGATATACTCAGAAAGAAGGCATCGACTATGAGCAAACCTTTTCACCTGTGGCCATGCTTAAATCCATTAGGATCCTGCTAGCTGTAGCAGCATACCATGACTACGAGATTTTGCAAATGGATGTCAAAACCGTGTTCTTGAATGGAGATCTTAGTGAAGATATCTACATGCAACAGTTGTAAGGCTTCATTGCTGCTGGTCAGGAACATATGGTATGTAAACTTAATAGATCCATATATGGACCTAAGCAGTCTTCTAGGAGTTGGAACATTCATTTTGACTCTGCCGTCAAATCGTTTGACTTTGAGCAAAATTTGGATGAGCCCCTATGTATACAGGAAGTCTAGTGGGGATAAGGTCACCTTCTTGGTGTTGTATGTGGACAATATCCTACTCATTGGGAATGATGTAGGAATGTTGACTTTGGTCAAGGTGTGGCTTTCGCAACAATTCTCCATGAAAGATCTTGGAGAAGCCTTCTATATACTGGATCTTCAACTCTATTTTGATAGATCAAAGCGGATAATAGAATTTCTCCCAGGCTGCTTACATTAACAAAATTGTCAAAAGATACAGCATGGAGAACTCCAAGAAAGGAAACGTTCTTTTCAGTCACGGAGCCACTCTCTCCAAGAAGATGTCTCCCAAGACTTCTAAGGAGATTGAGGGCATGAAAGACATTCCCTATGCCTCAGTTGTAGGGAGCATCATGTATGCCATGCTGTGCACTCACCCTAACATTGCTCAGGCGGTGAGTGTGGTAAGCAGGTTCCAGGCCAACCCAGGGCAGGGGCATTGGACTGCTGTGAAGAACATACTCAAATACCTTCGAAGAACAAAAAAGTTGTCTAGTATTCGATGGTAGTTTACTGCAAATTCTAGGGTATACTGAAGCCGATTTCCAGTCAGATCCAGATGATAGAAAGTCTATGTCTGGGTATGTTTTCATAATAGGATTGTGTGTTGTTTGCTAGAAAAGCAGCAAACAGGGGTCCACGGCAGACTCCACAACCGACGCCAAGTACATTGCTGCAAGTGAAGCTGCCAAGGAAGCCATGTGGATGAAGAAGTTCGTTCACAAATTAGGAGTGGTTCCGTCCAGCACATCACCCACCCCGTTGTTGTGTGACAACAATGGAGCGATCGCCCAGGCTAAGGAGCCTTGGGCCCACTCAAAATCAAATCTCATCGAAAGGAAGTACCATGTACTTTGGGAGATCATTGGTAGAGGGGACATCCTAATTCAGAAGGTAGCATCAGTGGATAATGTGGTAGACCCATTAAATAAGCCACTGACACAGAAGGTGTTTGAGAAACACGTGGAAAGTATGGGACTCCAGCTTGTATCAGATTGGACCAAAGTGCAAGTGGGAGCTATTAGACAATTTTCTATGCCCTTAGCTCCAATTAGTTTTGATGTACTTTTGACATTTAGTGTAAATAAATAAAGTACATGTTTGATTCATGTTATGTGGTATATTTCTGTGTAAGACCCTTAAACTAGACTCTTAATGAGACTCGTGTTAGTTTAGAACATTCACAGCCATTGGATAAGTCTGGGGAGATTTATCCTGCCAAGGCTGACTTAGTTTGGCATATCCTTAGTTCGGGGTATCAGGGTACTCGAGGTCGCTTTGTAGCGAACTGATCATGCTGAGCTGTCACTTGTGTCAAGTCACGTCCACGTGCCAATCTGATCATGTTGAGTTGTTGCTTATGCCAAGTCACTTCCACGTATCTCTCTGTTACGAGGTCGGGCCAAATTCCCCTTCATCAATTCCCCCCCACTCCTCGAGATAGGGGTCTTGACCTGGTTTGAGGAGTTCACGATGTGACAAGTGGATTTGGCTTGAAGTCCAGGCCGCTCTATCAGTATGGTCGCGTATGGTTCACTGCGGAGTCATGTGATCTATTAACTCCGCAGATGCCAAAAAATGTGCTAAATTATTTTCGACCTTGAGGGTCATGCAGGAGGTTTTTTTAGGGGCTGTTAGATTGCTTTGATCTCAACCGTTGTTTCTCCGGTACAGTGGATATAAATAGGGGGACCTGAGGCTCATTTTCTTCGCCACAAGCCTTCAGTTTGAGGTCGCACTTAGCTTCTTTAGCTCGGGTTTTCTAGTTTGCCACTCCCTTCCATTTCGATTGCCCTTCTTTTGTGAGTCTTCCTTAGCAACTTCTTTTCAGTTCAGTTCCTTTTTTTTTCTTTTTTAGTTCATCTCGTCAATGTCTTCCTTTAGTTTTGATAGTCTTTTAGATGAGGCCAAGGGTACCTTGGCCCAGGTCGGTAGCTAAGATGAGGCTACTTCGGGTCCAGGATTACTCCATGGCTCTCTTGAGGTGAAGTCACCCAAGGAGGCATGAGAGGCCTCGGGTAACCTGGCCTCCACTTCTCGTCTAGTTTGGGTGCCAGACCACTTCGGCCCCTCAACAATGACTTTGGACAGGCTTCGGGCTTTGGTACACCAGTACAACCACATAGGTGAACTCTCCTATAGTCTCCCTGTAGGTAATTTCCCTTGGGAACACGATCACAATGAGATCTTGATTTTTGAAGAGCAGCTCGTGGCTGGTCTTTGCTTGCCTTTGCACCCCTTGATCATAGAGGTCCTGAAGTTCTTTAACATTACCATAGGCCAATTACACCCGAACTCCATACGAAATGTAGTAGGGACTATCTCTCTTTTTTACGAGTATTGTCTACCCCTTGACCTCAACATTTTTTCTTCCATCTTGTCGATCAAGAAGAACTCTTCTTGTGTCCTTCCTGAGCACAAGTGAACCTAATACTTGTCTCCTCACCCAGAGCTTTTGCAAAAACTGCCCAACAGGATCCCGGCCTGGAAACATAGTTATTTTGTGGTTCGTGATCTCGTAGGGTGGCCTTTTCCTACCCATTGGAGGGCTGCCATTCAGGATTCCAATAAATAGAGTTATTTTGTGGTCCGTAATCCCGCAGGGTGGCATTTTCCTACCCATTGGAGGGCTGCCATTCAGGATAACGGTGTTAGGCTGAACCTGAAAACAAGGGAGATGCTCCAGTCTTGGGCAGAGCTTGACTTCGATTATAAGGACTCTCTTGCCGAAGACAAGCTAGTGTAGGCTGGCTTGAGTCCTGGTAGGTCGCCTTGGTTTTTTACTTATTAAGGTTCTGATTAGTTCGTGGCTAACTTTATATTTTTTGCAACCATAATGCCGGAGGTCGATGCTAGGAACCTTTTGTTAGATAGTTTTGTATGCCCTTAGCTCCAATCAGTTTTGATGTACTTTTGACATTTAGTGTAAATAAATAAAATACATGCTTGATTCATATTGTGTGGTATATTTTTGTGTAAGACCCTTAAACTAGACACTTGATGAGACTTGTGTTAGTTTAGAACATTCACAACCATTGGATAAGTCTGGGGAGATTTATCCTGCCAAGGCTGACATTGGTGTGCTGCTAAGTGTTGGGGTGGCTTGTCTCAGTTGCCTGGGTGAGACCCAAGGCACATGCAGTGTAGGATTACTTGAATCCTTGAACCAGACCAGATTTCCAGTATTGCCTTGGACCTTGGAGATTGATGGGCAAAACTGGAAAGTTGCACCTGACCCCTAAACTCGATTATGATACTGCACTAGCTGTTGGATTGGGCTGTCTTTGATATGCCAATCAATGAGATCCTTAGCTGGGGTCAAAACCTGGGTATGTTGGGATAGTTTGAGAATTCACTTGAGTGGGTGATCATGGTGATAGGATCAGCCCCTTTGTTAAACAAAGGTAATGATCGGGGATGCACTCTCTCTAATGGAAACCAAATTGCCATCAGTTGATTTCAATCGTTGGAATTTTGTTTTGCAAATTTTATATATATGATATAAATACATATACTGTTTCAAAATGTTTGCAAATGGATTTAATTACCGGGATCCATGTAAGCAGAGAGTGCAACATTGTTCCTTGTAGCCGAGGGAGAGGTCCTCTCTTGTCGGGCAGTGTTTGTTCATTATGGGCTGAGAGGTTAAGTGTAAGACCATTGAGAGTAATACCTGATGGGCTAATCTTGCATTTGCCCACAGTCCCTGGGTTTTTATCAGATGGCTTGGCCCAGGGACCACTTACATTAAGTGTTGGGCCCATAGAGTCCATGTGATGGGCTCAAGGGGTTCATTGGGCTTTCTAGTGAATTTGGTTAGGCCTTGTTACAAAGGCTGGGCTGAACCTATGTGGCTGATGTGTAGATCAATGCTTGGGTCCCATGCCATACAAAGAAGCCCAACTGTGCAGCAGTTTGGAAACTTATTTAGCATTGATTACTTATTGGGCCTAAAGCCCATTTCGACCTGGGTTGATATGATCACCCACTTAAGGGGGCGTATCTGGGATTAGGTTTAGCTAAAGGATTAGGGTTCTAACCCTATCCACTCTTGGAGACCAAATTCAAATGTGATTTGAATTTGGTAACCTCCTGATAAGATCAGGAGTGGGCTGACCTAATCTACAGATAGGATTAAGATTATCCCCTATCCAAATGCCAATTTGGACTGGGATAACTCCTAATAGGATTAGGAGGTTTCTTAATCACTAAGAAAGGAGGAAACTCTAATCTTGAATTACAAGAAATCGACTTTGGGTTTGGCAGTGACTTACTGTGCAAGTTCGAGATAGGATCTCATCTTCCTAAGCTGAAAATATGCATCCACACCACTTTTAGTCGTAGGAACTCCTCTAGCCGTCGCCAGCTTACTGCTTGGTTTGAACTCCTCTGAAGGGATGATCAAGAAGCTAGTTCTTGACATAAGTCATTGCTGAAAGACTGATTTGGTTTGGTGCTCTAAGCTTCCATCGGATTCTTGCAAAGAGTTCGGTGCGTAGGATGCACACTGTTGGTTCTGCTCCACCGTCGCTGTGTCATCTTCAGCGGGAGAAGATCTTGGACCTCTCTTTGGGCGTGAACACCAACGTTGGGAGATCTTGATTCTCCGTATCTAGTATAACCCTTCCCTTGATCTTTAATTCAGATCTGGTTTGGTTTGATTCGAATAGGCCCTTGAATTATTGATTATAAAATAAGGGAATATGATTCCCAGTTAATTGAAGGGAGAAAAATTTTTGAAATTTGCTCACATATTCCGCTGCTTTCTTGGCATCCATACGATGGATTTCTCCCTCCTTTCACCTTTTCAACAGCATGCAAAAGGGGAAGAAGAGGAGGGCGAAGAAGCCTCATCGGGAGGTCATGCCTTCAACCCCTGCCCCACTCGAGGTCCACATCACGGAGCCGATCTCCGCCGAGCTCCCCAAGGAGGAGGTCCGCCCTCACCCTCCCATGGTGGATTTGGAAGAAGAGGGAAGTGCTTGACAGGAGGAACCAGAGAGCACCTCAGTGCCCGAGCCGGAAGCTGCTCATTCTGTTGAGCCGGCGAGTACTTCTAGAAGTTGAGAACGAGGCTTCGACAAGAAGTTGAGGATCTCAAGGCGATGGTGCAAGAGCGAACTCAGATTTTTGAGGCCGTTGTGGAAGAGGCTTGAAGCCAGGCCGTGGAGCACTTCAAGCAATCTCTGGAGTTCCATGATCTCCAAGTTGAGTATGGTTTGAGCTCCTACCGCTCTGGTTTCAAATTGTGCAAGTACGTGATGAGGAGGAAGTTCCCCGACCTCGATCTCAAAGATATTTCCACATCAAAACTTACTCCCAAGGATGCCGATGCAGCAAACGCAGAGCCCAGCTCATCAGAGGAAGGGAGTGACAACGAGGTCGAGGAGTGCCCTTCGAACCAGGAGGTCATGGAAGATTATATGGAGACTGATCCTGCTGATGACCATGATCTTTGAGCTTTCTTTTCTTGTATTGAATGTACACCCCGAAGCCGCCGAGCTTGGGTTAGAACAAAATCTATGTACCTACATCTTTTGTGAATGAAATACTGATTTTTGAGTAATCCTTTGTGTAAAAAGTATTCCAAGTATAGATAGCTTCTGATCTAGGCAATAAATGTGTAGATTACCTGAATTATTGAGCTACTGAGTTGGATAATAAGTAAAGATAACCATAATAGAAAAGTTTTTAAGTGTTCGTTACCCCGAACTGTTCGCAAAGGCTTAGTAGGGGTAACTCCACATAACGTATGCAGAGGTGAGCGACATCGTGGGGCAAGCAAAGTAAAAAATTTTCAAGTGTTTGTTACCCCGAACTGCCAGCGCACGGGCTACTTATTTGGATGTTGGCTGTCCCTTATGGGTCTGAGTTGCTCTTATATGCCGCAGTGGGCTAGATATCGTAGGGCTTATGCCTGAGCTATCTATGCCGGCGAGGCAACAAGGTTTCATGTGATGCTGACGTCCCTGCCAGTTCAGTATTTTTAGCCCTTAAGCTTTGGGGAGCGACTCGTAGTCCACTCTTGAACTTTTTCCATGCTAAAGAGGCGAATGGGTCTTATGCGGTGTTGTGGCCCTTAGGCTTCAGGGAGTGACTCGTAGTCCACTCCTGAACTTTGCCCATGCCGAAGGGGCGAATGGGTCTTATGCTGGTGCCGAGGACAATTGTTAGCTTGGCCTTTGGTCTTCTGGGGGTGTCTCTGCAATTCACTCTTCAACTTGGCAATCACAGGTAGTATCGCCTTAGATTGTTGATGTTCCATGCTCGAGGTACTGGCTTTTCTTCTAGGGTTTCAAGCTCATACGTATATTCCCAAGTACCCGCTTTACTCGGTAGGGACCTTCCCAGTTTGGTCTGAGCTTACCTACACTGGGCTCAGGTACCATAACTTTCCAAAGGATCAAGTCCTTGACACGGAAGTGCCGCTTCCTGACCCGGGCGTTATAATACCGAGCTACTCTTGTTGGTAGGCTACGGTCTGAATATATGCGAGGTCTCATAGTTCTTCCACTAGGTCAAGGTTGGTACGAAGCTCATCATCATTTTCTTCTTTGTTGTATGCTTCCAGGCGTAATGTAGGTACCTCGATCTTGATTGGGATTACTGCTTCTGTGGCATAGGTGAGGTTGAAGGGCGTTTCACCTACGACGGTCTTGACGGTGGTTCGGTAAGCCCATAGTACATTGGGCAGCTCATCTACTCATTGCCCCTTAGCTCGGGCTATGCAAGCTTTCAGTCCACGGAGTATGGCTCTGTTCGTGACTTTCGTCTGTCCGTTCGCTTGAGGGTGTGCTACCGAAGTGAAGTTTTGTTGTATCCCCATCTCGGCACACCAGTTTTGGAACTTAATATCTTCAAACTGCTTACCGTTGTCAGAGATGAGCACTCGAGGCAGTCCGTAGCGGCATACTATGCTCTTCCAAAAGAAGTTTTGTACAGTTTGAGTTGTGATTGTTGCTAGGGGTTCCGCCTCTACCCACTTCGTAAAGTAATCCACTACTACCACTAAGAATTTCCTCTGTTCTGTCGCTGGCAGGAATGGTCCAAGAATGTTGATTCCCCACTGTGCGAAGGGCCACGGGCTAGTGAGGTACTTCAGGTCGGCAGCAGGTTGGTGATGAATGTTGGCTTGCCTCTGGCATTTATCGCATTTCTTGACAAGCTCGAGTGCATCTATCTTCATCATGGGCTAGTAATATCCTTGTCACAGTGCTTTCTGGGTGAGAGCCCTGCCCCCTAGGTGTCCACCACACAGGCCTTCATGAGTGTCGTGGAGAACGAGCTCAGCCTCTAAAGGTCGCAAGAAACGCAAGTAGGGGAGCGTGTAGGATCTTCAGTATAGTCGTCCATCTATCATGACGTACTTGGCTACCTGTCACTCTACCCTTCTGGCTGCATTGCGATCTGCAAGTCGGGTTCCATGAAGCAAGTAGCTCGCGAGTGGGTTAATCCAACATGGCTCTGTTTGTGCAATAGGACGACCTCGCTTGCCCCCACGAGAATGCTGGGCCAAGGTAGGTTCTCTATGTACATGGTCCTCATGGTGTTGTTGCTCGTGCTGGTTAACTGGGACAGGGCATCGGCCTTAGCATTCTCGGACCTTGGAATCTGCCTGATGAAGTATGACTGGAAGCTGCGTAGAACTTCCCTAACCTTGGATAAATAAGCAACCATGGTGGGGTCATGAGCTTCGTAATCGCCGATGACCTGGTTGACCACGAGCTGGTAATCATTGTAGATGATGATGTGTTTCTCTTGTACCTCTTTCGCCAATGCGAGCCCAGCTAGTAGTGCTTCATACTCTACTTCATTATTGGATGCCGCAAACTCGAACCGAAGTGTGTACTCCCCTATTTGTCAGTCATTCTTTCTCCTTCTTCGAAAATGGGTGGATCACAAGCTGGTAGATCGAAATCCGAGTTCACCCTTTTAGGCGAACGATCCTTCCTTCGCTTTGCCTCCTTCCTTAAACGATAGGTAGTCCTCCAAATTTCTGGGTTGTACTCGAGTTCACCTCATTGAGAAGCACGAGTCATAAAACAAGAAGGTTAACAAAAAGAAGGTAATAGCTAAGAAATTAAAGTTTCTCCTTGGCAGTGGTGCCAAATTTTTGATGGGTTGTCGAAGCCCTCAAAATTAGTACTAGTCCCACAATGAAATACTTATAGTAAAAGTGGTACTAGGTCGAATCCCACAGGGAGCTAACAGTAATCTCTCAGCCAAATGGATATTATTACTGAGTGGGAAAATTAAATACTGAAATTAAAAGAAGAAATAGCAAATTTAAACAAACCAAAGAAATCAGTCTTACCGAATTCTAGTTCAAGGGTTTGGGTTAGTTAATTGGCTATCGATCATAGGTAGATCCTGGTAATCTTGCAATTCAAGCATTTAACCTTAGATTTATTAGGATAGCCATAATAAACCTTGTGCTTTCCTAATTCAGCTGATCAAACCCAGTATTTGATCAACACTTATCACAACTCAACTGGGTACGATAGCGTTCCATATTAACCAGTGATAGCATTAAGATTTATAAAAATAGTTAAACCAAAATAACAATAATTGAGATAGCTGCAATTATCGAATCTTGTTCCATCGATTCCTTTTAGGTTAAACCAGGTCAATACATTGGTGAAAGGTTGTCATGAACAATTGACCCAGAAAGATATTAGCCTAATTGCTACTTGTACCACTATTCGTGACAATTACAGATCACCGAATCATGAATAGCAATAGGAAAATCAACATTAATTCAGTTTGTTAGACTAAATAACATTAACCATCCAATGAAAATATGCACAAGAATCAATGAATACTTGAATTAGAAAACAAGAATTTAAATTAAATACAGAACCTCACAATGACTCAATCGAACCTCCCTCCTTGAACCAAAAAAGAGAAGTTTAGCTGCTCATTATCTTCGAACTCTCCATGCTCTGCTTCTCAGTGGCCGAACTGCTCTCTTGGTAGCTTGAGTTGCTTGAATGATCTCTAGGATCTTGGATTGAGTGATGCTAAAGCTGGTCCATCCCCCTCTTTATATAGCAAAGGGAGAGGGCTGTTTTCCAACTCCTTTTAGGAGATTAACTTCAAATTAGAAAATCCTAATATGTTTTGAGCTAATTCTATCATATCTCTTATCTAGTGATCTAATCCAATCTTCTTATCTTGATAAGATTACATTCAAGAATTTAAATCTCATAAGACTCATTTTCTGGAAGTTACATTTGAAATTGGGACTCTTGGCTCTTGAATTCGAGTTGGGCTGCTTTAAGAACTTGGGCTACTACAAGGCTCTTCTGCGAGTTGGGCTTCAATTGTGAAATGGGCCTGGCTACGAACTTGCTCTGACCTCGGGCCCAGTTTCGTATTCGATGCGGACCGAATCTATCAAAACTAAAAACATAAAAGTTGTGAGCCTTTCTTTCATCTTTCTGATGCATCTCGAATTGTCCAATTCGGAGTCCGGCATTGAGAGTTATGCCCAGATTATTGACTGTTGTCGAAACTATGCAAAATCATCTGAATTGCCCTGTTTTCTTCCAGTTGCCTTCTTTTTTGCCCTGAATCGAAATACAAGAGTAATGATTCCATTTAATTGCTAAATTGATGTAAAAGAGTGAATATTATGGTATAAAAATAGGGTACTTTTTAGTCTCATCAAATCCCCCCACACTTAAACTTTGCCCGTCCTCGGGCAAGGAAAAACTCAAGCAAAACAAAAGAAACTACCTCCTGATTTTCAATATTTCTTTCTCTCAATATAAGGCCTGGTTCATCACATGCTTTGGTCCAGACTTGGTAACCTTTCCATTTTACATATCTTTTTTTTCCTTTTTCTCATCCAAGAGTGATCACAAATCACCATTCCTCATGGTACCAAGTTAAATCGATAGTCAAGGAAACAAGCCTTCCACCGGCTGAACCTTCTTGGACTGAACAAGTACCCATTGCTTTAACAAAACAATTCAGCCATATTCAATTATCTTTCTTTGTTTATTAGGTCAAAACAAGGTGTGTTATTGTCATGAGCTTGCTATGTATCACATCTCCACCACTTAGTATGAGTTCCAAGGGCCTGAAGGTGAGAATGGGGTTGGGGTTCTAGGGTGAGTGCATTTTATGCTCCATCTCACCCTTGCTTTCGTTTTTTGATGTGAGTGCATTTTATGCTCCATCTCACATTAGTCACGATTTTATTTTGTTTTTTTTTGTTTGTTTTTTTCTGTTTTTTTTTTTGAAAATAAATGAATCACAAGGCATCACCATCTCAGCCATGAACTCATCGATCATGGTCTCAACATGCCTAATATAGCAAGTTCTAAAATAATCAAACCATGTTTGATAGATATTTATGTGAAAATCAATCAAACCCTTATATCTTGCCTATTGATCGATTAAAATAATGAGGTACCATATGCAGCCAAGAGAGTTTCAGTTAGTCATGCTTGCATCCTATCCTATCTATTCAGCCTAGGCACATGATTCCTAATAAATTGAAATCGTTCAAGGATAAGTTTCTAGGGAGCAAAAATTTCAAAGGGCAAGGTCAAGAAATGATGATCAAAGCATGCTAGGGCTATCCCAATTTCCACCAGATTTTCATAATTCCCCCACACTTAAGTTATACATTGTCCCCAATGTATGTGATTATGCATAAAGTAAAAGGATTTGGGGGTACTTCACTGTTCGCCTTGTTGGGTTCCTGCTAAACACAAAAAATCAAAACCAAACAGAATAACAAATTTAACAAAACATAATGGGTTGCCTCCCACAAGCGCAATTGTTTAACGTCGTTATGCTTGACGTCCTCCTTTGCTTTTTTAACCCAATGAATAACGAGGAATGTCCAATGACATGTCTACTGTAGAGGAGACATTTGCATCCTCATGGAACAACTTCAATCGATGCCCATTCACCTTGAAGACCTTTCCTGTGTTGAGACTTTTGATTTCTACTACACCATAAGGAAACACATCAATCACAATAAATGGACCCATCCACCTGGAACGCAACTTACCTGGCATGAGTTGGAGTCGAGAATTGTACAATAAGACCTTTTGTCCAATTTTAAATTGTTTTCTTAAGAGTAAATTATCATGGAACAATTTGGTCTTCTCTTTGTAGATTCTTGAATTTTCATATGGCTTTAACCTCAATTCTTCCAGTTCTTGCAATTGGAGCTTCCTTTCCTTGCCAGCTTCTTCGATGTTCATATTGCAACGTTTGATTGCCCAATAGGCTCTATGTTTAATTTCGATCAGCAAGTGGCAAGATTTGCCAAAAATCAACCTATAACATCCCTATTGGTGATTTGTATGCTGTTCGATATGCCCAAAGTGCATCATCTAGACATAGGCTCCAATCCTTCATTCCTGGATTCACCGTCTTTTCTAAGATGGATTTTACCTCTCTATTAGAAATTTCAGCTTGCCCATTAGTCTAGGGATGATAGGCAGTGGCAATTTGGTGATGCACCCCATACCTTCTCAACAAGGCTTCGACGACTCTATTGCAGAAGTGAGTCCCTTGATCGCTTATGATGGCTCGAGGAATACCAAACTTACTAAAGATGTTAGATTTGATAAACCCTACAACACACTTAGAATCATTAGTCTTGGTGGCTTTTGCTTCCACCCATTTTGAGACATAATCGACTGCCAAAAGTATATAAGAAAAATAACAAGAGGGAGGAAAGGGTCCCATGAAATCAATACCCCAAACATCAAATATTTCACATATAAGAATGGGTGTTTGGGGCATCTCATTCCTGCGAGATAGTGTACCTGTTTGCTGACATCTTTCACAATTTTTACAAAACAAGAATGCATCTCTAAATAGGGTTGCCCAATACAGCCCACTATCTAAGACTTTTTGAGTAGTCCTCTTTGGCCCAAAATGGCCACCACAAGCATAATTATGACAAAAAGTTAGAATCGACATCTGCTCCTCCTTAAGGACACACCTCCTAATCATTTGATCATAACAGAATTTCCATAGATATGGTTCGTCCCATACATAATATTTTTCCTCATACCTGATTTTGTTCTTCATGGATTGGCTAAGGTCATTAGGCAAAAATCCGGTGACCAAGTAGTTCACAATATCAGCATACCATGGAACTATACATTTCATGTGAAACAACTGTTCATCAGGAAACAACTCATAGATGGGTGAGGAGTCCTCATCTTTCACCAACCTACTTAGATGATCCACCACCAAGTTTTTGGCTCCCTTCCGATTCTTAATCTCTAAATCAAACTCTTGGAGCAAGAGTATCCACCTTATCAGCCTCGATTTTGACTCCTTCTTCGCTAGTAGGTATTTCAAATCTGCATGGTCAGAAAATACAAGTACTTTAGAGCTAAGCAAATATGATCGAAATTTGTCTAAAGCAAACACAATAGCCATTAGCTCCTTTTCATTAGTAGTGTAGTTGCTCTGTGCAACATTCAATGTTTTGGAAGCATAGTAGATGACATGGCTCTTCCCATCAATTCGTTGACCTAGAACAGCCCCTACCGCATAGTTGCTTGCATCAGTCATGATCTCAAAGGGCAAGTTCCAATCTAGTGGTTGAATAATGGGTGCAATTGACAATAAATTCTTAAGCTTGTCAAATGCTTCCTTGCACTCATCACCAAAATCGAAAGGCACATCCTTTTGCAGCAAGTTGGACAATGGCAAGGGAATTTTTGAAAAATCCTTAATGAACCTGCGATAAAACCCTGCATGTCCAAGAAAGGAACGAACCTCCCTAACATTTGAAGGGTAGGGTAAGCTCACAATCAAATCAATTTTGGCCTTGTTGACATCTATTCCTCTAGCTGAAATGACATGTCCCAACACAATGTCTTCCTTCACCATAAAGTGGCATTTTTCATAGTTTAAACAAGATTTGTTTCCACACATCGATTCAGAATTTTACTTAAACTATTTAGGCAGTCATCAAATGAATCACCATAAATAGTAAAATCATCCATGAACACTTCAATGTATTTTTCAATAAAATTAGAAAATATACTCATCATGCATCTTTGAAAAGTGTCCGAAGTGTTACACAAACCAAAGGGCATTCGTCTATAAGCAAAGGTGTCGAATGGGCAAGTGAAAGTTGTTTTCTCTTGGTCCTCCTGTGCAATAAAAATCTGATAATATCCTGAGAACCCATCGAGAAAATAGAAGAAGGACTTACCTGCTAATCGCTCTACCATCTGATTGATGAAGGGTAAGGGAAAATGGTCCTTTCGAGTGGCTAAGTTAAGTTTTTGAAAATCTATTACCATTTGCCAGCCACTTTGTACCCTCATGGGAATTAGTTCATTATTTTGATTTTTTACTATAGTAATCCTAGTTTTCTTATGTACAACATGAATAGGACTTACCCATTTACTATCCAAAATTAGATAAATTATCCCTTCATCTAACAATTTAAGTACTTCTTTCATTACTACCTCTTTCATTACCAGGTTGAGTTTTCTTTGTAGTTCTCTAATAGGTTTGGCGCCATCTTGGAAAAGAATCCTATGCATGCAAATCGAGGGTCTGACCCCCTTTATGTCGGATAAGGTCCAACCAATCGCTTCTTTATGGTCCTTTAGGACTTTGATGAGCCTCTCCTCTTGCTCCTTAGTCAACCCTTTTGCAATGATCATGGGTAGTGTCCCTTTTTCGCCCAAGTATGCATATTTAAGATGAGCAGGTAGGGCCTTCAGTTCCAACTTCAGAGCCTGCAAAACAGAAGGTAGCAATTTTGTGTGAGAAACTGTCGATGGAATATCAGAATTACTTACCTCTTGTTCCAACATCGGTTCTGGAGTATCATAGGATGCATCGAACTCCTCTTCCTTGTCTGGTTGCACCTTATATTCTAGTTCATCATCCATGTCCTCCTCTCCAAAGACTTCCTACACAATCGAACAATGGTATCTATAGTGCAGATCGAATGACATTCACTAGGATATTTTATTGCTTAAAAAATATTAAATTTTACAATCTCACTGTCGAATTCAACAGAGAGGGTACCCTCGTCCACATCTATTTTGGTCTTGTCCATTTTCATGAATGGCCTGCCTAATAGAAGTGGGGCTGAACTTGTGACCATGTCCTCCTCCATCTTCAAGATGTAGAAATCACCTACACTAATACATCTACAACAATCCCTTCTAGGTAAGCATTAGAACGATCAGCTAATTGAATAACAACACTAATCTCTTTCAGAGTACCTAGTCTCAAGGCACAGTAAATCGAGTATGGCATGGCATTAATAGATGCACCTAAGTCAAGCATGGCATGCTTGATTCGTTTATTTCAAATCACACAAGGTAGGGCAAACATACCTGAATCAACACATTTTTCTGGCAAGGTCCTCTTGATCACGGCTGAAATGTTCTCTCCAACTCTTACCTTCTTATCGATTCACAACCTTCTTTTGTTAGTGCATAATTCTTTCAAAAATTTTGCATATTTTGGGATTTGTTTTATTGCATCTAACAAAGGGATGTTGATCTCCACCTTCTTAAAGGTTTCTAGCACTTCTTGCTCATATTCCTCTTTCTTGGACTTTCCCAACTTGCTAGGAAAAGGTGGTACAACAGCATTAGTAACTTCTCAAATTTTGCAATTCGGAATCTGGAATTGAGAGTTATGCCCAGATTACTGACTGTTGTCGAAACTGTGCAAAATCATTCAAATTGCCTTGTTTTCTTCCAATTGCCTTCTTTCTTGCCCTGAATCGTAATACAAGAGTAATAAGTCCATTTAAGTGCTAAATTGATGTAAAAGAGTGAATATTAGGGGATAAAAATAGGGTACTTTTTAGTCTCATCACCCGGCGGGAACACTTTGATGGCTAAGTTAGCACACAGTAGTAGTAGAGAGCTTGAAGATGATAACAGTTAGAGAGCTAGACCGGGTCAAAACATGGGTATGTTGGAGTATTTCAAGAATTCACCTGAGTGGATGATCATAGTGACAGGAATTGGAGTAGTTCGAGAATTCAAAACTTGGGTATGTTGGGCCCATTAAGAGCCCATACTGATGAACTCAGGGGTTCACTGTGTTCTGTAGTGTATTTGGCCAGGCCTTATAACAAAGGCTGGGCTAAACCCATGTGACTGATGTGTAGATCAATGCTAGGGTCCCATGCCATACAAAGAGAGCCAAACTAGCCAGCATTTAAAGGGTAAAGTGAGCACAATGACTTAATAGGCCTAATGTCCATTTCGAACTGGGCTTAAGTGATTTAATTAAATGGGCGTTTATAACTTGATTAGGATTAGTAGTTTGATAGTCTAGATCCAAATATCATATTTGGATCAAGAAACTCATTCCTAATTGGATTAGAAGCTAATCCAGAAAAGGTTATAAATAAGGGGGCGAATTCCACAGAAAGATCACTTCTTCTCTGCAATCTTTTTCTTCCTCTGCTCTTACCACCCTACCTAGTTTGATCTCCACCTCTTGGAGTGATCAAGAACTGTTCTTGATATTGTTTCATGGTAAAGAAACAATCTAAAGTCGTGCTCACACAACCCTAAACGATTCTTGCTGAATAATCACAGGTTCTTGCTGAAGAACCCTTCTTGTTGATCCTGCCTCAATATTTGTTGTGCTATCTTCGGTGGAGGCAGATTTGGTAACCTCTTTGGGCGTGAACACCTATGTTGGAAGTTTTAAATTGATTCCGTGCCAGGTACTACCCTTCCCCAATCGTGGTTTCAGATTTGGTCTTGTTTGTTTCAAAAACAAACTTTGAAAAATGCAATTTTTTTTTTTAAATCAGGGAATAGAATTCCCGAATGGGAGACAGAAATTTTTGAAATTTTGCCTAACTACCCTACATGGTTCAACCATCCATATGATGGATCTTCTATCCCTTCAGTCACCAATGGTCATTCTCCAATGTATAGGAAATAATGCCTCTTCCAGGTTGGGACCTTATTGGAAAAACCACGTAGTATTTTAATCTAGGGCTATAAATATAACCCTAGCAAGTGCACTAGTTATCAAGTAGTATAAAAATATTGTTCCCACGAGGATTTAACAAAATAAGTATCAGAACTACAGCCTTGCTTAATTATTTGGACAACTGAAATTCAGATTCAACAATAAGAACTACTAAAAATTAAAAATAGAAAAAGAAAATAAAAGCTAGGGCAATCAATAACTGAATATGCAACAATTAATTGAAATCGCTAGGACCATTTGTCTGCCTAACCATTCCAACGAATATTAATGGATGAGATTAACCAAAATAATTTGTCATTCCCATAAGCTGAAGCTTTTCCAATTTTATTTAATATTTTTGTCCAAGATATATTAAACCTACTTCTATCAAGTCACCCCTCGATCCCTCGACTAGAGTTCTCAAGATAGAAATGCATTAAGTGCAAGAAAAACTTATACATTCAAATGAATCATGTGTATATATCCGTATATACCATTCAATTTACACCATGAATTATGTGGTCTAATATATGATTTTCTCTCCCATTTCATTCATATAAACCTAATCAATTAAGAGATGGCCACTCCTAATCGCATTAAGCAAATAACTCATAGACTATATGGCAATCACGATCTTGGAAGAATCATATTAATAAAAATATATTCATTGTCATGGTTAGGCTTTCCATAGCACTAGCTATAAATAAATCAGTTCATAATAAAGGAAATAAAGCAAACAAGAGGAAAGAAAGAACTCATGATTTTGCCCTTGGAGCTGAGATCTCCTCTTCTTCTTGCCGCCACCTCCTTCTTGCTGATCTCCTTCTTGAAGTTTTCTTGATGATCTTCTTGATTACTTTAGAGGGAACTTCAATAATTGATTGATTCAATTCTTCATTGACCCAGGAGCTGGTACTTCCAACCCTTGATATAATTTAGAGGAGGGGCTGTTACAACTACTTGGAGTTATCTCTAGAATGGGTAATCCAAGTTAGTTCTAAACTGATCCTATCCTATGTTATATTATCTCTTATCGAATGATCTCAATCTTCTTTAACTTTATAGAATTACATTTAGAATCCAAATCTAAGAAAACTCTGGACTCTTGAATTTGAGTGAGCTGCTTTAATAACTTGGGCTGCTACGAGGCATTTCTGGGAATTGGGCTTCAGTTGTGAGTTGGGCTTTACTACGGATCCGCTTCGACTTTGGGCCTGATTTTGACATTGGTGTATGCCGAATCTGTCAAATCCCAAAACATGAAAGGTGTAGACCTCGCTCTTATCTTTTCAGTGCATCTTAAATCAGCCCAATCGGAGCTCGGATAAGAGAGTTAGGCTCAGATTACAGAACGGTGCCGAAACTGTGAAAAACCATCCGATTAGCCTTGTTTTTCTTCTTTCGACTTCTTTCCTTGCCCTGAATCAAAATACCAGAGTAATGAATTCAATTTAATGTAAATTAAGAGTGGAAAGACTGAATATCAGAGATAAGAATATGGTCATTTTTATTTAAATCAAATCCCCCCACACTTAAACTTTGCCCGTCCTTGGGCAAGACGTAACTCAAGCAAAAATAAAACGGGAACAAGCTGACTATCTACTGAAAATTTTGAGGTTTTCTTCACAAGATGCTTGTCCTATCGCATGCCTTAATCCAGATTTTATAATCCCTCCATTGTAGACTTCTTCCTCCTCTTTAACTTGTCAAAGAATAATCTCTAATCATCAATCCTCATGATCCCAAGTCAAATTAATAGTCAAGGGGAGCAAGCATTTCATCGCATGAACATTTTAGGACTAAAGTAAGCACTCAATTCTATAACAATCAAAATACAGCAAGATTCAAACTACCGTTACATAATTTTTTTGGTCAAAACAAGGAATGTTATTATCATAAGCTTGTTTATGCATCACATCTCCTCCACTTAGCATGAGTTCAATGTAGGGGTGAGTGCATTTTATGCTCCATCTCACCCTTTTCTTTTGCTTTTGGTGTGAGTGCATTTTATGCTCCATTTCACACTAGTTTTTTTTCTTTTTTTTTTTTGGTGTGAGTGCATTTTATGCTCCATCTCACACTAGTTTTTTCTTTGAATGTCATCACCATTGTCAACCCAATCCATGAACTCATTATTGTGGTTTCAACATGTCTAGCAAAACAAGTTCTAGAATAATCAAGCCAAGTCTGACGATCATTTAGGCGAAAATTAATCAAGTGCTCATAGGGGTTGTAACTGTATTGAATCTTGCCTATTGATCAGTCAAACTAATGAGGTGCCTTCTATAGCCGAAAATTTCAGCTAGTCTTACTTGCTTTCTTTCCTGTCTATTCCACCTGAGCTCATAATTCATGATAGTTTGAAATTATTCAAAAATAAGTTTCTAGGGAGTAGAAGTTTCAAAAAGAAAGGTTAAAATAGTGATGATCGTAGCATGCTAGATTAATCCAAAAATTATCAATTTCCCTTAATCCCCCACACTTAAGGTATACATTGTCCTCAATGTATATGACTTTTCGGAAGATTGAAAAGATGTAAGGGTACTTCACTGAATGCCTTGTTGAGGTCCTTTAGATGTGGAAACAACTACTACACATGATTAAGTTCCTAAAAAAACACAATCTTAATAAGCCAAAAAAACATAGAAAATATTTGAAAAAAAAAAGAATTGAATGGGTTGCCTCCCATAAGCGTTCCTTTTAAGTCGTGAGCTTGACTTTCTCCTTTCTTTCATGGATGTTTCAATGAGAGAATGGACCCATGGGGGATGGGTTGCTCTCCTTCAATATAATGCTTTAAACGCTACCCGTTTACCTTGAATGTGTTCCCCTTACCATTATGCAGTTCAATCGCTCCATGAGGGAATACCTTAGCCACTACAAAGGGTCCACTCCACCTGGTTTTCAACTTCCTAGGGAATAGCTTGAAACGAGAATTAAAGAGTAGAACTTTGTCTCATTCTTTGCAATATGAGAGTCATGCCATGTTTTGGTTTTTTCTTCGTAAGTCAGGGCATTCTCATAAGCTTGATTCCTCCATTCCTCTAATTCATTGAGCTGAAGCTTTCTTTTATCACTTGCATTTCTTAAATCAAAATTCAAAAATTTGGTAGCCCAGTAAGCTTTATGTTCCAGCTCAACGGGTAGATGGCACACCTTTCCAAAGACTAATTGATAAGGGGACATACCAATTGTGGTTTTGAATGCAGTATGGTAAGCCCAAAGTGCATCATCTAGTTTCAATGACCAATCTCTCCTAGATGTGGTAACAGTCTTTTCCAAAACTTGTTTTAGTTCTCTATTAGAGATTTCTACTTGACTGCTAGTCTAGGGGTGGTAGGGGGTTGCAGTTCTATGCATAACACCATACTTGTTTAATAATTGTTCGAATTGTTTGTTACAGAAATGCTTCCCCCCATCACTTATGATAGCTCGAGGTGTTCCAAAATGAGTGAATATGATTTTTTTTTATAAATTTAATGACAACTCAAGCATCATTAGTGGGATATGCACATGCTTCCACCCATTTGCTCACATAATCCACATCCACAAGTATGTATGAATTATTAACAGATTTTGGAAATGGTCCCATGAAATCGATGCCCCACACATCAAATATTTCTTAAATAAGAATATTGTTCAAGGGCATCTCGTTTTGTTGGTAGATGTTACTGATGGGTTGTCAAAGCCCTCAAAATTAATGCTAGTCCCGCAATAAATTTTTAGTAAAAGTGGTACTAGGTCGAATCCCTCAGGGAGCTAAACAATAATCTCTTTGCCGAATGAATAATATAACTGAGTGGGGAAATTAAATAACTAAAATTTAAAAGAACAAGAAAGAAATAGCAAATTCAACTAACAAGATGTAATCAGTCTTACCGAATTCTGATTCAAGGGTTCAGGTTAGTCAATTGGACATCGATCATAGGTAGACTTTGGTGGTTTTGCAATTCAAGCATTTAACTTTAGATTTATTAGGATACCATAATAAACCTTGTGTTTTCCTAATTCAACTGACCAAACCCATCATTCAAACAACACTTATCACTAATTGACTAGGTACGATAGCGTCCTTATCAATTAGTGATAGCATTAAGCTTTGTTAAAACAGTTAAACCAAAATAACAATAATTAAGATAGCTGCAATTATCGAATCTTGTTCCATCAATTCCCTTTAGGTTAAAACATGTCAATACATTGGTCAAAGGCTGCATGAACAATTGACCCAAAAAGATATTAACCTAATTGCTACTTGTACCACTATTCATGACAATTATGGATCACTGAACCATGAATGATAGTAGGAAAATCAGCATTAATTAATTTGTCAGACTAATTAACATTAATATCCAATGAGAATATGCACAAGAACCAACGAATATTTGAATTTAAAAAAAAGAACTTGAATTAAATACAGAACCTCACGATGACACAATCGAACCTCCCCACTTGAACCAAAAAAGAAAAGCTTAGCTGCTCATAAATTTCGATCCCTCCATGCTCTGCTTCTCAGTAGGCCAAACTACTCTTCTTGGTAGCTTGAGTTGCTTGATGATTTCTTTCATCTTTCTGATGCCTCTTGAATTATCCAAATCGGAGTCCATAAATGAGAGTTATGCCCACATTACTGAATGGTGCCGAAACTGTTCAAAATCATCTTATTTGCCTTGTTTTCTTCCAATTGCCTTCTTGCTTGCCCTGAATCGAAATACAAGAGTAATGAGACCAATTAAGTGATAAATCAATGAAAAAGAGTGAATATTTGGGATAAAAATAGGGTACTTTTTAGTCTCATCAGTTACCTATCCTCTGATCCAATAAAAACCGCTTTGGAGAATTTTTGAAGCAGTTCTTGATGCTCCATGGTGACCTCTTGCTTCTTTGTCATGGCAGAAATTTATAACACTTCGCACTTCTTCCTCAGGAATACATCTCCTTATCATTCTGTCCTCGCAAATTTTGTACAGGTAAGGTTCATCCAATAAATAATGCTTCACATCAGAGAAAAATTTCTCTCTACTGATATGTCAAGTGAAGTGGCACCACCTTTTCTACCAAGAAATTAACCAAATCAGCAAACCGAGGTTCATTGTTTCTGCTAATCGCATACAGTTGCTCATCTGGGAATTCATCATGCAATGCTGAATTATCAATATTTTCAACATAATTTTCGTCTAGTCTTGATAAATGATCAGCTACTGTATTTTCACTACCCTTCTTGTCCTTGATTTCTCAATCAAATTCTTGGAACAGCAAGATCCATCATAGCAACCTAGGTTTTGCATCTTTTTTATCAAGTGGATATCTCAAGGCAGCATAGTTGGTGAATACGATGACTTTAGATAAGAGCAAATAAGATCTAAAATTTTCAATAGCAAGTACTATTGCAAGTAATTCCTTTTCGGTAGTGGAATAGTTTTTTTGTGCTTCATTCATGGTCCTACTTGCATAGTAAATGTTATGAAATTTCTTATCTTTTCTTTGCCCTAAAACTGCTCCCAAAGTATCATTACTTGCATCACACATGATTTTGAAGGGTAGTTCCCATACAGGGGCTGATACAATAGAAGCTTGAATCAATTTCTCCTTAAGAGTGTTAAATGCATGCAAACAGTCATCATCAAATTCAAAAGGTACATCATTAACTAACAGATTTGTCAAGGGTCTGGCTATTTTAGAAAAATCTTTAATGAATCACTTATAAAAATCTGCATGCCCAAGAAAACCCCTAACATCCTTTAATGATTGTGGTGGAGGAAGCTTTTCAATTAGTTCTACCTTAGCTTTGTCCACTTCGATGCCCCTGGAGGACACTTTGTGTCCTAGAACTATTCCTTCCCTAACCATGAAATGACATTTTTTTCCAGTTCAAAACAATGTTAGATTCCTCACAGCTTTGAAGTACCTTTTCAAAATTATGCAAGCATTCATCGAATGATGATCCATAAATGGAGAAATTGTCCATGAAGATTTCCATGAAGTCATCGATGAAATCACCAAACAACGACATCATACAATGCTGGAAAGTGGCAGGTGCATTGCACAGTCCAAATGACATTCTCCTAAATGCAAAGGTTCCATATGGGCAAGTAAAAGTGGTCTTCTCTTGATCTTCAAGTGCAATGGGTACTTGAAGATACCCAGAGTAGCCATCTAGGAACAATAATATTCGTACCCTGCAAGTCTCTCTATCATATAATCAATAAATGGCAAAGGGAAGTGATCTTTCCTAGTGGCCTCATTCAACTTCCGATAGTCTATGCATACCCTCCAGCAAATTATTGTTCTTGTGGGAGTCGATTCATTATTTTCATTTATAATTACAGTAGTCCCCCCTATCTTTGGTACAACTTGAACAAGACTTACCCATGATGAATCTGAAATCAGGTAGATAATACCTGCTTCGAGCCATTTCAGAATTTTTGTCTTTACTACCTGTTGCATTTTAGGGTTCATCCTCCTTTTTGGTTGTGTCTTGGGATTGCAGCCTTGTTCCATCAGAATTTTGTGTGTTATAACCAAAGGGTTAATCCCTTTTATGTCGGTGATGCTCCATCCTATGGCCGATATATGTTGCTTGAGCACTCTCACAAGCTTTTTCTCTTGGAGACCTGTCAATTCAGAAGAGATAATTATAGGTATGGTGAAACTTTTTCCCAAAAATATATATTTCAAATGAGAAGGTAAAGGTTTAAGTTCCAAAGCTGGAGGTGCTTTGATGGAGGGTAGCAATTGTTTGGTAGAGTCCGGCCCTTCTAGTGGTAGAAATTTTCCTTGTCTTAGCTTACTCCTTTCCTGGCCGGCCTCCAAATAGTTCACTGCCTCCCTTGCTTCTTCCTCCATAACCTCCATAATTTTACATGAATTAGGACTGCAACTTCCAAATAATTCACTACTCCCTTCGGCCTCCTTCTGTGGATCAACCTCTTCAGCTTTCTGGTCATCATTCTGGGTCTCGCCAATTGTTTTCCCACTTCTTAAAGCAATGGCATTTACTTTCTCCCTTGGATTTTTCTTTGTGTTGTTAGGCAATCATCCCTCTTTTCTTTCTAATAACATATTCACAATTTGCCCCACTTGGATTTCTAAGTTCTTAATTGATTCTTCTTGACTTGAGAATCTTTTTTCATGTTCTTAAAATTTTGTTTCAGCAACACTAATGAACTTAGAAATCAACTCTTCTAAATTACCCTTCTTCTCTTGTGGGGTGGCTATTGTTGGAATCCCATGGGCGCTTTTTGTTGGTTGTTCCATGAAAAATTTGGATGACTCCTCCACCCAGGGTTGTATGTGTTCGAATAGGGGTTGAAATTCATCCTACCACCATGAGAAATAAAATTAGCATTTTCAGGTGAAGCAAAAGGATTACCTAATGAACAGTCAGAATTAATATGTCATAATTAGCCACAGAAATCACATGGATTGCTAGATGATGTATTTATTGCTGCAACATTAAGAGTATCTAATTTTTTATTCAGACTAGCAAGTTATGCAAATAAAGCAGCAAAAGAATCAATATGGTGTACTCCCCTTTGATCAGTTCGGTCATTACTCCATTGGTAGTTGTTCCACACCATTTCTTCCACTAGGTCATAAGTTTCCTCTAGCATTTTCCTCATGATAGTACCTCCAGTAGCTACATCAATAATGGAATGATTAGAGGGGGTAATACCATTATAAATGGTTTGGATTTGATGCCAAGTTGGAATCCCATGGTGAGGATACTTCCTAAGCATCTCTTTGAATCATTCCCATGCTTCATGCAAAGATTCCCTCTCTAATTGGGCAAAAGTAGTGATATCATTAATTAACTTTGCTGTTTTAGAGGGTGGAAAATACTTAGCCAAGAATTTTTTGGTCAAGTCATTCCAAGTGGTGATGCTTCCTGCAAGGAGTCAATTAAGCCAATCTTTAGCTCTATCACACAATGAAAATGGAAATAATCTAAGCCTAATAGCATCATCACTAACTCCATTATGTTTAAATGTATCACATATTTCTAAGAAATTAGCAATATGTGCATTAGGATCATCACTTGGTAACCCACTAAATTGAATACTCGTCTGAATCATTTGGATAATTGCAAGCTTGATTTCGAAATTATTGGCCTGAATTGTGGGATTGCAAATGTTGGAAGTAGCCCCATCAATTGTTGGACAAGCATAGTCCAAAATGGTGCAATTTGCTTCTGCCATATCTTCCTCAAATTCTACTACTAGTTTGCCAATTTCAAATTTTGCTAGTCCTTCTCTTCTAGTGCGTGTCATGCACTAGTAAATCTGAACAAAGCAAGAATTCGAACAAATAAAATAAAAAAAATAAAAACAGAAATAAAAATCCAAATTAACCAAGGTTAACAAGTTCTAATATTATTTTAGGATTAAATCCCCAGCAACGGTGCCAAAAACTCGATAGCTATAAATATAACCCTAGCAAGTGCACTAGTTATCAAGTAGTATAAAACTATCGTTCCCACGAGGATTTAACAAAATAAGTATCAGAACTACAACCTTCCTTACTTATTTGGACAACCGAAATTCAGATTGAACAATAAAAACTACTGAAAATTAAAAATAGAAAAAAGAAAATAGAAGCAAGAGCAATCAATAACTGAATATGCAATGATTAATTGAAATCGCTAGGACCATTTGTCCACCTAACCATTCCAACAAATATTAATGGATGAAATTAACCAAAATAATTTGTCATTCCCATAAGCTGAAGTTTTTTCAATTTTATTTAATATTCTTGTCCAAGATATATTAAACCTACTTCTATCAAGTCACCCCTCGATCCCTCGACTAGAGTTCTCAAGATGGAAATGCATTAAGTGCAAGAAAAACTTATACATTCAGATGAATCATGTGTATATATCCGTATATACCATTCAATTTACACCATGAATTATGTGGTCTAATATATGATTTTCTCTCCCATTTCATTCATATAAACCTAATCAATTAAGAGATGGCCACTCCTAATCGCATTAAGCAAATAACTCATAGACTATATGGCAATCACGATCTTGGAAGAATCATATTAATAAAAATATATTCATTGTCATGGTTAGGCTTTCCACAACCGTAGCTATAAATAAATCATTCATAATAAAGGAAATAAAGCAAACAAGAGGAAAGAGAGAACTCATGATTTCGCCCTTAGAGCTGAGATCTCCTCTTCTTCTTGCCGCCACCTCCTTCTTGCTGTTCTCCTATTTGAAGTTTTCTTGATGATCTTCTTGATTACTTTAGAGGGAACTTCAGTAATTGATTGATTCAATCCTTCATTGACCTAGGAGCTGGTACGCCCAATCGTTGATATAATTTAGGGGAGGGGCTGTTACAACTACTTGGAGTTATCTCTGAACTCTGGACTCTTGAATTTGAGTAGGCTGCTTTAATAACTTGGGCTGCTACAAGGCGTTTCTGGGAATTGGGCTTCAGCTATGAGTTGGGCTTTACTACAGATCCTCTTCGACTTTGGGCCTAATTTTGACATTGGTTTATGCCGAATCTGTCAAAATGCAAAACATGAAAGTTGTAGATCTCGCTCTTATCTTTGCAGTGCATCTTGAATCAGTCTAATCGGATCTCGGATAAGAGAGTTAGGCCCAGATTACGGAACGGTGCCGAAACTGTGAAAAACCATCCGATTGGCCTTGTTTTCCTTCTTGCGACTTCTTTCCTTGCCCTGAATCAAAATACCAGAGTAATGAATCCAATTTAATGTAAATTAAGAGTGGAAAGATTGAATATCATAGATAAGAATATGATAATTTTTATTCACATCAGTTTCAAGATTGATCTTTGAAAAATATGATTTTTCTAAAAGAGGGAATGCGATTCCCAGTAGGAATGATAGAATTTTTGAAATCCGCCCATTCTATTATGCAAGATTCGGGCATCCATATGATTGATCTCTCATCCTTTTATTGGTATCAGTGCCAGGTTCAAGTCTTGAACCAAATTAGTGCAGATCTAAACCTACACAAATGGGCAGAAGGCATTCTACTCGATTTGCGCAAATTAGGGTTTTTGGGAAATTGTTCCCAATTTTTGGTTGAACAATCTGGAATTAAATTTTATATAAATCAGATTTTTATTTGGAATTGTTCTTTATGGATTTCTTGATTTATGGGCCATTTGTACAAGTGAAAATCAAATTTTCCTGGTTCATGGAGATCTGCGATTTGCAGATTCTTGATTTATTTATTCATTTGGTCTGTAAAATAATTTTTTTTTTTAGACTGAATGTATAGGCATTCGATCTGATGTAATATTAATAGAAATTAGGTTTTCTATTTATTTTATTTTGGATCAAAGACGGTGGCGCAAGGAAGGAGATTTCGTAGATGGGAGAATCACTATCTACAATTTGTAGTTTATGAAATTGCAAACTGTGATCTAACCTCTATTTTGCAGGATGGATTGTGCGAACAACCCTATCTGACTGATTCTTGTTTTTCTATAATCAGTATTTAATTTCAGATTATTTTCTTGAATTAAATCTTTAATTAAAGATCAAACCCAAGACCCATTCGATCCAAGATTGGTCCAAACTTGTTGGACCGAATCTAGGGTTCGATCAAGGCTGAATGTCAGCCCTATTTTTCCCGCTAATCTGAGGATTGATGATTAATTAAATGTTTAATTCAGCCCAACCTGCAAGGCCCAGCTTTAAATTGTTAAAACTATTAAAAGCCTACTTTTGCAGGAAAAACTATATAGGCCAAACTGCTAAACCCTAATTTGGCCCATATACCTAGATAATATTAATTGTTAATATTATGGAATAAATTAGGCTTTAATTATGAGCTTTACAGATAATTAATTGATTGGATCAATTCTTCCCTGCATGTGATGTATGGATGTGTGATGTGCTACGTTCATGGGACATAAGTGCTTGGCCCATGTAGATTCAATAGTGGCTCTTGCGCACACCATGGCTGAATGCACATCATTGCCATGGTGTCCCTAAAGGTCATTGGATGACCTCCCTCAGTGGTGGGGCCCATACCCCTGAAAAAGGGTACATGCGAAACCTAAGCCGATTTGGGCCTACCAAAATCTGACTTTATGTAAGTCAGTGGGAGCCACTTTGGTTTGACCTAAATTAAACTAAGGTGTAATTTTGTTCCCTCCAACAATATGAGTGCATGTGATAGGGAGGTTCATATGATGAACTCTCTAAAGACCTTCCATCATTAGCATGAAAATGGGTCCTTCAGTAATGAGGAAACACACCAGAAAATGGGCTATCCATTTGCTGTTGGGCTTGTTTGAGTGTTTCATAAGATGATAGGGGCGTCATAGACTGATGTGGGAGGGGCTTCACCAGAAAATGGGAACTCTCTCATGGTACCTTGGCGTTCACGAATATGATGGGTGAGCACTCATTGGATAGAAAGGTTTAACCTAAAATGGCTATGAACCTTGTCTGACAGAGGCCAAAGGGAAAGCTCATATGATGAGTGGATATGATCATTCACAAAAAGGTGGTGGGGTTTTGTAGTTGAAACAGTTGGGTCTATGCACCCTATGTGGTTTCCCACATTTTCAGAGACAAGTCGCTGTCTCCGTCACTGAGATGGGAGGGAAATCTCATAGATGAACAAATGGGAATGGAACATAGATTAAAAGCCATTTCTATGTGATGAACATGAATCAAATTAGGTTGTGGACTAATGTTTGTTATTTTATCAAAAAATGGCAAACGGACAATTTGCAAAGCTTCTTAACGACAACAAGCTTAAGGGACCAAACTATGTCGACTGGTACCATAAACTTATGCTAGTCTTAACCTCTGAGAAACTGGACAAGGTAGTTAAAAATCCTGCCTCGGAGCATCCAGGTGATAGGGATTCTGAGGCCCGAAGAAGGGAATTCCAAGATTGGGAGGATAAAACTCCCTAGCCTGCTTCTATGTCATTGCCTCCCTAGACAATCCAATACAGAGGCAGTTCGATCAGATCAAACTAGCCAAGGACATATTGGATAGTTTAAAGATGATGTACAAAGAGTAGAATCATTCTACTCGACAGGAGGTCCTGAAGCAGTTCATGACCGCACAGATGTCCAAGGGTCAGTAGGTTCACGACCATTGTCTTTGGATGATGGGCTACATTAACGAACTTGAGGCTCTTGGATCCAGGCTAGATCTTGCCACGCAAGTGGATGCCATCCTTAATTCTTTGCCTCCTTCCTTTAATCCATTCATCATGAATTACAACATTAACGAGCTAAACGTCAGCATTCAGGAACTCAACAATATGTTGAAGAGGGCCGAGGAACTGCTTAAAAAGGATGAGCCTATGGCTATGCTTGTTGAAGCTAGAAAATCAGACAAGAAAAAGAGGAAGGCAAAGATGCCCCAGAAAAAAGCTGTCAAACTTAAGAAGCAGAAGAAAGACAAGGCATCGGATACGTCACTTCTGCAAACAGACTGACCACTGGAAGAGGAACTGTCCTCAGTACTTGAAATCCAAGAAAGGTAATTTCAAATCATATGTCATAGAAGCCAATTTATTGGTGGTTTCTGTGTTTTGGTGTATTGACTTCGGGGCTTCAACTCATGCGTGTAACTCACTGTAGGGGTTCAACGTAAGTAGAAGGCGGAATGAAGGTGAAATGATGCTCTACTTGGTGACTTTTGCAAGTGTTGCAGCTACGGAAATAGGAACCGTAGAGTTATTTTTTAGAGAAGGATCCATTGTACTTAAAGATTGTCTTTTTGTGCAAAATTTAAGAAGAAATTTGATTTCTGTCTCTAAACTGTGTGCAGATGGATATTCTGTCTTTCTCAGTAATACAATTACTATTAAAAGAGACAATAAATTCATCGCATACAGGGAACTAAGGAACGGTCTCTATGTTCTACATCCTTCTCTAGAAACTAACATAGCCAAAACTACGTCGGCTGATATCCGGAAGAAAAGAGTATGCGACATAGTTAATCCCACATGCTTGTGGCATTACTGACTTGGCAATATTGGTATTGACTAAATCACAAGACTAGTAAAGGATGGTCCTTTGGATTTTCTAACTATAGAAGATCTTCCTGATGTTGCACGATCTAGGCACTCCTACCTGGCGGATGCTTGCCTCCTACTTGGCGACGGACAGTACCTGAGAAGAAGAAGGTGAAGGATTCTCGGGGAGCTCGCCGGTGGGAATACTCCGATACTTAAGTTAGAACACTCGAGAGAGTTGTAAAGGATGCAAAGAGAGCTAAGAGTGCACGTAGCGCTAGATCAGTAAATTCAAGGTTAATTCAAGATACAAGATACCTTCGCCCCTTCGACGTTGGGGCCTCTAAATGCAGATGTTCTTGTCAAATTGGGTGTAACCATCACTGGCTCTCTGTCACAGTCATTATTTTCCATGGTTGCGCAGGTAACTATTGCAGAGTACTGCCCAATCAGATGACAGACACGATTTGGAAAGGACAAACACGCTACCACCTGTCGAGAGATGTGGGTGTAGTCTACTAGGTTGGCAGGGACTGCACCGTCAGTCAAGAGATGTGATGCAGTCTGACGGGTATGGTCTCGTCAGATAAGAAGCTTCCTGAGAATGCCGCGTCGGTTAACAGTGAACCGCTTTGTAGCGAGCTATCCCATAGCGAGCTGCCCTGTAGCGAGTTGCCTTGTAGCGAGCTCCTGGATGTGTCCTGAGGTGATTCCGCCTGAGGTTGCCTTTGGGGTAGTCTTCTTGCCTAAGTATTGGAGCGAGTTGGTTCTCTCAGCTCGCGAATTGGGATAGACTTGTCTTGGAGTATTCCCTTTGCACATGCCGGGGTCCATGAGCTCGTACTGTAGCGAGCTCGTACTGTAGCGAGCTCATTCCGTGGCGAGCTGTAATGTAGCGAGTTGTCCTGCAAGGACCTTAACGAGCTCCCTACTCAATCATAGCCAGGCTATCATGCTGAGTTGTTGCTTATGCTGAGTCACGTCCATGTGTACCTTCCTTCTTAGGAGGTCGGGTCAAATCACCCTCCATCAATTGCCCCCCACTCCTTGGGCTAAGGATTCCACTTTGGCACGAGGAGTTCATGGAGTGTGATGGGTGGATTTGACTTGAAATTCAAACTTGATTGACCAATCGCAATAAATACACACGCAGATGTCAAGAAACCCTTGGACTTTTCAAACGCCAAAAAGCATGCCAAAATGACTCTCACCTCTGGAAGTTGTGCAGCCGACATTACCTTAATCATGGAAGACGTGCAGCCAGCCACATTTCAGTTTTAGAAGATGTGCGGTCAGCTTGACTGCGAACCATCAGATTTTCTTAATCTAAGCCATTGGTTTGTGGACACAATGGCTATAAATAGGAGGGACCCAGGCATCATTTCCTTCATGCCAACTTGCCTTGCCTTCGGATTCTGAGGTCGCGCCTTCACCTAACTGCTCAAGCTCTTCTCCTATTCACATCGTCTTTTTGGTTCATCTCTTCCCTAGTGAGTCTTATCACTATGTCAATATGTCTGGGCATCCGAACAACATCTTTCCCCGGGGCAGTAACTGAGATGATGCCCCCTCGAGCTCAGGGGGAGCTTGGGGGCAGGCTATGGAGGCTCGGGAGGCATCCGGTGAGATGGATTCCATCTCCTGAGGCAGGGAGCCAGATAGCTTTGGTCCTTCCTCCATGCCGATGGAGAGACTTAGGACCTTGGTTCTTCAATTTAACCTCCCTAGAATCCTCATCTATAGTCTCCCATCTGGTGACTACCCTTGGGAACACGGTCACGATGAGATCGTGATCTTCCAGGAGCAGCTCATCATTGTCCTTCGTCTTCCTTTGCATCCTCTGATAGTGGAGGTTTTAAACCATTTTAACGTTACTATAGACCATCTTCACCCCAACTCAATTCGAAATGTAGTTGGGACAATTTCTTTATTTTATGAATACTGTCTTCCTCTTAACCTCGACATCTTCTCCACCATCCTTTCCATCAAGAATGCTTACCCCAGAGCGCCTCCAGAAAGGCGTTCCTATTATTTTTCTCCCCGTCCCGGATTCAAGCTCTTACGCGAGCTTCCAAATAGGATCCAGGCCTGGAAGCGGGACTATTTTGTAGTTCGCAACCCCGAAGGGTGGCCCTTCCCAACTCACTGGAGGGCCGCCATCTAGGATTCGGGTATTGACTTGGATCCCAAAGTTCAGGAAACACTACAATCCTGGGCAGCGGTTGGCTTCCATTGATCAGACTACTTGACCGAGGACATGCTCGCGCAGGCCGGCCTGAGCCCTGGTAGGTTGCCTTTTAGGTCACACAATGCCTTGTAAATTCTTTTTTATTGGACTAATACCTTGTGATTTTTGGCAGCCATCATATCTGGTGTAGACGTGCGCCGCCTTTTGTCTAGCAACTAGAAGCACAGGGCAAAGAGGTCGCACCCTGACCGAGCTTCCACTTGCAGGAGCGCTGAGTTTGAAGCTGCTGACCTAGCCTTCGTTCCTCCACCACCTGAGGTCCCACCGGTCCCATTCGAGGGAGTAGCCACAGAAGGTGGCGCAAAAGAGCATGAGGTCCCGGCACAAGGTTAGTTCCCTCCACCTGAGCAGTCCCACCCCTTCGCTTTCCCACAGTTTCCTACCGGAGGGTGGGAAAGCGTTACGGACTTCACCGTGGCTTCGCGAAGGAGCCAAAAGGTGGTCTCGCACAAGGAGGTCGCCAGCTGGGGAGGGATGGACCCCAAGCAGCTCACCATGCTAGCCTCCGCTCACTGCATGGTGGTAAGTGGCTACTGTTTTCTTCTTTTCCCTTCCTCTTCTTTTTTCTTTTTTGACCTTGGCCTTCTATTGGTAGGTGAACTTTGCCATCCATGCCATGAACCTCCAGACCAACATTCACTCTGGCAATGCTCTCGCTCAGAGGTCAACCGTGCAGAAGCTCCAGGGCAAGCTCGATCGGGCTCGAGGTGAAGTCCTTCAGCCTCGAAAGGGAAGTGATGTCGAGGAACTGCTCGTCCGGGACCAGGAAGCACAGATCACCCGGCTATCTAAAGAGAGCGTTTACTACCGGGAGGAGTTGTCAAGGGTGGCAACTGAGAGGGAGCTTCTTCACCAGCAGATCCGAGACTTGGAGTTCACGCTTCAGGATCGGACTTGGAACTTCGACACCATGGTGGAGGCTGAGTGAGCTAAGGCGGTGTGGGACTTCAAGGACTCCTAGGAGTACCACAACCTCCAAGTGGAGTACGGCTTGAGCTCCTACCATTATGGATTTAAACTATGCCACTGGCTGGTCCAGAAGAAGTTCTCCACGCTCAACCTTGAGGGCATAACAATGAAGGGTCTGGATCCAGGGATGACGGACTTAGCGGAGGAGGAGGAGCCTGACTCTCCGGAGGATGACGAGGATGTGGAGGCGGTGGATCCCTGAGGCCGGTTGCTGCACTTCTTTTTCTTTCTTCAGAATGGATTCTGGTGGTTCCCAAGTGTTTGAACCAGATTTTAATTATTCTCTTGTTTTTTTATGAACTCTCTTGGGCAGTTGGGCCCTACTTTTTATTTGTTTTCTATTGAACTTTTTCTGGCCTGTTAAGCCCAATTTTTTGTTTATAGAAATTAGTAATGAAATGTTTTATCTTGTTCTACTAAGTATTGTGTGCTCTTTACTTTCTGCCAAAGTGACTTTATCACACGACCTATTAGAGCAACATGCACAAAGTAGGATTTTTCGGTAGTTGTTACCCCGAGTTGTTCCTCCATACTTGGGTAGTTTTATGGTGTACCCCAAGGTGGTTATCATAGTAAGCCCGAGCTATATGCACCTAGTTTAAGTTGATGTGGGTTGTCCCTTATCGGATTCAACTAGAATACCAAGGCAGGCTATGCCTCATAGGGTTCAAGCCCGAGCTGCCTATGCCTTCGGTATTAATACTTAGCCTTTGCCGATGAAACGGTTAGGTCTTTCATAGTGTCGAGGTCTTAGTTCGGCATTTTAGCCCTTAGGCTGAGGGAGTGAATTATAGTCCACTCTTGGAGTTCGCCCATGCCATGGAGGTGGCTGGGTCCTATCGTGTCGAGGTCTACGTTAGCTCAGAATTTTGGCTCTTAGGCTCTATGAGTGACTCATGGTCTACTCAATAATTATAGGTAATATTGCCTTAAGTTGATAATATTCCATGCCCGAGGTACTTGTTTCCCTTCTAGGGTTTCAAGCTCGTATGTTCCTTCCCCGAGCACCTGCTTTACTTGGTACGGTTCTTCCCAATTTTCCCGAAGCTTATCAACACCGGGCTCAAGCACCATAACTTTACAAAGAACCAGGTCACCGACGTAGAGGTTCCGCTTCTTGACCCTGGCGTTATAGTACTGAGCTACTCTCTGCTGGTAGGCGCGGTCCTAATATATGCGAGGTCCCATACTTTGTCAAGGAGGTCGAGGTTGGTGCGTAGCTCGTCTTCATTTGCCTTGTCATTGTACGCTTCTAGTCGTAGCAAGGGGACCTCGATCTTGGCTGGGATGACTGCTTCAGTGCCATAGCTGAGGTTGAAGGGAGTCTCACTTGTAGCGGTCTTCACTGTGGTCCGATAAGCCCATAGAACACTGGGTAGCTCGTATGCCCATAGTCTTTTAGCTCAGTCCAGGTGTGCCTTCAGTCCGTGGAATATAGCTCTATTCACGACTTCCGCTTGGTCATTTTCTTGAGGGAGTGTGACTGAGGTAAAGTTCTATTGAATTCCCATGTCTTGACACCAGTTATGGAATTTAATGTCCTTGAACTGCTTACCATTGTTAGAGATCAGTACCCAAGGTAGCCCAAAGCAGCACACTATACTTTTCCAAAAGAAGTTTTGTACATTCTGGGTTGTGATTGTTACGAGAGGTTTGACTTCTACCCACTTAGTGAAATAATCAACTGCTACCACTATGCAAAAGGCCACCGGCTGGTGAGATACTTCAGATCGGAGATAGGTTGATGGTGGATATTGGCGTGCTTCTGGCACTTGTCACACTTTCTGACGAGCTCGATCGCATCTGCTTTCATTGTTAGCTAATAGTACCCCGTCGTAGCGATTTTTGGGCGAGGGCTCTACACCCCAAGTATCCGCCGCACAAGCCCTCATGAGTGCCATGGAGCATGAGCTCAGCTTCGGAAGGTCGCAAACAATGTAGGAAGGGGAGTGTGTAAGATCTTCGGTACAGCCATTCGTCTATCATGACGTATTTGGCCACCTGATGCTCTAAACTTCAGGTGGCATTGCGGTCTGCAGGGAGGGTCTAGTGTAACAGGAAGCTCACGAGCGGATCAATCTAGCTCGACTCTGCTTGAACGATAGGAGCGACCTCCTCTGCCCCCCTGAGAATTCTAGGCCGAGGCAGGTTCTCTATGTACACGGTTCTCATGGTATTATCACTGGAGCTGGCTAACCAGGACAGGACATCTGCCGTAGCGTTCTCTGATCTCGAGATTTGGTTGATGAAGTGTGACTAGAAGTCAAGCAGGGCCTCTCTTACTTTGGCTAAGTAGGCAATCATGGTTGATTCGCAAGCTTCGTATTTGCCTGTGGCTTGATTGATCACGAGCTGGGAATCAGTGCAGATGACAATTTGCTTGGCTTTCACTTCCTTGGCTAGAGCTAGTCCGGCTATTAACGTCTCGTACTCTGCTTCATTGTTGGATGCCATGAACTCGAAGCATAGCGTGTACTCCAGTTTTGTGTTGCTTGAGCTGTACAGAATGATTATGGCTCCGGCCCTGCTGGTTTGACGAGCCATCTACGTAAAGGATCCATGGCTCCTCATCCCAATTCACACTTGGCCTAACTAGGAGAGATGCCGCACTGGTTGCTACCTCATAGTGCTCAAGCTCAACCGACCTGGGAACTTCGGGCTCGCCCAAGCTGGGGGCCTCATGCTCAATCGGCCTGGGAACTTCGGAGTTCAAAGTGCATTCCGTGATGAAGTCTGCTAAGGCTTGCGCCTTGATAGCAGTTTGCGGCTTGTATTGGAGGTCATACTCACTGAGCTCAATGGCCCACTTCGTCAGTCTATCAGAGACCTTGGACTTGAGTAGAACTTGCCTCAGAGGTTTGTTGGTGAGGACGATGACAATGTGAGCTTGGAAGTACGAACGAAGCTTCTAGGCTGCAATGACTAGTGCATATGTCAGCTTTTCTATCTCTGGATATCTCATCTCTGCTCCCTGTAATACTTTACTAACATAGTAGATAGGTCATTGGACCCAATCTACCTCTTATATCAGTAGAGCTGACCACCTCGTCACTTGCCGAGAGTTACAACTCTAAAACATCGCCCTCCTCGGGCTAGGTTAAGACCGATATACTAGTAAGGTACTTTTTTAGCTCGTCAAACATGAGCTGACACTCTTCGGTCCATTCAAAACCTTTGCTTTTAATCACCTTAAAGAAAGGCAGGCAGCGGTCTGCCAACTTGGACATGAAGCAGCTCAGAGCAGCTATTCGGCCATTCAGCCTCTGAACCTCCTTCAGTTTTGGGGGTGGTCTCATGTCTAGGATGGCCTTTATTTTGTCCAGGTTGGCTTCAATGTCGCGCCGGTTAATGATGTACCCTAGGAATTTATCCGAGGTAACACCGAAGACACACTTATTGGGGTTCAATTTCATGTTAAATTTATGCAAAATTTTGAAAACTGAATGCAAGTCTTGTATTAAATCATGTGAAAATTGGGTCTTGGTGACCATGCCGTCTACATAGCTTTCTATTTTTTTGCCAATCAATGGCTCAAACAATTTATTCACAAGTCACTGAAAGGTTGCCCTAGCATTTTTTAACCCAAAGGGCATGACCTTGTAACAGTATAGGCCGAGCTCAGGCCGAGCTCAGTTATAAAGGCAGTCTTTTCTTCATCAATTGGGTCCATCCTGATCTGGTTGTAGCCCGAATAGGCGTTTAGGAAGCTTAGCAACTCGTGCCCTAAGGTCGTGTCCACCAGACGGTCAATCCTAGGGAGTGGGAAGCAGTCCTTTAGGCAAGCTCGATTCAGGTCGGTGTAGTCGACGCACATGCGCCATTTACCATTAGCCATTTTTACCAGAACGGGATTGGCCACCCAGCTCGGGTAGTGGACTTCCCTGATAAAGTTGGCTGCGATGAGCTTCCCGACCTCCTCATTGACTACCCTTCATTGCTCTGGGGCTAAGTTGCATTTCTTCTGTCTAACGGGCCTAACTACAGGATTAGTATTAAGCTTGTAAGTTATGATGCTGAGGTCTATGTCGGGCATCTCTGCTGTAAACCATGCAAAAACATCTAAATTTTCAAGTAAGAAGCGTACCAATTGAGATCATAGGGGCTCCTTTATGGAAGCACCAATCTGAAGTGTCCGAGCTGGATCCTCTGCCGATGTCGGGATGGAGACAATCTCTTCTATGGGTGCAGCTCGCTCCTCGCACTACTCCATAGGTCACTCCAGCTTGAGGTCATCGGCCACCATGGCTTTCCCTTTGAGGGCGGCGATGTAGCACATGCGAGACTCAAGCTGTCACCTCGCACTATCCCGATTCCGAAGTTTGTGGGGAACTTCATCGCCAAGTAGTAAGTGGAGACCACTACACGTAGGGCATGGGTGATCGGCCGACCTACTATGGCATTATACGGGGAGGGGGTTGCAACCACTAAGAAGTCATGGTTGAGCCTCACAATGCTAGGCCAGGTGCCGACTTCCATAGGTACTGTAATCCTTCCTAGGGGCCTGACTTCCTCTCCACTGAAGCCTACCAGGGGAGTGTTCGTGGGCTTCAGGTCGCTTTCTTGGAGTTGGAGTTGGAGCTGGTCGAATGCTGTTTTGAAGAGGATATCTGTCGAGCTGCCAGAGTCGATGAGGACATGCCTGACTTCAAAGTCATTAATCTTTATCTTTATGGCGAGCGCGTAATCATGGGGGTAGTGGACCCCGTGCACGTCGTCCTCCATAAAAAAGATCAGATCTTTTGTCCTTGGCCTCTTTGGTGGGTTCTGTTCTTCCCTAGTGGCCTCGTGAGCTGATGTCCGAGCTGCAGTTGTGGTATAGCCCGCGACAATCGAACCTCCAACGATTACATGGATTGTCCCCCGAACTGGTCTCTCTTCTAGGGGCTGCCTCTACGGTTGCCCTGCCTGCCTGCTAGATTTGGGAACATCACTATTCTTCTCCCCTACTGACCTGCTTGACTATTATTATTATTTTGTACAAAATTTTTCAAGTATCCGCAACGGATGAGCTCCTCTATCTCGTCATGGAGGTTTTTACAATTTTCAGTGCTATGACCGTGGTCTTTAGGGAAACTACAATACAAATTTTTATTCCTTACACTAGGACCGGCCTTCAGCCAAGTGGCCATTTCACATACGGGGCTTCCTTGATCGCCATAAGGATCTTGACCCACTTTGCATTCAGGGGCGTGTAGTCCGTTCTTTTGGCTACTGGAGCTCGGAAAGGCTGACTCGGCCTTGCCCCCAGAGCTGGGTCTTTTTTCTTCTTACCGTCCCCTTGAATTGATGACTCACCCTCCCTTTTTCTCTTCTCAGGCGCACTTGCATTCTTCTGGTTGATTTCCTCCTCTTTCTCTATAAACTGATCCGCGAGCTAGAGGAACTCAGTCACAATCTTGGGCTGGTTAACTACCACATGCCACTTGAATTCTTTATGAGTGATGCCTCACTTGGCCGCGATGAGACAAACTACAGGGTCCAGATTGGGTATTTTCAAACAAGCATCGCCGAACCACTTGATATAACTCCGAATGGACTCTCCTTCCTTTTGGACTATGCCAAGGAGTCTTTCTTGTGTTCTTGGGCACCTCTTGTTGGTGACAAAGTGGAAGGTGAAGACTTGCATGAACTGCGCCCAGCTTCTTATTGATCTAGCGCAAGGTTTCGACACCATGTGCAGGCCACCCCTTTGAAGGTGGTAGAGAAAGCCACACACATACAGGATTCACTGGCCCTTGCTAGGTGCATCTGGGACTAGAAGACATCCACATGGTCGTTCGAATCAAAGGATCCATCGTACTTATCCAGGGGAGGAAGCTTGAAGTCCTTTGGCATAGGGACCGCGAGAAGTTCTGATGACAGAGGGGAAGGGACTGAAAGGAGAGGAGCAGCTTTTACTTCATCTGAGCTTACCTCCTCCTTAACCTTGAGCTCGGGCAAGACGCGGGTAGTAGTTCGACGAGCTCGTCGTTGCCTCCACAGCTGCTTCGTGGGCTCGACGTTGGTGCTGCTGGCTTTAGTATTACCAAGCTCGATGGGCTCAAACTGTTGATGATAGCTGTGAACCGAAGGGCCCTGCCTGTAATCTGCGGCTAGGACCTCGAACTAGTTTTTTGCAAGCAGGAGCTCGAACTGAGAGCGCTGAGGAAATGCGGGCCTAACTAGCTAGGAGGTGCCTGACTTGCTTGCAGGCTGTGAGGCGGGGGTGACTGGTCTCTCCTTCCTATCGTGGGATGAGGCTTGGCTTTTTGAAGGATTCTGGGTTTGAGAGGCCTCTCCCCGGTGTGGACGTTCGCTCCGGCAGGAGGGCTTGGCTTACTTCAAGGCCGAATGCCGAGGAGGAAGCGACTGCTGGGCCTGAGGCAGTGAAGGGAACTGCTGTTGGTACTAGTACTGAGAAACTTGATGCAGCACTTGCTGCTGGTAGAGTTGAATCTGGTGGAACGGTTACATTTGAGCTTGCATGGCTCGCATGCACTACACCAGGTCTTCAAGCTGGTTTTGGTTGCTCACTGGGGGAACAACGGAAGGTTCAATAAAGGTTGCTCCAACCGTGGAAGGGAGTGGAGCATTCACAGGTGCCACTGTGTGAGGCACGTTCAATCTGGGAACTCCGTCCATGAAGAGGGGGACGATGAACTATCCAATGTAGGCAGTGGGGAGCTGAGGTTGTTCCCTAGAAGTGTTCTAGTCGGCACCACATCCGGCATTACTAAAGAAAGCCATGAATGCTGAGTTTTTGAGAGGGAGTTGTGGAGGTTAGAGGAAGGCTTTTTGAAGCGTTCCCACAGACAGCGCCAAATGATGTTGCACGATCCGGGCACTCCTAGCTGGCAGATGCTTGGATCCTAGCTGGCAACGGATGGTACCTAAGAAGAAGAAGGTGAAGGATTCCCGGGGAGCTCGCCCAGTGGGATGCAAAGAGAGTTGTAAAGGATGCAAAGAGAGCTAAGAGTGCAGGTAGCACTAGATCAGTAAATTCAAGGTTAATTCAAGTACAACATACCTTTGCCCCTTTGACCCTGGGGCCTTTAAATGTAGATTTTCTTGTCAAATCAGGCATAACTGCCACTGTTTCAGAGTACTGCCCAATCGAATGAGAGACACGACCCAGAAAGGAAAGGACAGACACGCCACCACCTATCGAGAGATCTGGGTGCAGTCTGCTAGGTTGGCAGGGACTGCGCCGTCAGTTAGGAGACGTGATGTAGTCTGATGGGTATGGTCTTGTTAGATAAGAAGCCCTGTAGCGAGCTGCATTGTAGCGAGCTATCCCATAGCGAGATGCCCTGTAGTGAGCTATCCCATAGCGAGATGCCATGTAGCGAGCTGCCATGTAGCAAGCTCCTAGGTGTATCCCGAGGTGATTCTGCCTGAGGTGGCCTTTGGGGCAGTCTTCTTGCCTAAGTATTGGAGCGAGCTGGTTCACTCAGCTCGTGAGCTGGGATAGACTTGTCTTGGAGTATTCCCTTTCCACATGCCGGGGTCCATGAGCTTGTGCTGTAGTGAGCTCATTCTGTGGCGAGCTGTCTTGCGAGGACCTTAACGAGCTCGCTACTCAGTCGTAGCCAGGCTGTCATGCTGAGCTATTGCTTATGCTGAGTCATGTCCACATGTCGTCTTCTTAGGAGGTCGGGTCAAATCACCCTCCATCATTTCCCACTTGTGAGCCTTGATTTCAGGGCAGGATGACAAAACGGCCATTTAATGGTAAGCCTGAAAGATGTACAAGCACACTTGACCTTATACATATTGATATATGTGGTCACTTGAGTGTTAGGAACCATAACCAGCATGTGTACTTCATTACATTCACCGATGATTATTCTCAGTATGGTTACGTGTACCTAATGAGATATAAGTCCAAATCCTTTGAAAAGTTCAAAGAGTTTAGACAAGAGGTCGAGAAATAGTTAGGGAGAGAAATTAAGTCCCTTCGATTAGATTGAGGTGGCGAGTATCTCTCTGACAAATTCAGGGACTACTTGATGGTCAACGGGACAGTATCACAGTTAGCTCATCCTACTACACCACAACTTAATGGTGTTTAAGAGAGGAGGAATAGTACCTTATTGGATATGGTCTGGTCACTTCTCGTCTATTTGGAGTTACCCACATCCTTTTGGCGATATGCATTGGAGACTGCGATATACGTGTTGAACAGGGTTCCAACCAAATCAGTTCCGAATACTCCCTATGAGCTTTGGACTAGAAAGAAACCAAGTGTACAACACATGAAGATTTGGGGTTGCCCGGCACATGTTACCTATTCTATGACCCAAGTGAGCAGAAAGTATTCTGCAATCGAAATGCACAATTCTTGGAAAATGATTACATCCTGGACAATCTTCATCAGGAAATTGTTCTTAATGAGGAGAGCTCAGATGTAGTGGGAGGTGTCCCACAAGTTCCAAGTAGTGACCAAACTAGAAGATCTACCCGGGTATCCAGGCCACCAGTCCGTTTTGGCTAAGACCAGGATAGTTACCTGGTGGAAGCCTTGACTAGTGAGGAAGATCCCGTGACTTATGTAGAAGCTATGTTGGACATAGACTCTCTTAAGTGGGTAGATGACATGAGAGTTGAGACAGACTCAATGGAGGCCAATGGAGTCTGGACTCTGGTAGATCCACCCTCCGGGGTAAAAGCAATTGGTTGCAAATGGATCTACAAGAGGAAGAAGGGCCCCGATGGCAGGGTTGAGACCTACAAAGCTCGTCTGGTGGCGAAAGGGTACACTCAGAAAGAGGGCAACGATTATGAGGAAGCCTTTTCACATGTGGCCATGCTTAAATCCATTAGGATCCTCCTAGCTATAGCAGCATTTGTCAAATGAATGTCAAAACTGCATTCCTGAATGGAGATCTTACTGAAGATATCTACATGCAGCAACCGCAAAGTTTTATCGCTGCGGGTCAGGAACACTTGGTATGTAAATTAAATAGATCCATATATGGGCTTAAGCAAGCTTCTAGGAGTTGGAACATCCGGTTTGACTCTACTATCAAAAAGTTTGACTTTGAGCAGAATCCGGATGAACCCTGTGTTTATAGGAAAACCAGTGGTGATAAGGTTACATTTCTGGTTTTGTATATAGACGACATTCTACTCATTGGGAATGATGTAGGAATGTTGACTACGGTGAAAGTATGGCTGTCACAACAATTCTCCATGAAAGATCTTGGAGAAGCTTCCTATATACTAGGTCTTCGAATCTATAGAGATAGATCGAAGTGGATAATAGGATTATCCCAATCTGCTTACATTGACAAAATTGTCAAGCGATACAGCATGGATAACTCCAAGAAAGGAAATGTTCCTTTTAGGCACGGAGTCACTCTCTCCAAGAAGATGTCTCCCAAGACCTCTGAGGAGATTATGGGCATGAAGGGCGTTCCCTATGCCTCAGCCATAGGGAGCATCATGTATACCATGCTGTGCACTCATCCTGATATTGCTTAGGCAGTGAGTGTGGTAAGTAGATTTCAGGGCAACCCAGGGCAGGAGCACTGGACTACTATGAAATGCATACTTAAGTACCTTCGAAGGACAAAAGATTTTTGTCTGGTATTCAATGGTAGCTCACTATAGATCTAGGGGTATATTGATGTTGATTTCTAATTGGGTCCAGATGATAAAAAGTCTACACCTGAGTATATTTTCTAGATAGGATCGTGTGCTATTTGCTAGAAAATCAGCAAACAGGGGTCCATGACAGACTCCACAATTGAAACCAAATACATTGCCGCAAGTGAAGCTGCCAAGGAAACCATATGGATGAAGAAGTTCATTCACAAATTGGGAGTAGTTCCATCCAGCACATCACCCATCCTGTTGTTGTGTGACAAAAATGGAGTGATTGCTCAGGCTAAGGAGCCACGAGCCCACTCGAAGTCGAAGCACATCGAGAGGAAGTACCATGTACAGCAGTAGATTGTTGGTAGAGGGGACGTCCCGATTCAGAAGGTAGCGTCAGCGGAGAATGTAGTAGACCCATTGACTAAGCCACTGACACAGAAAGTGTTTGAGAAACACATGGAAAGTATGGGACTCTGGCTTATACCAGATTGGACCTGAGTGCAAGTGGGAGCTGTTAGATAGTTGTATGCCCTTAGCTCCAATTAGAATGATGTACATTATGAATTTATTGTAAATGAATAAAGTACATATTTGATTCATGTTCCTGTGGTGTGTTTTGGTGTAATACCCTTAAACTGGACACTTATGAGACTCGTGTTAGTTTAGAATGTTCACAACCATTGGGTAAGTCTAGGGAGATTTATCTTGCCAAAGCTGACATTGGTGTGCTGCCAAATGTTTGGGTGGCCTGTCTCAGCCTCCAGGGTGAGACCCAAGGCACATGTAGTGTCGAATTAATTGAATCTTTGAACCAGACCAGATTTCCAGTATTGCCTTGGACCTTGGAGATTAATGGGAAAAACTGGAAAGTTACACCTGACCCCTAGACTCGATTATAATAATGCACTAGGTGTCAGATTGGGCTGTCTTTGATATACCAATTAGTGAGATCCTTAGCGGGGGTCAAAACCTGGGTATGTTGGGACAGTCTAAGAATTCATCTAAGTGGGTGATCATAGTGACAGGATCAGCCCCTTTGTCAGACAAAGGTAATGATCAGGGATGCACTCTCTCTGATGGAAACCAAGACTACTGGCAGCCGATTTCAATCGTTGAGATTTGTTTTGCAAAAATATATTTTATATGAGATATAAAAGTATATATATATATATATATATATATTACGGTTTCAAATTGTTTGCAAAAGGTTTTAATTCTCGGGATCCATGTAAGCAGAGAGTGTAGCATTGTTCCTTGCAGCCGAGGGAGAGGTCATCTCTTGTCGGGCAGTGTTTGATCATTATGGGCCGAGTGGTTAAGTGTAAGACCTTTGAGGGTTATACCTGATGGGCTAATCTTGCATCTGCCCATAGTCCCTAGGTGTTACAAGGTGGCTTGGCCCAAGGACCACTTAGTGTAAGTGTTGGACCCATAGAGTCCATGTGATGGGCTCAAGGGGTTCACTGGGCTTTCTAGTGAATTCGGCTAAGCCTTGGAAAAAGGCTGGGCTGAACCCTTGTGGCTGATGTGTAGACCAATGTTTGGGTCCCACGCCATACAAGGATGCCCAACTGGACAGCAATTTGGAAGGCTAAGTGAGCACATACTATTAATGGGCCTAAAGCCCATTTTGAACTAGGTTGATTGGATTAGTTAAAGAAGGGTAGAATCTGAGATTAGATTAGCAGATAGGATAGGGTCTTACCCTATCCACTCAGAGATTCCAAATCTGAATATAGATTCAGATCTGGAAACCTCCTGATAAGATTACGAGAGGGCTGATCTAATCTGTAGATAAGATAAGGGTTTACCCTTATCATTTAAAGGGAATTCTGATCCAAATATGATTTGGATCAGCAACTCCTAATGGGATTAGGAGTTGATCCCTTTAAGGTTATAAAAGGAGGAGGGGGCGGCAGTCTTTAGAGATTTTTCAATTTCACATTCTCTTCAGAGCTGAAATCATAGAAGAAAGAATACAACACCATTGCACTAATTCTTTCTTGTTGCCTCCTTCCTGTCGCCGCCACAATTGCCAGTTCGATCTCCTCTTCCCAGTAGGAGTGATCAAGATTGGATCTTTATATCAGTACTTTGTAAAAGGATTGATTGGAAGTCATACTCATGTGCCATCCAACTGATTCTTGCGAAGGATCTAGTTCATTTGAAGAACTTTGTTGATTTTGTTCCATCTTGCATTGCGCCATTTTTAGTGGGAGCAGTCTTTGGTTCATTCCTTGGGCGTGAACACCTCCATTGGGTATTGTTTCTCCATATCAGATATATCCCTCTCCTACTATTTTTGCTCAGATTTGATTCGGTTCTTGGTTCAAGATTGATCATTGAAAAATATGATTTTTCTAAAAGAGGGAATGTGATTCCCCGTAGAAAGGAGAGAATTTTTAAAATTCACCCATTCTATTCCACAAGATTCGGACATCCATACGATAGATCTCTCATCCTTTCATAATTTATACTCAACATATTCACATTTCCATGCATTTGCACCAATGCAAATAAAATTTGCATGTATTGCAAACAAAATAAGCCTAAGATGGACGGCATAGTGTTTCAACCAAGCAAGAAAATTAGGTCTAGCAAGAGAGATAAGAAGCAGTCAAGCTAACCAAGAAGCTTGCCTATGAATCTTGTGAAAGGATATCCCAAGATACCACAGAGTTGTGTGCTTTGAGATCTTCCAAATCACATAGGCAAGTCATCCTTGGCTAGCTACCAAACAGACTCTTATCTTCATGTAAGGCATATCTTCTTTTCAATACATCCACTGTCCTTCAGTGGGATTCCAGTCAGTACTTGAGCCTCTATTTATAACAAATGACTAGATACTAGATCCAGATTCAACCATACATTCATATACAAGTTTTTCCATGCAATCACCTATCATCTCTTTCCATCACATCTTTTGCTGATAAAGGAATATATTCTCATTATCTAGAAGGACCACTTGCATGGATTGATGTTTATCTTTCTCTTGTGATGTGGGTGATGGCTCTCACTGATGATTCTAAAATCTTCCTGATCTGTCAATTTGTCTACAGTCTGTATGTATATACTTGGCCAGTTGGTTCTTCCAGGTAGCAAAATTTTCTCAGTTGTGCAATTGAATTGAATACAGACCATAAGCTAGGTTTGTCAAGAGCCATGACAAGGTTCTGTTAGTTTATCCATGGGCCTCTGGCCCACTAATCAGTTTAAAGTATACTTCCCTAAATTGCAACATTTGGACGACATAAATGGCCTACACCGGATCTAAATTAAAGCTGATTCATCAAGGGATGATACTTGATTACTTTACACCCAAAAGCTTAGATTAGATTAAATAAGAGATTATATAAATATATTCCACCGTCAGCATTGAAGGAATATGAAAGTTAAGGCTGAAGATACAATGATACAACGAACTTTAGTTGCAAAAGAATATATTAAATAATTTCTGGCGTTGGAATTCACTTATCCACCATAATTAGTACCTGCTAATTGCTAATTAACTACTAATCATGCTTTCACAAGTATAAATTACATGGGATTTAGTACATCCCCTTCAGTCCTCCACATTTATCTTCCAGTAGATAAAACAGCTCCAGCTCTTCTTCAGAGTTAAGACTATTCATTAACCCTTGTGCATGGCCATTAGTTTTTTTTTTTCTTTACATAATTTCTAAAGCCATTTTTTTATTTAAGCATGATGGAAAGGGTTATTGAAAATCTTATTTTTTTTAAGAATTATTTTTCTACAGGCATTGTTATATATTTCAAGGTTCAAAATATTATCACGTATCAGCCCGTATTAATTGATACGTATCGTATCGGAGCCTTCCTGCTATGCTCTTACAGAGGGTGTTTCGGGTCGGTGAGTGATTCAGGGAATACACTGGCCTTAGACTAGCCCCTCTAACCAGATTCAAAAAAAAAAAAATGTATGGTGGAAGTATTAAGAAATAACTTAAACTCCCATAATTTAATGATGGATATAGCATTGAAGAGAATGGAATGATGAAACAGGATTTACATAACCAAACCAGTTGGTATAATTAGAGTGACATACTGAGAAGAATTTAGATGGAGGTATTAAGAAATGATTTAAGCGCCCATAATATAACGATGGATACTGAATAGAATGAAATGGTGAAATAGGATAGAATGAAATGGTGAAACAGGATTCGTAGAGCTGACCCAGTTGGGACCAAGCGTATATGATGATGAGATTCTTTTTCTTAGACTTTTATTACCACCTAATTATCAATATTGGTCACTGGCTGAATAAAAAGATGTTTCTGTCATCTAAGTATTATCTTTTAAGTGATAAAATTAGAGAGATCTTTTAGCCAATAACTTAGCTGGGGCCAAATTCCCTGGAATATACTAACAGATTGACACCCTACCTTTTGCTTTGTCAGTTAAAAGCAAAGAAATTTTGTCACCATATCTAATACATTGTCTTAAAGACATCTATTACTTTTGATGATAAGAGGTTTGCTTAATTAATTGAAGGGACTCACTTGGGTATCAGCCATTCACATGGTGAGAGCATCATAGAACATATGATGCTTTTTATTGTAAACTCTTTTCTCTTTTTTAATGTTAAAGAAATCAGAAAAATGTTGGTAGTGATAGAATGGTGAAGAAATAGAAAGCATCATTCTTATTGCTCCACAGAATTCTATCCTTCTCTTTTCCATGAACAGCACACATCCTTCCTTCCAGATCCACATAGAAGGAAGAGTTAGTATTGTCGATCACGGATCATAATCTGGATCTGATCTGATTAAAATGGGTATGGATCTCTAATATTAGTTAAATTTACTATACACATATAATTGCCACTCTATCTAACTTAAATTCTAATGCCTCAACTAGTTAATTGCAAAGGATACTAAACCAGTAAACCTCAACTAGTAAAATACCCCCTATAATTATAACGGTCGTCATTTTACTAAAAAAAAATTGATTGGAAACAAAAAATGCCCTTAATGTTCGTTTGAACAAATTTAGTTAAAAGAAAACAAAAATGGAAATCTCATTCTTTCTCTAGGTAAAACACAGGCAACTTTTGTTGTGGGGGGAAGGGTTTGGAAGGAGTACAAATACAAATTTGTAGAGTGCAAAAGCTTGTATTTTATATAATTGTATGTATTTATACAGTATATATTTGTATTTGTACTCCTACCAAATTGAGACTAAAACTTTGATATGAAATACTAGAGGAAAGTTTGAAATTAACAACTATGGACCCATGCCATTAAATATTTTTCACTCAGCTTAGTTGGTCACATGACCATTTCTGAAAAGCAATACAAATGGTTTTTAACAAAAGGTCAAGTAAATCAGTTGCAAACTATAGGGGTGTTTTGGTAAAACACAAACTATAGGATAGGCTTTAGTTAATATGTAAATGATTGGGGATATTTTAGTAAATTGCCCTAATAAAATGGACTTAGACTTTAATCTACCAGAACCGGATGGGGTTAAATTGGCACCGGATCTGATTATTAATTGAATGCAAGTTCTGACATCCAAATTCTGAACAATCATATTGGATTTGGAATACGACATGTATAGGATTTTTAGTCTGTTGATAGTCCTTCGGAGCAAGGTTTTTAAAACCGAACTGGTTAGGGGTCCGGTTCCCAGGTTGAATGGTCCAACTGTTCGAAGTGAATGAACGGCCTGTTCTGACAAAAAATTAAAAAACATTAAAAAAATAAAAACTGGCCAAACCGTTGAACGTTTCAAACAATTCAACCGCCCGAATCAGTGATTTATTGACCAAATCAATGATTTTTAGAGAAATAATGATTGGGGTAAAATGGAATCGATCACCAGTTCCTGGTTTTTCCAATCTGACCATCCAATCCAATCCAGTTTTAAAAACCATGCTTTGCTTCGAAGATATACATTCTGTTCTCACCAGGCGATTGCACCTAGTCTCAACTCTTAATTCCAACGTCTTATAGGCCTGGTTTGGCTACTTCAGTATTGGAGGAGGAGCCGATCTGATCTATCCAACTAGGGGCTTTTCTTACCTATTATTTGATATGATGCATATGAGATCTTGTAGGTGTAAACATGACCCATCAAACTTCAAAATGCATGAACAAGGGGAACATAGACATGGCACAATACAAATATATCATTGAAACCTAACCAACATTATATGACCAAAGCTCACTATGTTGCATAATATAGATGTCCACAATTAGACCTCAACTGATGAAGAGAATACGTTTTGGAATTCCCAATGCAGCCTCATATGGCCATATGATCACTCTATTTGCCTAATCAAGCTTATATTGTATATAGCATTTTAATTATATATATATATGATAATAATTTTTATATGTATATTTTTTTATATGAATCTTAGCTCATTTTTTAATTCGAGATGAGCTCGAATATATGAGCTTTTGAATTGAATTGAATTTAAGCCCATGTTTCTAGCTCATTGTTTAACTCAAGCCTCATGTTTTTTTTTTTTTTTTTTTTTTGCCAAGCCATGATTGAATAGCTCAATATTTAGCTTGACTCGGCTCAAACCCAGCAATAATATGTTTGACTTAGTTTTTCTTCATTTACATGAGCTTCTAGGATGGATTCAACATCTGGTTAGGGGTGATATGGGTATTGTTTTTCTTTGATGTTGAGTTTTTGGTCTTGTTGTATAGATTTTTGATGAATAAGGCTTTTTATGTTCCCCCATATGGGCTTTTGTTTTTGAAATCCTCATCGTCATCATCCATGCCTTATCCCAACTATAATATTATTTTGTCAATTGTTCTATTTAAAACCATATCTACGGTTAAATTATTAGTGCTTAAATTATTTCTTGCTACTTCAATCCATGTCCCTTTTGGCCTATCCCTTGCCCTTCTATCCCCTTCAAGTTGTAATAAATCACTTCTTCAAACTAGCATTGTGGATGGTCTTCTATGCACATAACCAAGACATCTTATCTACTTTCTCTCATTTTTATCACATATTGGGGCTACTCTTTGGTTGCTATGGATGATCTCATTCTTGACCCTATCCTTTCTACTTTCTCCATTCATCTTAGCATTCACATTTATTCCACATTCAGTTTCTAGACATATTGTTTTTGACTACTCAACACTTTGCTCCATATAACATAGTTAACCTTATAATTATTTTAAAGAATTTTCCTTTTATGGCCTGTTCGTATTTTGGATTTTAAGAGGGGGAAAGTTGGTTAATAGGATTTTAGTCCCATTGGCCAAGATACCCGTGTTTTTTTTTTCAGATTTATGTAGGGGCTACAGAAATTTTATTTTTCTTAGTGATACCCATCTCCTAGGTGGGTAAATAACTTTCCGACCTAGGGGAAAGTTGCCAACACTTGGAAGGGACAAAATTTCCCCTTTTAATAATGGACTAGTATGTGTATATGTGCTTTGCATGTGATAGATATTTTGATGATGATGATGATAGTATATAATTTGTTTCCAAACCTTTTGTATTTCTATGCCTATAAAAGTTTTTTTTATTTGCTACACTTATTGTGATTCATTAATATAGATAAATACCCCAATGTTTTTTATATAATTTATATATTTATAAGTTTAATTTTTAATTTTTTATTTTATTATTTAATTATAACTTCACGAGTTGACACATTTGATTTGAAATGTTGAATTGATTTACCATCAAATAGGGAAACAATTTCATTTTTAGATTAGTTTCCGATTTTGTATTTTATTTATATCATCAATAAAATGGTAAAAATAATTCTTGTTTATTGTGTCTAAATTTTTAATATGATTAATATAAAATATTAAAGATGTGTCCAAATGTTTTGTCTAGACTTTCTAACTTTCTCATATCTTTTGTTTTTTTATCTTTTTTTAATTTTTATTATTTAATTATAAAATCAATGGTTTACACATACGACCTGAAAGGTTAAACTTTTGACACACCACAGGGAAAATAATTTCATTTTTGGGTTGGTTTTAAATTTTATATTTTATTTCTAACATTAATAAAGCAATTATTATTTATCACACTTATTTTTATTTAATATGGTTAATATAAAATATTAGATAGGTGCCTAAATGCTATTTACAAAATTTTGTATTATCACATAATGTTTTTGTGTTTCTATATTGTTTCATTTTTTATTTAATTATGATATCAAGGGTTGAAACATTTGACTCAAAATGTTGAATTGTTGACTTGCCACCAGAAAAATAATTTTTATTTTTTGATTGGTTTTAAATTTATATTACATTCCAAAATCAATCAGAATAATTATTATTTATCACACTTATTCTTTTAAAATGCTTAATACATATAAAACATTAGAGATTTGTCCAATTGTTTTTATATTTGTCATTTATTTATATTTTAAAAGTTTTTTATAAATTTATTATGTCATCATGGATTAGCCCACTCGAGCTAAATGGTTGAATTGCTTATTTGCCACCATGATGGAAGAACGGTTCCATTTATGGGTAAATTTTAAAAAGCATGTATTTTATATCATAAAAAATATTGGATGTAGATCTAATTGATAGAATTTATTTGTTTTTATTTTGTGAAAGTAATATCTTAAATATAGGATTCAATAAAAGAATGGGAGTTAATACCCTAAGATAAGAATTAATAGGAGTGAATTGAATGAGGAGAAATGTAGTAGTTCAAATTATATTTTTGTTAGACAATGTATGCTCTTAGCTCCAATCAGAATGATGTACATTATGACATTTAATGTAAAGGAATAAAGTACATATTTGATTCATGTTACTATGGTGTGTTTCTGTGTAATACCCTTAAACAGGACACATATGAGACTCGTGTTATTTTAGAATCTTCACAGCCGTTGGATAGATTTGGGGAGATTTATCCTACCAAGGCTGACACTGGTGTGCCACCAAGTTGGTTGGGGTGGCTTGTCTCAACTGCCAGGGTGAGACCTAAGGTGCATGTAGTGTGGGTTTTCTTGAAACCCTGAACCGGACCTGAATTCCAGTATTGCCTTGGACCTTGGAGATAGATGGGCAAAACTGAAATATTACACCTAACCCGTAGACTCGATTATGATCCTACACTATGTGTCAGATTAGGCTGTCTTTGATATGCCAATTAGTGAGATTCTTAGAGGGGGTCAAAACTTGAGTATGTTGGGATAGTCCAAGAATTCATCTCAGTGGGTGATCATAGTGACAGGATCAGCCCCTCACTCTCTCTGATGGAAACCTAAACTACCGATAGTCGACTTCAACCATTGAAATTTGTTTTGCAAAATATATTTATATAAAGATATACATATATATATATATATATATATATATATATATATATATATATTATGGTTTCAAAATGTTTGCAAAAGGTTTTAATTCTCGGGATCCCTGTGAGTAGAGAGTGCAGCATTGTACCTTGCAGCCGAGGGAGAGGTCCTCCCTTGTCGGGTAGTGTTTGATCATTATGGGCTGAGAGGTTAAGTGTAAGATCATTGAGGGTAATACCTAATGGGCTAATCTTGCATCTGCCCACAATCCTTGGGTTTTTATAAAGTGGCTTGACCCAATGACCAATTATTGTAAATGTTGGACCCATTAAGAGCCCATGGTGATGGACTCAGGGGTTCACCGTCTCCTATAGTGAATTCGGCCAGACCTTGTAACAAAGGCTGAGTTGACCCATGTAACTGATGTGTAGATCAATGTTTGGGTCCCATGCCATACAAGGATAGCCAACTAGGCAGCAGATTAGGAGGTTAAGTGAGCACATAGACTTAATGGGTCTAAAGCCCAATTCGAACTTGCTTAATGAGATTAATTAAATAGTGGCGGTTCTGGGATTTATATCAGCAGATAGGATAAGGGTTATCGCTATCCACTTAGAGAGTCCAAATCCAAATAAAGATTTGGATCAAGAAACTCCTAATTTGATTAGGAAGGTTGACCTTTATCTGCAGATAAGACAAGGGATTATCCTTATCTCTTAAAGAGAGTCCAGATCCAAATACAAGATTTGGATTAGGAAACTCCTAATGGGATTAGGAGATCCTCTCTTTAAAGGCTATAAATAGAGGAGCAGGGCAAACCTCCAAAATAGACAACAAGAAATCAGATCGAGAATTCTTGGTTCGCAAATCACAGAGAGAAGGATCTGAGTTTGATTGCTCCTACCTTTTGCTCTTTCCTGCTCTTATCGCCCCTACCAGTTCGATCTCCACCAGTGGCAGTGATCAAGAAAGGTTCTTGATATCATCTTTTGGTAGAAAAGGTAATATGAAGTCGTGCTCACCAGCCCTCCATCACATTCTTGCTGAAGAATTCGGTTCTAGCTGAAGAACCGTCCTACTGATTCTGCTTCATCCTATACCATGTCATCTTTAGTGGAAGCAGTCTTTGGATTTCTCCTTGGGTGTGAACACCTTCATTGGGGGTTTACCATTACTCCATATAAGGTATATCCCTCTCCTCCCTTTTGGTTTTAGATCTGGTACGGTTTGATTTCAAGATTGATCATTGAAAATGCAGTTTTCTAAATAGGGAATGCGATTCCCACATGGGAAGAGAGAAATTTTATAAATTTTGTCCAACCTTCTTGCAGGGTTTGGCCATCCATATGATGGATCTCTCATCCCTTCAGTGGTATTGGAGCCAAGTTCAAAATTTGCACCAAATTAAACCAGATCTGGATCTGCGCAAATGGGCAGAAGGCGTTCTACCCGATTTGCACAAATAGCGTTTTTTTGGGAAATTGGTTCCCAGTTTTTGGGCAATTGATCTAAAAATAAATCTTTATTGATCTGATTAATATTTATAATTGTTCTATATATTTTTCTTGATTTTTTGGGCCGTTCATATGGTGGAGATCGAATTCTTTAATGGAGCAAGAAATCTGCGCACTTACTGTTCTATTCATTCTTGGTATGTAATTAATTATTTTTAATTTTTAGATGGAAGGTATAGAAATTTATATCTGATGTAATATTAATAGAAAAATAGGTTTTTTATTTTATTTCATTCAATTATGAAGCAGAAAATGCAGAGGAGAAATTTGATAGATTTGGGTTTAGCCATCTGCGATTTGAAGTTTGAAAACTGCATACTATGAACTAACCTTTGTTTTGTAGAGTAGCAGACTTATGAACAACCTTACTACTGATTCTTGATTGTCTTGTATCAATAATTTAATTTCAAATCATGATCTTGAATTAAATCTTGAAATTAAACATCGAATCCTAGACCCATTTGAACCAAATTGGACCAAACTAGTTGGACCGAATCCGTGGTTCGATGGGGCTGTTCTCAGCCCCAAATTTTTCACATGGATCCAGGAATTGATGGTTAATTGTAAGATGCAATTCGGCCCACTGCTGCAAAACCCAACTTTAATTTGTTAAAACTACTTTAAGCCCAATTCAGCATAAAAGCTATATGGGCCAAACTGCCCTTTACAGTTTAGCCCATATACCTAGATAATATTAATGGTAATATATAATATCTAGGCTTTAATTATGGGTTTTACAGTTATTTAATTGATTGGATCAATTATGGTTTTCATGCATGTGATGTTTGGATTTGTGATGTGCTACGTTCATGGGCCATAAGCACTTGGACCATGCTGATTCGATTAGTGGCTCTTATTCACACCATAGCGGAATGCTCATCATTGCCATGGTGTCCTTAAGATTATTGGATGATCTCCCTTTGTGGTGGGCCCCACACCAGTTTCCTCCCCAATAGGAATCGTGTAGATCCCTAGCCGTTCAGGGCCCATCTAAATCTGGCTTTATGAAAGCTAGTGGGAGCCACTTTGGTTTGACCTAAATTAAACTTGGGCATAATTATTTGTTCCCTCCTGAAAATATGAGTGCATGTGATAGGGAGATTCATGTGACTAACTCTCTAAAGGCCTTCTATCATTAACATGAAGATGGGTCCTTCAATAATGAGGAAACACACCATAAAATTGGACTATCCATTTGTTGCTGGATCGGTTGGAATGTTTCATAAGATGATAGGGGCATCATAGACCGATGTGGGAGGGGCCTATCATAAAATGGAAGACTCTCTCATGGTACCTTGGCATTCACGAATATGATGGGTGAGCACTCATTGGACATAAAGGTTTAACCTAAAATGGCAATGAACCGTGTCTAACAGAGGCCAAAGGAAAAGCTCATAAGAAGAGTGGATGTGATCTTTCACAAAAAGTGGTGGGGTTATGCAATTAAAACAGTTGGCTCCATGCACCCTATGTGATTTTTCACATTTCCAGAGACATAATTCGTAGTCTCCATCACTGATATAAGAGGGAAATCTCAGAGATGAATAAATGGAAATGGAACATAGATTAAAAGCCATATTTATGTAGATAATATGAATTAAATAAGGTTGTGGACTAATATTTGCTTTGCCCTTTATCAGAAATGGCAAACGACCAATTCACTAAACTGTTGGACGACAATAAGATTAAGAGCCCAAACTATGCTGATTGGTATCGTAACTTTATACTGGTCCTAGCATCCAAGAAATTGGACAAGGTAGCTAAAAACTCTACTCCAGATTGTCCGGGTGATAGGGCTTTTGAGGCCCACAAGAGAGAGTATCAAAAATGGGAAGAGAAAAATTCTCTTGCCTGGTGTTATATCATACCCTCCTTAGATAATCAGATATAGCGACAGTTTGATTAGATCAAATTGTCCAAGGATATCTTGGATAGTCTAAGGACAATATATGAGGAAGAGAATTGTTCTACTCGTCAAAAGGTCTTGAAACAGTTCATGACCGCACAAATGTCCAAGAAACAGCTGGATCATGACCATTGTCTTAAGATGATGGGGTACATCAATGAACTAGATGCTCTTGAATCTGGGCTTGATCATGTCACCAATGTTGATGCCATCCAAAGTTCTTTGCCTCCTTCTTTCAATCAGTTTATCATGAATTATAACACGAATAAGTTAAATGTTAGCATCCAGGAACTCAACAATATATTGCAGAGGGTTGAGGAACTGATAAAGAAGGATGATCCCATTGCCATGCTGTTGAAGAAGGAAAATCGAGCAAGAAAAAGAGGAAGGCAAAGAAGAAGCCTCTGAAGAAAATTAGCAAGACCAAAAGGCAGAAGAACGATAGAGCATCAGATGCTTGTCACTTCTATAAGCAGATTGACCATTGGAATAGGAACTGTCCTCAGTACCAGGAGACCAAAAACAAGGTAATTTCGAATCCTTTGTCATAGAAGCCAATATGTTGGTAACTTTTGTTTCCTGATGTGTTGACTTTGAGGCTTCTACTCATGCATATAATACATTGCAGGGGTTCAAGACAAGTAGAAGACTAAGTGATGGAGAGGTGATTCTTTATTTGGGGACTTCTGCAAGTGTTGTAGCTACAGTCATAGGAACTGTAGAATTAGTTTTCAGAGAATGAATTGTTGTACTAAAAAATTATCTTTATCTACCCAATTTGAAAAGAATTTGATTTCTATTTCAAAACTATGTACAGATGGATATTTTGTTCTCTTTAGTAATATGATTACTATCAAAAGAAATAATAAATTCCTCACATACGGAGAACTTGAGAATGATTTCTATGTTCTCCATCCTTCTCTGGAAACAAATATAACTGAAACTACATTAGAAATAATCCCCAAGAAAAGAACTTGTGATACAATTAATCTCACGTGCCTATGGCATTACCGACTTGGCCACATTAACATAGATCATATCGCAAGGTTGGTAAAGGATGGTCCTTTGGATTTTCTAACTATAAAAGATCTTCCAACCTATGAACCTTACCTTCAGGGTAAGATGACGAAATCGCCATTTAAAGGTAAGCCTGAAAGATTGACAGACACACTTGACCTTATACATACTAATGTATGTGGTCCCATGAATGTTAAGACACGTAACCAGCACGTTTATTTCATAACATTCATTGATGATCACTCTCAGTATGGTTACATGTACCTAATGAGACTTAAGTCTGAATCTTTTGAAAAGTTCAAAGAGTTCAGACAAGAAGTCGAGAAATAGTTAGGGAGAGAAATTAAGACCCTTTGATCAGATCGAGGTGGCGAGTATCTCTCTGACGAATTCAGGGACTACTTAAAGGACAATGGGATATGGCAAGTATCTCTCTGACGAATTCAGGGACTACTTAAAGGACAATGGGATAGTATCACAACTAGCTCCTCCTGCTACATCACAGTTAAATGGTGTGTCAGAAAGGAGGAATCGAACTTTATTGGATATGGTCCGATCACTTCTCGTACACTCGTAATTAACCACATCCTTTCGGGGTTACACATTAGAGATTGTGATATACATACTGAACCAGGTTCCAACCAAATCCATTCTGAAGGCTCCCTATGAGCTTTGGACCAACAAGAAACCAAGTGTAAGACACTTGAAGATTTGGGGTTGTCCAGCACATGTTTAAAGAACAAGTGCTGACAAATTGGAATCCAAGACCAGTCGTTGCCTATTTATAGGTTACCCAAAAGGCTCTGTAGGGTATTTATTCTATGACCTAGGAGAACAGAAGGTTTTCTATAGTCGAAATACCCATTTCTTGGAGGAAGATTACATCCTAAACAATCATCATCAAGAAGTTGTTCTTGATGAGGAGAGCTCAGGGGTAGTGGGAGATGTCCCACAAGCTCCAATTAATAACCAGCCTAGGAGATCTACCCGAGATTCCAGGCCTCCAGTTCGTTATGGCTATGACCAAGAAAGTTATTTGGTGGAATCCACAACCAATGAGGAGGATCCTATGACTTATATGAAAGCTATGTTGAACATAGATTCCTTGAAGTGGGTAGATGCCATGAGAGCAGAGATGGACTCAATGGAGACTAATGGAGTCTAGACTCTGGAAGATCCACCCCCTGGGGTAAAAGCAATTGGTTAAAAATGGATCTATAAGAGGAAGAATGGCCCTAATGGTAAGGTTGAGTCCTGCAAGGCTCATCTTGTGGTGAAAGAGTACACTCAGAAAGAAGGAATCGATTATGAGGAAACATTTTTGCCCATGGCCATGCTTAAATCCATTCGGATCCTGCTAGCTATAGCAGCATAGCATGACTATGAGATTTGGCAAATGGATGTCAAAACTGTGTTCCTGAATGGATATCTTACTGAAGATATCTATATGCAGCAACTGCAAGGTTTTATAGTTGTAGGTTAAGAACACATGGTATGTAAACTTAATCGATCCATATATGGACTTAAGAAAGCTTCTAGGAGCTAGAACATTCGGTTTGACTCTACCGTAAAAAAGTTTGACTTTGAGCAAAATCTGGATGAGCCCTGTGTTTACAAGAAAATCAGTGGGGATAAGGTTACGTTCTTGGTTCTGTATGTAGATGACATTCTACTCATTGGGAATGATGTAGGAATATTAACTACGGTGAAAATATGACTTTAACAACAATTCTCCATGAAAGATCTTGGAGAAGCCTCCTACTACTGGGTCTTCAACTCTATAGAGATAGATCGAAGAGGATAATAGGATTATCCCAATCTGCTTACATTGACAAAATAGTCAAAAGATATAGCATGGAGAACTCCAAGAAAGGAAATGTTCCTTTTAGGCATGGAGTCACTCTCTCTAGGGGTATGTCTCCCAAGACTCACGAAGAGATTGAGGGCATGAAAGAGGTGCCCTATGCCTCAGTCGTAGGGAGCATCAGGTATGCCATGCTGTGCACTCATCCTAATATTTCTCAGGCAGCAAATGTGGTAAGCATGTACCAATCTAACCCAGGGCAGGAGCATTGGACTACTATGAAAAACATACTAAAATACCTTTGAAGGACAAAAGAGTTTTGTCAGGTATTCGATGGTAGTTCACTACAAATCCAAGGGTATACTGATGTCAATTTCCAATCAAATCTAGATGATAGAAAGTCTACATCTGGTTATATATTCATGATAGGATTGTTTGCTCGAAAAGCAACAAATAGGGGTCCACGATGGATTCCACAACCGAAGCTGAATACATTGCCGCAAGTGAAGCTACCAAAGAAGTCATATGGATGAAGAAGTTCATTCAGGAATTCGGAGTAGTTCCATCCAATACATCACTCATTCCAATGTTGTGTGACAAGACTTGAGCAATTGCTCAGGCTAAGGAGCCATGAGCCCACTCGAAGTCAAAGCACATTGATAGGAAGTACCATGTACTGTGGGAGATAGTTGGAAGATGGGACATCTTGATTCAGTAGGTAGCATTAGCGAAAAATGTAGTAGACCCATTGACTAAGCCAATGACACAGAAAGTGTTTGACAAACACGTGGAAAGCATGGGACTCCGGCTTATACCCGATTAGACCTAAGAGCAAGTGGGAGTTGTTAGACAGTGTATGCTCTTAGCTCCAATCAAAATAATGTACATAATGAAATTAAATGTAAATGAATATAGTACATATTTGATTCATGTTATTATGGTGTGTTTCTTTGTAATACCCTTAAACTGGACACATATGAGACTCGTGTTAGTTTAGAATCTTCACAGCCATTGGATAGATCTGGGGAGATTTATCCTACCAAGGCTAACACTGGTGTGCCACCAAGTTGGTTGGGGTGGCTTGTCTCAGCTGTCAGGATGAGACTTGAGGTGCATGTAGTGTGGGTTTTCTTGAAACCTTGAATCGGACCAAAATTCCAGTATTGCCCTGGGTCTTGGAGATAGATGGGCAAAACAGGAATGTTACACTTGACCCCTAGACTCGATTATGATACTACACTAGGTGTCGGATTGTGTTGTCTTTCATCTACCAATCAATGAGATCCTTAGAGGGGTCAAAACCTGGGTATGTTGGGACAGTCCAAGAATTCATCTGAGTGGGTGATCACAGTGAAAAGATCAGCCCCTTTGTTGGACAAAGTGAATGATCAAGGATGCACTCTCTCTGATGGAAACCTAAACTGCTGGCAGTCAATTTTAACCGTTGAATTTACTTTGCAAAATATATTTATACAAAGATATACATATATATATTATGGTTTCAAAATGTTTGCAAAAGGTTTTAATTCTCGGGATCCATGTGAGTAGACAGTGCAGCACTGTACCTTGCAGCCGAGGGAGATGTCCTCTCTTGTCGGACAGTGTTTGACCATTATGGGCTGAGAGGTTAAGTGTAAGACCATTGAGGATAATACCTGATGGGCTAATCTTGCATCCGCCCACAGTCCTTGGGTTTTTATAAGGTGGTTTGACCCAATGACCATTTAGTGTAAATGTTGGGCCCATTAAGAGCCCATGGTGATGGACTCAGGAGTTCACTGTCTCCTATAGTGAATTCGGCCAGACCTTGTAACAAAGGCTGAGCTGAACCCATGTGACTGATGTGTAGATCAATATTTGGGTCCCACTCCATACAAGGATAGCCAACTAGGTAGCAGATTAGGAGGTTAAGTGAGCACATAGACTTAATGGGTCTAAAGCCCAATTCGAACTTGTTTAATGAAATTAATTAAATAGGGGTGGTTCTGGGATTTAGATTAGTAGATAGGATAAGGGATTATCCCTATCCACTCAGAGAGTCTAGATCCAAATAAAGATTTGGATCAAGAAACTCCTAATTTGATTAAGAAGGTTGACCTTTATCTACAGATAAAACAAGGGATTATTCTTATCTCTTAAAGAGAGTCCAGATCCAAATACAAGATTTGGATTAGGAAACTCCTAATGGGATTAGGAGATCCTCCCTTTAAAGGCTATAAATAGAGGAGCAGGGCGAACCTCCAAAATAGACAACAAGAAATCAAATCGAGAATTCTTGGTTTGCAAATCACAAAGAGAAGGATTTGCAGTTTGACTACTCCTACCTTCTGCTCTTTCCTACTCTTGCCACCCCTGCCAGTTCGATCTCCACCAGTGGGAGTGATGAAGAAAGGTTCTTGATATTATCTTTTGGTAGAAAAGGTAATCTGAAGTCGTGCTTACTAGCCCTCCATCACATTCTTGCTGAAGAATTCGGTTTTTGCTGAAGAACCGCCCTACTGATTTTGCTTCATCCTACACTATGTCATTTTCGGTGGAAGCAGTCTTTAGACTTCTCCTTGGGGTGAACACCTTCATTGGGGGTTTACCATTACTCTATATTAGGTATATCCCTCTCCTCCCTTTTGGCTTCAGATCTAGTCCAGTTTGGTTTCAAGATTGATCATTGAAAATGCAGTTTTCTAAAATAGGGAATGCGATTCCCACATGGGAGAGAGAGAATTTTTTGAAATTTTTCCTAACTTTCCTGCAGAATTCGGCCATCCATATAATGGATCTCTCATCCCTTCAATTTTGTGCCCTCATAATTAGAGATGACCAAATTCAGAAATAGGGGTATTCTAGTCAATAGAAGGATTTAATGAATGTTAATGAGATTTAAAATTAGACAAGGACCAAATTCAAAAATTGGGGTAATTAGTCAAACAAAATCTCCACACCATTATTCACAGTTTTAATAATAGTATAAATAAGCATTAAATGAAAATTTTTAAACGATACTTTTGTTATAGATTGTTTTCCAATTATTGAGCAAAAGAAGTATTTTTTGTCTTTTATCTAATTAGTAGTGCTAAACGAAGATGTAACATAACAATTTTGCCTTTGCTTGTTTCCCAATTCAAACTTTAGAGAGTGGGCATTTGTTGTCCAATGAAATTTCCAGAAGCTAGAGACACCTATTCGCGCTTTTATGGATACTATAGATTTGTATAGTTAAAACGATCATTGTCTTATTTACTTGGGAGCTAAAAGAACATGGGTAAGTGCATTTACCCCTGAAATACTTACTTGAATAAATGCATTTACTCGGGTAAGTAACTTCCTAAAAAGTGAATGGGGCCTTGGTCTAAGTGATAGTTGCCTATAACATAAAAATTCAGATACTCCCTCCATTTTGCCCATCTTGCTCTAATTCTTTTTTGGTGAAAACTTCCTTAATCTCTAATTTATTAAGAATTATTGAACCAAGGTACTGAAAATAGTCACATTGAGTTATCTCTTGGTCTCCAATCTTAAGTATATCTTAATTTGCACTCCTATTAGTACTAAATTCACATGTCTAAGTCTATTTTAGTTCAACTTATTTTAAAGCCTCTTTTCTCTAAGGAATTTGTCCATAAGCTTAACTTTACATTTAATCCATCATTAATTTACTTTCATCAATTAAAATGATATCATCCACAAACAATATGCACCTTGGTACTTCCTCTTGAATATGTTTAGTCAATTCATTTATGGTCAATGCAAATAGATAAGTGCTTAGTGTTGAACCTTGGTGAAGATCCATCATAACTATAAAATCTAAAGTCTCTCCCACCGGTGTTCCAGTATTGGTTGTTGCCTCCTCATACATATCATTAATTAAGTCTATATACCTATTTTGAATGCTTTTCTTTTTCAAAAATAATCATAGTATCTCTCTAGGAACTCTATCACATGCTTTCTATAGATCAATGAACACCATATAAAAATCTTTTTCTTTTCTTTGAATTGAAATATTGAAATATTAATAAAAGTTTTGGTGATTGCAATATATAATGATCTGATTTATGCATGCAACATTGATAACTAGAAAACTATTTCTACAAAAGACCCTTTATCAAGCAATCACACTCAAAACTTTATCAAGGAACTTGCACATGAATCATCACATGAGAGGATTTTCCCTTGAGACCCACAGAAGGACATAGGCAATCAATTCATCTTTGGCTAGCAAACAAACTCTTTTATCTCCATGTAAGACCTCTCTTTTTTCTCAATATCCTCCATCCTTCAATACCATGCCAATACTCAGTTCTTGCGCCTCTATTTATAAGTGGATCATATTTGAGTAAAAATAATGTCAATATTATTTCATCGACAGGTTTTTTTTCTTGCCACAACTTATCAGTCAGTTCTCAATATCTTCTCGGTGCCTCAACATAAGGGAATATATTCTCATTATTTGTAAACATTACCATTTGCATGTATTCACATTCAACCCTTCTTGTTGTGAAGAATAAAATTTCGATGGAGACAAGAAACAATAAATAAATAAATAGTGTATATACTTTATACCTTTCCTAGCGTTTTTGGTCAAATACTTATACCACCCCTTGGGTTTACCTAATAACTTTTAGTCCCTTTCAATTAAGAAGAAGAAACTTATACCCAACCCAAACTTATACCCAACCCCTTTGACAAAAGTCGGAAGATATGGGATTTTACCTAAGTGCCCTTAACAAAAAATAACAATTTTCCTTCCAAACATGTGTTTTTTGAATGACAAAATTGCCCTCACTTATAAACACTAAAGACAGTTTTACCATCTCATCACTCTATTCTTTCTCACTTCTCACTTTATAGGTCATTATTACATCCAATCCGGATTGGATTGGACCAAATCCGGTCCAATTGATGCCCCTACTCTGGTGGATATTTTGGAATTCTTGGACGAGACATAATTAAACTAGCTAGATAGTTTTCCTGAGGGAACTGCACAAACTATTCTTTTGGAAACTGAGGTCAATGAGGGTGTGAAACGCTTATGAACCTCATGAGTCAATATCTGTAAAATAGGCTTTCCAAGTGAGATGAGCATGAATAACTTTTGAATAAATGCAAGTGGTCCTGCTTCTAACCCTAGCTCAAAACCCTTGGTTAGGCTGTCATCCTAGGTTCAGGACTCAGGTTGATTTTAACTTGGGACCCATTTAATGGCAGTCCTGATTCTTAAAGCAGAGGCCATGTAGCAAGTTATGGGGGTCCATATATACGTATACGGCGCACATTCAGGTCATGTATCCCCAGACCCAAATCCAAGGTCAGAACTGGGACTCCAATCCAGGGATACTTCAGGTCCAGAAGATTAGATTAAATAATGTACTGTAATAATCATGGTTTTCAAAACCGGACCGGACTGGATAAACCGGGAATAAATCAGGTGATTGGTTCCGTTTTATCCCAGAATCGTTATTTCCCTCAAAATCGTTGATTTGATCAGCAAATCGCTGATCCGGGCAGTCAAATCGTTTGAACTATTCAATGGTTTAGCCGGTTTTTATTTATTTTTTTAGTTTTTTAATTTTTATCAGAATGGGCCATCTGTTTAGTTTGAACGATCGGAACATTTGACCTGAAAACTGGACCCCTGACCGGTTTATTATCCGGGTCAATTTTAAAAACCTTGGTATTAACTTTTTAGAGTCAATGATACACTAAATACAAGGATTTATGATAAATGACCATTTTCAACAGTTAATACCCTTCCCAGAGATGACATGGTTCAAAGCTTGAAAACTGAAACAGTTTAACCCATCAATATCACCCCTTTGAATTGGGTGATTTGTAATGTTAAAGGCAATGATTTGCTTTGTATTGTAAAGAAAGAATCCACCGTCACCAATTCAAAAATGTAAGGAGGTATGATTCACCATGCAATGATTTAAGGTACTTTGATTGCAAAAGAATAGATTAAATAATGCATCAAATGGAATGCACCATCATTAGCATATGCAAATCAACAATTAATTAACTATCCAGATGCACCAAAATGTGTATAGATATATAAATAATTAAAGAAAAACCTATTGATCTTCTTAGGAGTAATGACTAATAAGCCTCATGTGTAAGCACTGAGCTGAGATCTTTAACCAGCAGCTGCTCTTTGACGCAATCTTCATTAATTCTTTTTCTTAAGCATTTTGGAGATAAGCATAATTCAAACCACCATGGTTTATGAATTCAGTCAAATGTGATACAGATAACATATTGTAATTCAGTCACTGGTTGGGTAAAAGTGACAAAAAGTAGAAATAAAGAAAGAAAGAAAAAAAAAGAAGCTCTATTCTTAACTAATGACTTTCCCCGGGGCTAATTACTTTTAGTATATACTTATCGATTGTCATTTTTGGTTTCTATCACTTAAAAGTGTAGATTAAAGAAGGGGTGAGTGACAAGAATCAAACATCAGAGAAGGTCAATCACGCCAAAGAAACTATAGTATTTTTTTCTTTTTTTCTTTTTTTTTGAATTTTTACAAACCTTAAAGTCTAAAGAGGTATTATATTTAGTCCCAAAAGTTAGAAAGTGCAAAGCACCAAACAAGAAAGACATACCATCTGTCAATCCTCTTATGAAAAATAATTTTATGTGGCCCACTTTTTATCACAGCCCTCCACTTTTATCTCAAATGGGGCCTTATCTCCTTATCCTACTCATCTTTCTCCCCTTATAGCCAAGTGGAAGAAGCAGAATCACCCAATCTTGATAATCTATTAATTGGTAGACAACCTTTTGCACTAGCATTGTTCTCAGCCATGAAAGTTATTTTTTACTGGACATTTTCCCCAATAAAAAGGAAAAGAATAAGAAAGGGAAATCCCTAGAAAGGAAAAATAATTTTAGGGGTGCAATTGAACTGAGCCAAGGCGAATTTTAGTACGAATTGGTTTGATTTGATTAAAATATTATTAGATTCGAGTTTGAGTTCGAGTTTATCTCAAAAGCTCAAAAATGGATATTTTTGTAATATATATTATATTCTATATTTATAATATATATTATATTCTTGTATTATACATAGAATATAAAAATATATTTTCATAGTACATATTATAAAATATATTTTTATATTTTATAATATATGTTTACATGTATGTTTATACTAATCTAACCAGACTTGTAAGCTTTAAAGGCGAAATTTTTATTGGCTGAGTTTAAGTTCGAATAACTAATTGAACTTACCTCGAGATTCAAAGTCAATTAGTGCTCAATTGAATGCTTTATACTCTCTTCTCAGTAGGGTATCAATAGATCGGGTTTAATGAGGGTTTGTCTCAATCTGAATCCCAACCTTAACTGATCCAATTAATCTGACTATATAATAAGAGGGGATACTGAATCCACCCGCCCCATTTCATATGTACCACTCAACCAAGCTCATATTTACAAATATTTCAGTGCTACAATATCAACAGATCAGATTTAGTATAAATTCATCTAACCATCTTAATCTGAACCCGACCCGAAACCTATTAAGGCTTAACCCATTACGTAAGTGTAGATTTTTCACTTAACCCAGCCCACTGACATATCACTACTTATCGGTATCTTTAATTTGGTTGGTTCTGTACGTATCTTAATTGATTAATTAGTATTAGTTCTACATATTTTAATTGGGTCAGTCAAATAATTTTTCTTTTCAATATATTCATGCCAATTGTTCTGTAACCACTTTGCGAAAAAACAATTAGATTGCAATCTTTTATCCATATTGGTGAAGCATATTGAGATTCTAAATAACCTACATTTAGCAGTAATTCTTGACCTTAACCAAAAAGATCGTTTGAATATATTGAAAATCTTAAGATTCAAATATTCGAGTTCAATGAATTTTACAGACATTAATTTGGTCCATTCTATTACATTACCCATAAGAAAAATGTTAATATTGTTGGGCATCGGCTTCAATTCATCACAATGATTTCAACCCGTTGTTTGACCTGCCACCCAGCCGCAATTCCGGTTTGGTTCAACCTCTGACCCATTTAATTAATCACAAAAAACCATTCGACTTGACCAATAATCAATTGACTCGAATGCTTAAACCGTTTCTGTTCAGCTCTCACCCAAGAACCAAGGTTAATTATATCGCAATCAATATATTGGGGTGAATGGGACGTTTTGTATCATTTCTGGCTACATCCTGATATGTTAAATTTTGATCAGTTTTTGTTGTTTACAAGGGGCAGGCCTTAGACAGGTCACCTGTAAATTTTTGAGTAAAACCTTGATTCTTGGGTTACTGCTGATACTTTGAATTTTGATTGAAACAAACGACACTTTTTTTATAACAAAATAGACATCACTTGTTCACTTTAAAATAATGTTCCAATCAAAAACCGGTCTAGAGACTCAACCATTTTTATTTCTGAATCGTGGGTCATCGGTTCAATTATTTAGGTCAAACATTAATGATTTAGTCTCTTGGATTGGATGGTTTTTTTATCTAGATTTTTTGGCCAAATAAGGATTTAACGTTTCATATAAATCGAACCCAAAATCATGACTAAATCATGATTCAAACGGTTCAATCGATCGGATCAACTGAAAACTCTTTGGAGGTTGGTAGGGTGCCATAATTATATTTGAGCATGTGGACAGACATATAACCTATAGATCCAACCTAGCTTGCTTTTTCAAGTCTACATATCACCAATAAATCCAAGCTTACTTTGTGCAAGTCCGCCCCACAGAAACAAAACAGACCAGGAACAACTAATCTTATCATCTTCTTACAAATGTCACATATATATATTTGGGTCTCTCTCTCACACATACAGAGAGACTTAGACTAATGGGTCAAGGTCAGAATTGGTATCTATAGCGATATGAATAGGCATGCTTTTGCTTTTGACCAGGATAATGTACCTGCTGGAATAATAAACCAGAGTTTGGCCCCCAAATTATTGGCCGGTGAAGGGCCCCTTCCGGCCACCAGCGCCAAAACTGACTACTTACTTCCAGGGTAGGATTCGATATCCAGACCTGGGACCAGGTTAAAAACCACCCCTTTAAAGTCAGAAACTGAGGAAAGTGGCTGATCTGATCTAATCCCACATGGGAATTTTCTTTAATATCTTTCCTAAGTGTAAGCTCGAGATCTGTGGTGATCCATGGAGTTAATGGTGGTCTCCATGTGCACCACGTTTAGCTGATATGAAATCAGCAGACCATCCATGGTGTCTACTTCAGCTGAGTTTCATTTAATTTGACCTCTCATATATAAAGAAAAGGGGGTCCCTACCTCAGAAAAAGGATGGAAAATGGGCAGTGCTGACGGTTAATGCATGGTTAAGGAATAAAGCGGAAGGGCTCCTCGTCCGGTAGTTGAAGAATCAACAAAGTGATCTGCAGACTCCTTACACTTTGGTTTTTTATTTACATCTCTTCTCGCCTCGCATCCATGGAAAAACCTTTAAACTACGCAAAAGCATATATAGAAGAGAAAAAAAGGTGACCAAAAGTATTGAAGAGCTGTTATGCATTCCACGTCCCAAAGTGTGAATTGCTTTCCCTTCAACCAATGAGGAACGCTCCGCCCAACATTAACTTATAAGTAGAATTAACAAATTTATCCTCACTCATCTCTAACATAACAAACATAAATTACTGAAGAAAAGTTACAAAATAGATGAGAGAAGCGTTCTCCCTCCCTCTCCACATCAATGGCAGCTTCTTCTTCTTCTTCTTCTTCAGCTTCATTAGGTTGTGTGTTGTTTGTTGCATTCTCTACCGACAATGACGGATTTGATGATGAATCAATGCAGTGCAGTCAAATGGGTCAGCTTTTTTGTTGGGTATTTTATTACCCATCAAACGATTATTAGTGCAGCATCAAGAATCTGTCGTTTGGATAAATGGGTGTCTAATATACTGGTTTAGATTCTCATTTTGCCTGTTAAAGTGCAAAATTAAGAAACTATACACTACAAAATCCCATGTATAGCCCTTATTCCCCTAAAAAATATATATATATACATGCACCCCATTTTGTCTAGAATGGTCTTCTCATTAAGACTCCGAAGGTCAATAAATATACATATACCCAATATCCAATGCTTTCATATTCCTTGTTTGTTGCCTGCTTCATAAATACCATTTAAAAAGAAAAGGAAAAGAATCAGATTACTGCTCATAATAATCCAAAAGTTCTAAACTAGCTACAGCCAAACAACCCGTCCCATATAATAAATACAACTGCATTAAGATTTTGAAGAAGAAGAAGAAGAAGAAGAAGAAGAAGAAGAAGAAGAAGAAGAAAAATGTAACAATATTATAATTATATACAACTTGCTTGATGCATTGATTTTACATTGTTGCCCTTGGGCCCTTCTTTTCCTTTCTCATTCCACCCCCCACCCCAATAAAAAAAAATAAAAAAAAGAAAAGAAAAGAAAAACCCAAGTGAAATATGGTGAAGTTTGAAAAACAAATATATATAAAAATTATCATAAAAAAAATTTTATGGCCTTACCCGAGTAGCAGAGGAAGTAAGAGAAATGGTAGCTGAAGAAGTTGATGATGTAGTCGCCAATGTTGAAAGGCCGACATTATAAGCCATGGTTCCATCTGGTTGATAGAGACCATAGTTCCGCTCTGACGTTGGTCCAGGCTTCATGTCTTCATTGAACAAAGCAAACAGATAAACATCTAGTCTCTGATTAGGTCTCAAAGGGGTCCCTTCATTCCCCAACTGTCTTCTCAGCAAATTCCTGTTGTAAACTGCTGCATTTTCCACAGTTGCACCAACTTCATCTGGGTCCCCTTTTGATGGCCATCCAGTCTCTGAAACTCTAACTTCCAACCCACCATAACCCATTCTAGACACAGCAAAAACAACAGCATCGACCTGTGCATAGAGCATGTTATCATAGCGTAGCTTGGTGTAAGGATCAACCATTCCTTCATTTGGGTTGAAAAGCACATAGTCCAGAGAAACCCTGAATGGGTCATCCTTGTAAGCGAAGTATGGGTAAGCGTTGATCCAGAAGGGTGATCTTGTGGTTGCCAAGAAGTGCAAGTATTCGCTCATGACACCAGTCAGGTCCTCCCGAAAGCTTCCGGCCGACGGTGGGTATGAGTTAGCCAGAACTGCTAGAGAATTGGCCGTCGAAACCTGGATATATTGATCAAGCCCTAATTGAACCAGTGCTCCATGGATGCTGATCATTGCTGGGACAACATTTGCCATTAACGTTGTATCTTCACTTGTGAAGACCTCATTCCCAACAGCGATACCAGTGATCCTCGTCGCAGGAAAGTATGGCCTAATGTGTGTGGCCACCCATTGATAGGCTTGTTGTGGGTCGATTAGAACGTCAAGCATTTCATTTTCTACAGTCACTATGAGATCAACGCCTGAGTTTGCAAATGCCGTCAGGACTTGAGGATTGGTGTCATAGATCCTCGCTTTGCTGATCCTGAGTGATCTTAGGAGCTCCAGGACCTTGTCCGGTGAAGGAAGATCGTTGGCAACTTGGCCGTAGTTGATACCTAGTGCTGCAACTCCTCGTAGAAAACCAAAACCTGTAACACCCAGCATCAGAAGAGTTAATTAATTCACCATTCCAGATGATCATCAGGAAAAATTTGAGATGATGACACAGCAGTTAAAAGCTGACAGCTGGTGGACGGAAGCCATGAAAGAGAATAAAGCAAATTAATTAAGAACAATGCAATGCAAGGGAGGGAATATATACCGCCTGTGATTAAGACAGAAAGCAAAAGAAAATGGTGAATTATGCTAGCTCTGAAAGCCATGCAGAGAGAAATAATGGAGATGGATGGATAGAGAAGAAAAGGGAGTAGAGAGGGAGAGAAATATAATAGCTAGGCAGAGGTTGGGAATTGGCCGGGATGGAGGAGAAACTATGTATTCCTTTCTTTACTTGTTTGCACTTTCTGGGGTGGGCGTTTGGGGGGGGGTTTGGGTGTGGCTTGCCTTGTCAATTTTGCCTTAGCACTTGCCTCTTAACTGGTTTTTAAATGGCTGGGTTTTTCTCATGTTCTGTCTGTCGACGGCTCCTTTTTTGCGATTGCTGGTATCTTTCCAACGATGCCACCTCCCCTCCTCACAGTGGCTCACACGCGGCCTAAACGCTTGCTTAGTTTCATTACCAAACTAACCCCCCACGAAAGCTTCCTTCGAACAAAAGAAATACAAAAAGCCCACAAATATGTTTTTAGAACTGGGCGCCTTCATAATTTATGTTTTTTTAAAAATTGATGAATAAGTTAGATTATTTAATTCCATACTAAATACCTCATCTTATATTTCTTATATATCTTATATATATCTATTAAATGGATAGGGGTGGTCTCCCCTTTCGCCAAATGGCAGCCCTTTAATATATATATATATATATATATATACTTCCACCAGGTTGACGGTTTAATCGTCTCATTCGAATCAATGACTCATTGTAATAACAAAAATTACAAGCAAAAATTATTGAACCATTTTGGCCTCGGTTTTTGGGTTGATGGTTCGACCATCTGGTTTGAACGAACGACCTGTTCTGACAACAAAATTTATAAGGAAAAAATTGAGTGTGTGAGGTCCATTAAGCATTACAATACGTGTTATGTCATTCAAGTAAGTGACTCATACGACCCGAAAATGGAACCGCTCTAACCATCGGTTTTTGGGTTGATAATTCAACCGTCTGGTTCAAATGGATGAACAACCCGTTCTGACAACAAAAATTAAAAAAATAAAAAACAGCCAAAAACCATTGAATCTCGGGTCAATGGGTAGTTGACCGATTCAACGATTTTTGGCCAAGGACCGGGATTGGGGTAAAATGGAACCGGTTGCCTAGATGTTTCCCAATTAAAAAAATAATAAATAGCGATTCAACTGTCCAATTCGACAGACGACCGTTTCTAACAACAAAAATTACAAACAAAAAATTGAGTGTGTAAGGTCCATTAAACAATATCATATGTGTTATGTCATTCGAGAGACTGACTCATACGACTAAAAAACGGAACCATTCTGGCCATCAGTTTTTGGGTTGACAGTTCGACCGTCTGGTTCAAATGGATGGCCCGTTCTGACAACAAAATTTGAAAAAATAAAAAATGGCAAAAACCATTGAACGGGTCAATGGGTTGACTACCTGGGTCAATGTGTCGTTGACCGGTTCAACGGTTTTTGGCAAGGAGCGGGATTGGGATAAAATGGAACTGGTTGCCTAGACAGTTCCTAATTAAAAAAATAAAAAAATGGTCAAAAACTATTGAACGGGTCAACAATTCGATTGTCCGAGTCAATGGGTCATTGATCAATTCAACGGTTTTTGCCCAAGGACTGGGATTGGGGTAAAACGGAACCGGTTTCTTAGATGGTTTCTGGGCCGAAATGTCCGTCTGTTTGAGTCAACGACAGTTCAAAAACCAGGGTTTTTTGTGCTTTTGGATTTTCACTATTCAAAGGTTTCTTCTACTATTTGTTTTATTTGAGTGTGTGTGGTATGCTCCTTTTTTTTCATTTTTTGCTTTTGTTTTGTTTTTGTTTTTGTTTTTTTTTTTTTTTTTTTTTTTTGTATTTGGTCTTCTTCTTCAAGATCCTCCAAAACAGTCTAGGGTTTACTACCATTTTATTTCTTCCATTTTGTTTTTTCTTTGGTTTTTTTTTTTTTTTTTTTCTTACAAGATGATCTGCTTTGTCTCTTTCTTTGATTGCATGTATGTTCAGCTTCGTTTCAAAGAGGAACTTTGAACTTGATTTTTTGATTTTTCTCCTTGGGTTTTTTCAGTTTGGTGGATTTATTGTCAACTTTTTCTATGTTTAAGGTCACTTTGGATTTATCTTTCAAGGTTTTGGAAAAGAAAAGAAAAGAGTACTACTACATAAATGGACTTAGAGGTCTAACACGTCATGCCAGGCCACGGACCGGCTAGCACAGCATGACACGATGACACGATGGTCCGAGCCGTGCTAGGCCTGAGGTTTCTGGTCCACGGGCCAATATAGTATGGCACAACTATGCATGGCGTGCTGCTCGCGGCCTAGCAACAGTCTAGGGTTTACTACCATTTTATTTCTTCCATTTTATTTTTTCTTTGGTTTTTTTTTTTGTACAAAGTTTTTTTTTTTCTTACAAGATGATCTGCTTTGTCTCCTTCTTTGATTGCATGTATGTTTAGCTTCGTTTCAAAGAGGAACTTTGAACTTGATTTTTTGATTTTTTGATTTTTTGATTTTTTTCCTTGGGTTTTTCAGTTGGTGGATTTACTGTCAACTTTTTTCTATGTTTAAGGTCACTTTGGATTTATCTTTCAAGGTTTTGGAAAAGAAAAGAAAAGAGTACTACTGCATAAATGGACTTAGAGGTGTAACGGGTTGTGCCAAGCCACGAATTTGGGCCAGCCCGGCATAGCACGACACGATGGCATGATGGTCCGAGCCATGCTAGGCCTGAGGTTTCAGGTCAGGCCAATATAGTATGGCACAACTATGCATGTCATGCTACTCGCGACCCAGCCCTAGCACGGCTAGTCACAGGTCGGCATGGCTTGGTCTGTGGGCCGTGCTTGGCCCATCCAACTTTTTAGGGAGTTTTTTTACAGAAATACCCCCAATAGCTAAATAGGAGGTATTTATGTATTTTGGGTTTTGGGGGGAGAACAGAAAGAATGACATAAATGCCCCCCAACAGCTATATAACAACTAGTTTGGGGGTCATTTTGAGTAAAGTGATAAATAATTTTACAATGACCAAAATACCCCTCCCAACAACTTAAAATCAACTATTTTTAGGGTATTTTGGGCAATTGAATTATTTTCAATTCCTATAAATAGCCCTATTAAATATTTTAGTTTTACTTAACAAAAAAATCAAAAATGTCAAAAAACAAAAAAAATTTGGCCCGATTCGGCTCCTGCCCAAGGCCTGGCTTGTGGCGCAGCCCAGCACGACCTATAGCCCGCACAGGCTTAGGTCGTGACCTTGTGAGCCATGCCAGACCGGCCCCCAAATTATCCCTAAAGACGGCAGCACGGCCCACGGGCCGGCACGACGCGAGCCATAGGCCGTGCCCGGCCTCCGTTTTACACCTCCACCATTTTCCTCTTCATCAACTAAAGGTGTTCTGACAATTTTGTTATGGTATTCTTCATTTTGGATAATAATAATAATAATTTCTATTAATGAATGTCATCTTTACAGGTCTGGTCAGAGAATCCCATGTATGCCATGACTGGAGACACCATATTAGGTTTGGGTTTCATCTCCTCTCACCCATGAATGAAGAATGACCGACGAACACTAGCTAGCTTTGATCGGTTTTCCAATGAAGTAATGCACCAGAAATCAGAATACCAGATGGCATTGACAGCATGAGAAGAACCCCAGAAGTAGTGTTGTTGCAGTTGAAAAGGTTGTAACACTTGTAGCTTTAGCCCATTAATTACTGTCACATGCATGCATGGTATAAACTGAGTTACAGAACGGACAAATTAGAACAAATTAACATCGATGGTGGTGGGGGTGACAGAATCACTGGTGGTAGGCTTCAGCCTTTAAAGGCATGTGAGGTGTATGGAAGAGACATAGGGACTTGCTCCAAGAGAAATATAGCTACCCTCCTTGCTTATGAATTGATTGTGACACAGAATTTAATTAGCCAGTTGCCTCCCAGACATCCTAGCTCTTAAGTACTAATCTACCATCAGAAAGTTTATCAAAGGAATCCTGTGGATGAGGCTAAAACAAATTCGAATTCGCATTCCAACCGTGTATTGGGAACATCTCCCTGTGACAAATATGGGAGATGTTCCGAATGGGGCACTGGTGAAGCACGTTGTGTGGGACGCCAATGTAAATTCAATAAATTCTTCTTTTCAGCTTTATTCTTGATATCTATTTTCATGTTGTACCCACAAGGACCCTTTTCTCCCTAATGTGCTCTGGTCTAACAATTAATGGTGGCTGAGAGGGTGTTTTTGTCTCCATTTTAAGCATTTAATGAAACCCTCTTTACCTATTATCTCCATTTTAATGTTTTGGTGGGAAATTCAAAAGAAAATGGGAAAGTGTTGGTAAGTGGATAAAGAATAGAATACGTGGTGATTGAGACACAAGTACTCTTATCCTTCTATCCCTTCCAAAGTCACTTTCTTTTCTTGACCTCGTTTGCAAAAGAAAGACAATATCCACCAACTGTTTTGGTTTGTGTCTCAAAGAAACCCAGCTTCCTATTACCTTCTTTTATCGTCCCATCTTCTTGACTGTGAACTCAGCAATATGCATGTAAAAGTAATGCGTATCCTCGTGGCTATGGGCTGGATATGATTAGGCTCAATTTGGTCCAATCTGACTAGCTTGGACGGGGTCAAGATTTGCATTTTTGGATTTTTGAGTAAAGTAGGAATGTAAAGTGTCTTGAGATATGGATCTACATACACGTAGATAAAGTTTTTGCGCCCATGGCTCGCCGTATTCCGCAGTTGGAGGAATAGGGCCACCCACACCACCGACACCGACTCACTCACACCTAAGAGATTGGTTAGCCTGCCCTTTGCAGAAATGTGTCAAACATTATCTCATATGCCCTCACTAGCTAATTAGGGTTGTGTACTTGTGTTTGGTACTATGGTGTTTCAGGTGAGAACATTTTTAACTTGGATCGTGGCATTTGAAACACATCATAGATGAAGAATTTAAGCGTTCCGGTACAAAATATAGTGCAAAATATTTTACCAAGTTTCGAAATAAGGCTACAATTGAATAGAGCTCTAATTAAATAGCTTGGGTTCGAATTCAATTAGGTTTGATTCGAGTTTGAGTCTAATCGAATTTGAGCTCAATCAATAAAAAGTTTGGCTTGAAGGTCCATGAATTTGGATTGATTAATATATGCATACATATATATACATATATATGCATATATATATATATATATATATTATAAAATATAAAAATATATTTTTATATTCTATATAAATATAATATATGAATATACTAATTGAGCCACCATTAGTTGGTGGCTGATGACTTTGGATACCGGATATCGGCTTGTCCTCCCGAACATGGGCAGATACCAGAAAGGCTTTGATTGACACCAATTGGTTTGATTAAGTATAAGAATATACCTTGGAGAAGCGAGTTGATGACTTTGGATACTGGCTTGTCCTCCCCGACATGGGCAGCCAATGACCCAAGTAGCCAGCCAACATCCAGGTACTGACCTACACGTCAGGCTATTCTTATCCAATTCACACGCCTATCGCTTCCGAAATAAACGGTGGCACATTGCCCAACTAGTAGGGACGATGACCCTAGTTCCATCCACTTTGCGGGGAAGTAGATGAGGAACATCATCAATGCAGGTAGAATGTGCCCCATGGGCCAGTAATCCTTATTGCCCTCGGATATCTCAAACACCTCTCCTGGACCCCAAAGCCTATATAAAGGCACCCCCATGCCTTCACAAGGTATGCCCGATTATGTGCAAATTAACTCTCTGATTCTCTCAATCTCTCTGCTTTCTTACTCATTAGATCGGCTAACTTAAGCATTGGAGTGCTCAACCCAGGTTTAAGCCCCCGGGCGCTCTGATCCTATGTCTCTTGCAGATCGGTTTGCCGACCTCAGCATACGTACGTCTGAGTTGTCCTCTAATAGGAGAGTTGGGCAATTCGAGCTACATCAATTGGCGTCATCTGTGGGAACTCGAGCGAAAAGCTAGTTCAATTTCCCATTAACTTCTTCTCACCATGTCATCACCAAAGAACACTCAAGTCGACAAAACCTCCGATGGAGGGCAAATGCAAGCAGTCAAGCCCTGAGCAAATCCTGCCAGCGTGGATCATCAATAGTTTCAGGCATTGATGCAGTACATGCGAAGCATGGACCTGCGCATGCAATCATGGGAGTAGCATTTTGCCACTCTTGAGTCAATACCACTACAGGTTCCATTGCAGATGCAACCACCCCCTTAGAACTAGACTCAAAATGCCAATTGGCTAATCACCCCATAGAAGGATAGGTATCGACCCCATGACGTCTTGGAGGAGCCCGCCAAGATCCGAACTTCCAAAGCGTGGAACACTACTTATGTCCCTGACGAGGAGGGTAGTAGCAACCACCTGCGCCAGGTCGGACAACTCAACTTTGAAATCGGGGCCTAAGCGGAATAGGCATAGGAAGCGTCCGAGACACAAACCTCCAAGAGCCAGTTAGGCCTAAAGGTGCAAGATCGTTAGATGAATCTGGCCAAGGACCAAGAAGCTAGTCAATCAAACACCTCGAGCATGCCCCAATTCACCCATGCATCGCTCTTATCAGTCGAGATCCTTATCGAGCCCCGACCCAAGGACTTCAAGGCCCCGGACCTAAAAACCTATGATGGAATCAGCAACTTGGTCAACCATGTGGAAAAATTTCAGGCGATGATGCAACTACACAGAGTGAATGAGGCTATTATGCCTTACCTTCCTGACCACATTCCGCCAAGCCGCTCATATATAGTATTCAGGCTTGGCACTAAGCTCCATCTTTGGGAGCATGGGAGCATGTGTGAAGGTTCAACTTGGAATCCCTATAGATCTAGAACCTCAACCTCGCCATGTAGATGACCGCGATGATTCATGGTGTTCGAGACCCACACTTGATGTTGTTACTGGAAAAACATCCCCTAGAGGATATGGGGAAATTCCTTAAGCGGGCCTAAAAATATATAAACACTGAGGAATCGCTCTGTGTGAAAGAAGAGCTAGTTGGAACAAGAAAGAGGAAGGAACATGACAATGACCGAGGTGAAAGCAACAACAAGTACAATCGGTGAGACAACAAGTCATCCAGGTACTCCAGGTCACCAAACAACCATTCTAGGTAGTTCTCCCCAATTCTCCAGGTCATCTTCAAGAAACTCCAAGACTCCCCCTGTGAAGTACATGAATTACACCCCGTTGAATGCAAGGATGGGGGAGATTCTAATAGAAATCAAGTCAGATGATTACCTGAAGTAGCCACCTCACCCGAAAGGAAACCTAGTGAACAAGAACCAGGACCGATACTAGCACTTCCACAAGGAGAAAAGGCATGACACAAAGAACTGCCAGAACCTCAAAGACGAGATTGAGGAGCTCATCCGATGAGGTTAATTGAAGAATTTTATCAAGAATGAGGACCGACCTACTGAGCCACCAAGAAACCCACCGAAAGACCAGCCCCAATAGAATGAACAACAACTTGTTGGGGTGATCAATATAATCACCGATGGATCAATGGTAGCGGGTTACAGCTCATCGGCCGAAAGAGAATCAATGCACGACCTGAATGATGAGGAAGAGAACCCTCCAAAGAGGCCAAGGACCAAGGAGGTGATTTAATTCACTGATGACAATGCGTGAGGGGTTCACTACCCCCATGATGACGCCATAGACAAGTTGATCATTCAGAACTATGAGATAAAGTGCATCCTAGTGGACAACAACAGTTTGGAAAACATACTTTTCTTGGAATATTTTGAGAAGATGAAGCTAGATAGAAAATACCTCATACCTATTGACGTACCACTAGTCGATTTTAGCATGGATGTCGCAAGTCCTCTCGGGAGGATCAACCTATCAGTTACAGTGGGGACCATGCCAAACAAGATTTATTTCAAACATGACTCTTTAGTTGTTGAAACTTAATCACCATACAATGCCATTCTTGGCCGTGCTATCCTGTATGCACTCCAAGATGTAGTATCAACATACCACCTAGCCATGAAATTCCCCACTGAGTACGGAGTTGGTGTTGTGTGTAGGAACCAATTAGAGTCCTAGAAATGTTATGTGGCAGCCTTTGTTATTAACCATAGACTTAACATAGATCTCCTAATTAGACCTACAAAGCAAAGGAAAAGGAACTTTGCCTTAGAGAGGTGGAGGACCATTGGCGAGGAAGTTGGGAATCTCCTCAATGTCAACTCCATTTAAGAAGTAGAGTACTCGAGATGGATAGTGAGTGTGGTGCTCATCAAAAAGGCAAATGAGAAGTGGCGTATGTGCGTTGACTACACCAACCTAAACCGAGCCTACCCAAAGAATAACTTCCCACGTCAAAGAATAAATAGATTGGTAGATGCCACCTCGAGGTTCAAGCTACTAAGCTTTATAGATGCCTATTCTAATTACAAAAAATCTAGATGGATCTAGCAAACTAAGAGAAAACTACTTTTGTAATTAAAACTAGGTTTTACTATTATAAGGTCATGCCTTTCGGCCTAAAGAATGCTAGGGTGACCTACCAATGTCTTGTAAACAAGTTTTTTTTTAATTTAATTGGTAATAAATTAAAGTTTACATAGATGGCATGGTTGCAAAATGTAAATCTTCTAATTTTGTTATCTTTGATTTATCTGATGTGTTTACCACTTTACAAAAATACAACTTGAAGCTCAACTCGAATAAATGTGTGTCTAGCATCACATCGGGTAAATTCCTTGGTAGTATAATTATCTAATGTGGCATCGAAGCCAACCCCAAGAAGATCCAAGCAATCCTTGATATGCAATCTCTGAGGATTGTTGCCCTCATTTGTTTCATGTCTAGGTCAGTTGGGCGTTGTCTACCCTTTTTCCAAACCATAAAAGGCCTAAGACTTTGAATGGATTTAGGAGTGTCAGTTCACCTTCGATAAGCTCAAACAATACCTCAGCTCGCCACCATTGTTAACAAGGCCAGAGCCTGAGGATGAACTCTTTTTGTACCTCCTCCGCAAGTGACGAGATAGCTAGCTTGGTACTAGTCCGAAATGTAGACAAAGTGTAGTGACCTATTTACTACGTAAGCAAGGTCTTACATGCAACTGAGACCAGATACCCGAACATAGAGAAGCTTGCCTTCGCACTTATTATATTGGCTTAAAAGTTGCAGCCCTACTTCTAAGCCCATACTATTGTCATTCTGATTGATTGACCCCTCTACCAAGCGCTAAAAAACCAAAGGTCTCAGGAAGACTGACAAAATGAGGCATTGAGATAAAAAAGTATGACATCTGGTTTGAACCACTTTTGGTGATCAAGGTGTAGGTACTAGAGGACTTTGTGGCAAAACAACTTGCTAACCTCAGGACCAGATGAGCCAATGGCCAATTCAGAGGCATCCACCAATGCGGAACCTTCTCCAACTAGGACAAAGAGCCCTGAATTCTCTATGTGGACGATTCATCCAAACAAAGAGGTAGCAAAGCCAAGCTGATCCTACTAGGGCCTAATGATGTGATGATGGAGTATGCCCTTTAGTTCGAATTCTAGGTGTCCAACAATGAGGCTAAGTACGAGGCCCTCATTTCTGGCCTATCCCTCACAAAGGAGGTTGGTGTGAAGAATATAGAGGCATGCTATGATTCCTAACTCATGGTGAACCAGGTGAATGGACATTACACCTTGATGGCCTGGTTGTTGAATCTTCTCATATCATCAGGATGAATGATGCCCCTGCCTAACTTGAGTGTGACTTGAGGGTCCCGAATCCATTCAAAAGTCATAACCAACCACCTCGGACTCACTTAGGAGCCTGTATCACAATCAACCTAGGATGGGCTCGGACACACCAATCACTTTGATGCCCGAAATTGACACAGTTTGCTCATTGTTGGCATGATCAACCCGCATCTCATCTTGCTCCTTGTCGATTAGGTTGACATCAACAATGGACCTCTGCTCCTTAGACCTCAGTTGCTCCACCATAGTTCAGGAAGAGTCATTGACCTTCCTATTCTTTGACTTCTTTATGGAAACACTTAGAACTCCCGATGTGTCAACGCCTCCCACCTCTCCTACAAAGGTACAAAGAGGTCAATAAGCCATGGTGAAAGACAATAAAAAGAAGAAGGGATGAAACACCTAAATACTAAATGACAACCTACCTGGAGGACTCGATGCAGCTAAGATCAACACCTCCTTGGTCAAAAAGTCCTCAACCTGTACTCTTTTCCAAACCAAGTCTTTCACTTGCTCTTGCAAGATCTCACTCAAGGAGACATCTCTAACATCCTTTATGGTCGTCCTTCACTCTGGGTTAAAGGGCCACTCGTTGCTAGTGCCTAGGAAAAAGAACTTTCTCTTCCACTTTGATACTTTGGATGGGAAGTCGCTCAACAAGTTGCAATCGGGATGGTAGGATAGGTAAAAGATGAACTTCTTGACAGGATTTCTCTTTAGGTGGTAGAACCTAGTAAAGTTCTTAAGGGTTAGGGGGAAGCCGTAGGGGTGACAGAACAAGATGGTGCCTACAAAGGACCTAATGAAGTTCAAGTGATGTTGACCTATCGAGATGTCATAGTATTTCAACACCTTGACAATAAGGGGGTTAAGTGGGAAACTAAGCCTGGCCGCCAAGGCCTGCTCAAAGACATACACCTTGTTCTCCTCGTGCTCCCAAGGCATCTGGCCCTCGATAGGAAGTTAACATTGTATCGGATAGGGATGCTATACTGAGCTATGAGCTACACAACCCCCTTGGGTGAAAGCTCTATTGGGCCAAACTCTGACTTGATCTTGGGTTGACGATGGGAGGTCGAGGCCCCTTTATGGGAACCTCATCGTTCTTGCACTGAAGACTCCTCCTTCACATGAACAGACCCCTAGACTCACAAGCCAACATGACTTAAGGAAACAAGAAAAGGAAAGAAAGGAATGAGAAGATTCATCGGAAGACTAAGGGAATTGACTAAGCTCAACCAACCACACCAAGCTCTCTGACCTCACTCGAAGCTCAAAAATAGATGCAAATGGGACCCCATGGGCCCCAATTTATAGATGGGGCACCCGGTCAATCAACAATTGAGATCGATTTGATCCAATGGTTGTAAGGAGTGTGACGGTTCATCTTCTGAGACCCAAAAACGAATTTAGCACACTTTTGACATTCGCAGAGCCTAATTTGTTAGACAGTTTCGTATGCCCTTAGCTTCAATCAAATTGATGTACTTTATGAGTTTATTGTAAATGAATAAAAGTGCATATTTGATTCATGTTCCCTTGGTATGGTTCTGTGTAATACCCTTAAACTGGACACTTAATGAGCCAGTGGGTCGGTCTGGGAGACCTATCCTGACAAGGCTAACACTGTGGTGCCACCAAGTCGGTTGAGGTGGCTTGCTCAGCTACCGGGGTGAGACCCTAGGCACATACAATGTGGGATTAATTGAATCTTTGAACTGGACCAGATTTCTAGTATTGCCCTGGACCTTGGAGATTGATGGGCAAAACTGGAAAGTTACACCCGACCCCTAGACTCGATTATGATACTGCACTAGGTGTCAGATTGGGTTGTCTTTGATATACCAATCAGTGAGATCCTTAGCGAGGGTCAAAACCTGGGTATGTTGGGACAGTCTGAGAATTCATCTGAGTGGGTGATCATAGTGACAGGATCAGCCCCTTTGTCGGACAAAGGTAATGATCGGGGATGCACTCTCACTAATGGAAACCAAGACTGCCGGCAACCGATTTCAATCGTTGAGATTTGTTTTGCAAAATATATTTTATATGAGATATAAAAAGTATATATATATATATATATATATATATATATTATGGTTTTTGAAATGTTTGCAAAAGGTTTTAATTCCCGGGATCCATACTTGAGAGTGCAACACTGTTCCTTGCAGCCGAGGGAGAGGTCCTCTCTTGTCGGGCAGTGTATGATCATTATGGGCTGAGAGGTTAAGTGTAAGGCCATTGAGGATAATACCTGATGGGCTAATCTTCATCTACCCACAGTCCCTGGGTGTTACAAGGTGGCTTGGCCCAGGGACCACTTAGGTAAGTGTTGGGCCCATAGAGCCCATCTGATGGGTTTCAGGGGGTGCACTGTCCATAACAGTGTATTCGGCTAGGCCTTGTAACAAAGGCTGGGCTGAACCCATGTGGCTGATGTGTAGATCAATGTTTGGGTCCCATGCCATACAAGGAAGCCCAACTGTACACCAGTTTAGAAGGTTTAATTAATACATAACCCTAAATGGGCCTTAAGCCCATTTCAAACTAGGCTAATTTGATTAGTCTTTAAGGGGCGAATTCTGAGATAAGATCAGCTGATAGGATTGGAAACTTCCTAATTAGATTAGGAGCTGGCTGATCTAGATATGATTTGGGTTAGCAACTCCTAATGGGATTAGGAGCTGATCCCTTTAAGCCTATAAAAGGAAGAGGGGGCGTCAGCCTTTAGACATCCAGACACACAATCACCAACAACAGTCTTGTCTTTAGAGCTGAGATCACAGAGGAGAGAATTCTGCACCCTGCAAATTCTCTCTAGCCGCCTCCTTCCTGCAACCGCCGCCTATAGCAGTTCGATCTCCATTGCTTGGGAGAAATCAAGATCAGATCTTGATTCCAATCTTTTGGAGAAAAGATTGGTAGGAGTTGTATTCACTAGCCGCCCAGGTGATTCTTGGGAAGAATCAAGTTCTTAGGAAGGACACTGCTGATTCTGCTCCACCCTGCACTGCGCCATCTTCAGTGGGAGTAGGTTTTGGTTTCTACTTTGGGCGTGAACACCTCCGTTGAGAGATATTATTTCTCTGTATCAGGTATTATCTCTCTCTCCTCCTTTTGGTTCAGATCTGGTTCAGTTTATGGTTCAAGAATGATCCTTGAAAATATGATTTTCTAAATAGGGAATTTGATTCCCAGTTGAAGGGAAAGAAAAAATTTTGAAATTCACCCCCCTTTATTCCGCAATCTTGGGCGTCTATATGATGGTTTCCTATCCCTTCAGTGGTATCAAAGCCATGGTTCAAATCTTGAACCATTCTGTTTCAAATCTGAACCTACGCAATTAGGGAGAAGGCGTTCTACCCAATTTGCGTAGATATGGGTTTTGGGAAATTTGTTCCCAAACAGATGGGAAAATAATCTAAAATTAATTTTAAATAAATCTGATTATTATTTAGAATAGTTCTTTATAATTTTTTGGATTTATGGGTTGTTTGTACAAGAGGAAATCGAAATCTTGATTTGCGTAGGGAGAACTGCAAGATTTGCAGTTTTTGAATTGAATTTCTTACATTTGGTCTGTAAATAATTTTTTTATTTATTTTTAGACTCAATGTATAGGCATTCGATCTGATGTAATACTTAATAGAAATAGGATTTCTATTTATTTTTTAATTTTGGATCGAAGATAGCGGCGCAGAGAAGGAGATTTCGTAGATGGGAGATTCGCTATCTGCGATTTGTAGTTTGAAAAACTGCAATTTGTGATCTAACCTCTGTTTTGCAGGATGGAGTGTGCAAACAGCCCTGATTAACTATTTTTGTTTTTTCTTTTATCAATTATTTAATTTTAGATTATTTTTTTGAATTAAGGATTTAATTAAAAATCAAACCCTAGACCCATTCGAACCAAGATTGGTTCAAACTATTTGGACCAATTCTAGGGTTTAATCAAGGCTGAAAGTCAGCCCTAATTTTCCCACTAATGGGCCTAAGGATTGATATTTAATTAAATGGTTAATTCAGCCCAGCCTATAAAGGCCCAGTTTTAAATAGTTAAAACTGCAAAAGCCCATTTTAAAGGATAAAGCTATATGGGCCGAACTGGGTAACCCTAATTCAGCCCATATAGCTAGATAATATTAATGGTTAATATTATGGAATTTTAACGGGCTTCCAACGGGCCTTACAGATAATTAATTGATTGAATCAATTTATCCCTAGCTGAGATGTATGGATGTTTGATGTGCTGCGTACATGGGCCATAAGTACTTGGCCCATGCTCATTCGACAGTGGCTCTTGCGCACACCATGGCTGAATGCACATCATTGCCATGGTGCCCCTTTTGGTCATTGGATGACTTCCCTCAGTGGTGGGCCTCACACCTCATCAAGAGGTCACGTGCGGAACCCTAGCCGATTTAAGGACCACCGAAATCTGGCTTTATGAAAGTTAGTGGGAGCCACTTTGGTTTGACCTAAATCAAACTAGGGCATAATTTTGTTCCCTCCAACTAATATGAGTGCATGTGATAGGGAGATTCATATGATGAACTCTCTAAAGGCCTTTCATCATTAGCATGAAGATGGGTCCTTCAGTAATGAGGAAACGCACCAGAAAATGGGCTATCCATTTGTTGTTGGGCTTGTCTGAGTGTTTCATAAGATGATAGGGGTGTCATAGACCGATGTGGGAGGGGCTTCACTAGAAAATGGAAACTCTCTCACGGTTCCTTGGCGTTCACGAATATGATGGGTAAGCACTCACTAGACAGAAAGATTTACCTGAAAATGACTCTGAACCATGTCTGACAGAGGCCAAAGGGAAAACTCATATGATGAGTGGATATGATCCTTCATAGAAAGGTGGTGGGGTTATGCAGCTGAAACAGTTGGCTCCATGCACCCTATGTGATTTCCCACATTTCTAGAGACAACCCGTAGTCTTCGTCACTGAGAAGGGAGGGAAATCTCAGAGATGAATGAATGGAAATGGATTGTAGATTAAAATCCATATCTATGAAATGAACATGAATCAAAATAGGTTGTGGACTGATGTTTGCTCTTTTATCAGAAAATGACAAACAAATCTTTTGCAAAGCTTCTTGATGACAACAAGCTTAAGGGCCCAAACTACGCTGACTGGTACAGGAACCTTATGCTGGTCCTAGCTTCAGAAAAGTTGGACAAAGTGGCAAAGAATCCTACCTCGGAGCATCCGGGAGACAGGGCTTCTAAGGCCCAAAGGAGAGACTATCAGGAATGGGAGGAGAAAAACTCCCTAGCCCGGTGTTACATCATCGCTTCCTTGGACAACCCAATACAGAGGCAGTTCGATCAGATCGAACTTGCCAAGGACATATTGGACAGCCTAAGGACGATGTATGAAGAGCATAATCGTTCTACTCGGCAAAAGGTCTTGAAGCAGTTCATGACCACTCAAATGTCCAAGGGCTAACAAGTTCATGACCATTGTCTTTGGATGATGGGTTACATCAACGAACTGGAGGCTCTTGGATCCGGGCTAGACCTCGCAACCCAGATAGACACTATCCTTAATTCTTTGCCTCCTTCCTTTAATCCGTTCATCATGAACTATAACATGAACAAGCTGAATGTCAGCTTGCAAGAGCTCAGCAATATGTTACAAAGAGCTGAAGAACTGATTAAAAAGGATGAGCCTGTAGCTATGCTTGTTGAAGCTAGCAAAACGGGCAAGAGAAAGAGGAAGGCAAAGAAGCCTCAGAAGAAAGCCACCAAGGGAAAAAGGCAGAAGAAAGACAAAGCATCAGATGCATGTCACTTCTGCAAGAAGACCGGCTACTAGAAACGGATTTGTCCTGCCTACCTAGAATCCAAGAAAGGTAAATTCGAAACTTGTGTTATAGAAACCAATTTATTGGTAGCTTCTGCGTCCTGGTGTATTGACTCCGGGGCTTCAACTCATGCGTGTAACTCACTGCAGGGGTTCAAGGTAAGCAGAAGGCTGAGTGAAGGAGAAGTCACTCTCTACTTGGGGACTATTGCAACTGTTGCAGCCGTGGCAATAGGAACCGTGGAGTTAATTTTTAGAGAAGGAAAAATTGTACTCAAAGATTGTCTTTATGTACAAAACTTAAGAAGAAATTTGATTTCTATTTCAAAACTGTGTGCAGATGGTTATTCTGTCTTCTTTAGTAATACGATTACTATTAAAAGAAATAACAGATTCATCGCATACGGGGAACTGGAGAACGGTCTCTATGTTCTACATCCTTCTCTAGAAACTAACATAACCGAAACTACGTCGGCTAAAATCCCCAAGAAGAGAGCCCGTGATATAATTAATCCCACGTGTCTGTGGCACTGCCAACTTGGCCACATCGGTGTTGACCGAATCACAAGGTTGGTAAAGGATGGTCCTTTGGATTTTCTAACTGTAGAAGATCTTCCCACCTGTGAGCCTTGCCTACAAGGCAAGATGACAAAATGGCCATTTAACAGTAAGCCTGAAAAATGTACAGGCACACTTGACCTAATACATACTGATGTATGTGGTCCCCTAAGTGTTAGGACATGGAATCAACATGTGTATTTCATCACCTTCACAGATGATTTCTCACGATATGGTTATGTGTACCTAATGAGACACAAGTCTGAATCCTTTGAAAAGTTCAAAGAGTTTAGACAAGAGGTCGAGAAACAGTCGGGGAGAAAAATTAAAGCCCTTCGATCTGATTGAGGTGGCGAGTTTTTCTCTGACGAGTTCAGGGACTACTTAAAGGACAATGGGATAGTATCACAATTAGCTCTTCCTGCTACAATACAACTTAACAGTGTTTCAGAGAGGAGAAATAGGACTTTATTGGATATGGTCCGGTCACTTCTCATACACTCAGAGTTACCCACATCCTTTTGGGGTTACGCATTAGACTGTGATATATGTGCTGAATCGGGTTCCAACCAAATTGGTTCCGAACACTCCATATGAACTTTGGACTGAAAAGAAACCAAGTGTCAGACACTTGAAGATTTGGGGTTGTCCAACACACGTTAAAAGAACGAGTGCGGACAAGTTGGAATCCAAGACTAGCCGTTGCCAACTTGTAGGTTACCCAAAAGGCTTTGTAGGTTACCTTTTTTATGACCCAAGTGAGCAAAAAGTGTTTTGCAGTCGAAATGCCTAGTACTTGGAGACCGATTATATCCTGGACACCCATCGTTAGGAAATTGTTCTTGATGAGGAGAGCTCAGGAGCAGTGGGAGATGTCCCACAAGTTCCAAGTAGTGACCAACCTAGAAGATCCACTCGGGTATCCAGGCCACCAGTCCGTTATGGTTATGACCAAGATAGTTACCTGGCGGAAACCTTGACTTGTAAGGAGGATCCCGTGACTTATGCGGAAGCTATGTTGGACATAGATTCCTAGAAGTGGGTGGAGGCCATGAGAGCTGAGATGGACTCAATGGAGACCAATGGAGTTTGGAGTCTAGTAGATCTGTCCTCCGGGGTAAAATCAATTGGTTGCAAATGGATTTACAAGAGGAAGAAGGGCCCCGATGGTAGGGTTGAGACCTTCAAAGCTCGTTTGGTGGCGAAAGGGTACACTCAGAAAGAGGGCATCGATTATGAGAAAACTTTTTCGCCAGTGGCCATGCTTAAATCCATTAGGATCCTACTAGCTGTAGCAGCATACCATGATTATGAGATTTGGCAAATGGATGTCAAAACTGCATTCATGAATGGAGATCTTACTGGAGATATCTATATGTAGCAGCCGCAAGACTTCATAGCTGCGGGTCAAGAAAACATGGTATGTAAACTTAATAGATCCATTTATGGATTTAAGCAAGCTTCTAGAAGTTGGAACATCCATTTTGACTCTGCCGTCAAATCGTTTGACTTCAAGCAGAATCCGGATGAACCCTGTGTTTACAGGAAGTATAGTGGAGATAAGGTTACCTTCTTAGTTCTGTATGTAGATGACATTCTACTCATTGGGAATGATGTAGGAATGTTGACTACGGTAAAAGTATGGCTTTCACAGCAATTCTCCATGAAAGATCTTGGAGAGGCCACCTATATACTGGGTCTTCGACTCTATAGAGATAGATCGAAGCGGATAATAGGATTATCCCAATCTGCCTACATTAACAAAATAGTCAAAAGATACAGCATGGAAAACTCCAAGAAAGGAAATGCTCCTTTTAGGCACAGAGTCACTCTCTCCAAGAAGATGTCTCCCAAAACTTCTGAGGAGATTGATGGCATGAAAGATGTTCCCTATGCCTCTGCCGTAGGGAGCATCATGTATGCCATGCTATGCACTCGCCCTGACATTGCTCGGGCAGTGAGTGTAGTAAGCAGATTTCAGGCCAACCCAGGGCAGGGGCATTGGACTGCTATGAAAAACATACTTAAGTACCTTCGAAAGACAAAAGAGTTTTGTCTAGTATTCGATGGTAGCTCACTACAGATCCAAGGGTATACAGATGCCGATTTCCAGTCGGATCCAGATGATAGAAAGTCTACATCTGGGTATGTTTTCATGATAGGATCGTGTGTTGTTTGCTGGAAAAGCAGCAAACAGGGGTCCACTGCAGACTCCACGACCGAGGCCGAGTACATTGCCGCAAGTGAGGCTACCAAGGAAGTCGTGTGGATGAAGAAGTTCGTTCACGAGTTGGGAGTAGTTCCATCCAGCACATCACCCATCCCATTGTTGTGTGACAACAATGGAGCTATTGCTCAGGCTAAGGAGCCACGAGCCCACTCAAAGTCAAAACACATCGAGAGGAAGTACCATGTACTGAGGGAGATTGTTGTAGAGGGGACGTCCTGATTCAGAAGGTAGCATCAGCGGAAAATGTAGCAGACCCATTGACAAAGCCACTATCACAGAAAGTGTTTGAGAAACACGTGGAAAGCATGGGACTCCAGCTAGTACTTGATTGGACCTAAGTAAAAGTGGGAGCTGTTAGACAGTTTCGTATGCCCTTAGCTTCAATCAAATTGATGTACTTTATGAGTTTATTGTAAATGAATAAAAGTGCATATTTGATTCATGTTCCCTTGGTATGTTTCTGTGTAATACCCTTAAACTGGACACTTAATGAGACTTGTGTTAGTTTAGAATGTTCACAGCCAGTGGGTCGGTCTGGGGAGACCTATCCTGACAAGGCTGACACTGTGGTGCCACCAAGTCGGTTGAGGTGGCTTGTCTCAGCTACCGGGGTGAGACCCTAGGCACATACAATGTGGGATTAATTGAATCTTTGAACTATACCAGATTTCCAGTATTGCCCTGGACCTTGGAGATTGATGGGCAAAACTGGAAAGTTACACCCGACCCCTAGACTCGATTATGATACTGCACTAGGTGTTAGATTGGGTTGTCTTTGATATACCAATCAGTGAGATCCTTAGCGGGGGTCAAAACCTGGGTATGTTGGGACAGTCTGAGAATTCATCTGAGTGGGTGATCATAGTGACAGGATCAGCCCCTTTGTCGGACAAAGGTAATGATCGGGGATGCACTCTCACTAATGGAAACCAAGATTGCCGGCAACCGATTTCAATCGTTGAGATTTGTTTTGCAAAATATATTTTATATGAGATATAAAAAGTATATATATATATATATATATATATATATATAATATATATATATATATATATTATGGTTTTTGAAATGTTTGCAAAAGGTTTTAATTCCCGGGATCCATACTTGAGAGAGTGCAACACTATTCCTTGTAGCCGAGGGAGAGGTCCTCTCTTGTCGGGCAGTGTATGATCATTATGGGCTGAGAGGTTAAGTGTAAGGCCATTGAGGATAATACCTGATGGGCTAATCTTGCATCTGCCCACAGTCCCTGGGTGTTACAAGGTGGCTTGGCCCAGGGACCACTTAGGGTAAGTGTTGGGCCCATAGAGCCCATCTGATGGGTTTCAGGGGGTGCACTATCCATAACAGTGTATTCGGCCAGGCCTTGTAACAAAGGCTAGGCTGAACCCATGTGGCTGATGTGTAGATCAATGTTTGGGTCCCACGCCATACAAGGAAGCCCAACTGGGCAGCAGTTTGGAAGGTTTAATGAATACATAACCCTAAATGGGCCTTAAGCCCATTTCAAACTTGGCTAATTTGATCAGTCTTTAAGGGGCGAATTCTGAGATAAGATCAGCTGATAGGATTGGAAACTTCCTAGTTAGATTAGGAGCTGGTTGATCTAATCTGCAAATAAGATAAGGATTATCTCTTATCTTAATGGGACTTCTAATCCAAATATGATTTGGGTTAGTAACTCCTAATGGGATTAGGAGCTGATCCCTTTAAGTCTATAAAAGGAAGAGGGGGCGGCAGCCTTTAGACATCCAGACACACAATCACCAGCAATAGTCTTGTCTTCAGAGCTGAGATCACAACGGAGAGAATTCTGCACCTTGCAAATTCTCTCTAGCCGCCTCCTTCCTGCAGCCACCGCGTATAGCAATTCGATCTCCATTGCTTGGGAGAAATCAAGATCAGATCTTGATTCCAATCTTTTAGAGAAAAGATTGGTAGGAGTTGTATTCACTAGCCGCCCAGGTGATTCTTGGGAAGAATCAAGTTCTTAGGAAGGACGCTGCTGATTCTGCTCCACCCTGCACTGTGCCATCTTCAGTGGGAGCAGATTTTGGTTTCTACCTTGGGCGTGAACACCTCTGTTGAGAGATATTATTTCTCTATATCAGGTATTATCTCTCTCTCCTCCTTTTGGTTCAGATCTGGTTCAGTTTATGGTTCAAGAAGGATCCTTGAAAATATGATTTTCTAAATAGGGAATTCGATTCCCAACTGAAGGAAAAGAAAAATTTTTGAAATTCGCCCCCCCTTTATTCCGCAATCTTGGGCGTCTATATGATGGTTTCCTTTCCCTTCATAATTCTCACGTGACGTCCACATGTGCTCGGTACGTGACTTGTCAGACAATCCCAGTTAGGTGATTCGATTTGATCCCAAACGACTATCCAATGAGGAACCAACATCGGAGCATAAACTCGTAATCACTTAGGACTGAGCTACTCCATTTGTCGAGGTTGATACCTCGACCTCGGAAGTGGGGGCAATTGATATGGGGTGATTTGTCCTTACAATCACATAAAGCCATGTGTAGACAGGTCGCACTTGATCAAACTGGCCTAAGTTGACCATTCCGACTTGGACCTCAACTGATGGGGGACCAGTGGATTGCTCCATGGTAGGACGGAGTGTATCACCTCGGAGAAGCGAGCCAATGACTTCAAATACCAGCTTGTCCTCCCTGACGTGGGCAGTCAATGACCTGAGTATCCAACTGACATTTGAGGTACCGACCTATACGACAGACTATCCTTATCCATTTGGCACGCCTATTGGTTCCGAAATAGATAGTGGTACACCGCCCACCTGGTAGGGATGACCCTAGTTTTGTCCGCTTCGCGGGGAACTAGATAAGGATCATCATCAACACCGATAGAACGTGCCCGAAGATAACAGGCTAGTAAGTCTTATCGCCCCTAGGTATCTCGGACACCTCTCCTGGACCTCAAAGCTTATATAAAGTTACCCCATTCCTTCACAAGGTACACACGATTACGTGCAAATTAGCTCTCTAATTCTTTCAATCTCTTTGCTTTCTTACTCACCATCCTGATTAAGTTAAGTATCGGAATGCCCAACCCGAATCCAAACCCTTAGGTGCTCTGGTCTTGTGTCTCTTGCAAATCGGTATACCGACTTCAACATACCTACATCCGAACTATCCTCCAGGAAAAAAGTTGAGTGATTCAAGCTACATAAAGACCCTATTCCAAGGAATCAAACGGGCCCTAAATAGATCTCCACCGTTTAATAGCTTGTAACATAATTGAAGTTTTATAGTTCTATATGGTGGAAGACCCATGTAAAGGTGAGTCATGATCCTTTTATTTTAGAAACCTGGCAGCTTATGAGAGCATCTTATTGTGTTGGTATGAGGGGGCTCTCTCGTCGTACCTGCCTCATCACATAAAAAGGATAAGTTGAAACAGAATTTCTTATTTTTCTTATTTTTCATTTTTCTTTGAAAAGATATATTGAGGATTAGGGCTGTTAAAATTTTGATTTAAGACTGTTTCTTCCTTATGCGAGCATTGCAGTACTAAATCAATAATATTTGGAGCAACGTTAAATCACATAGAAACGAACCAAACCCCCTCAATGTATAGCGTAAGTTTCATGCTTAGTTTTATACTGCTATTATATGGAACCCATATAATGGTGGTCATCATAGGTTGACACGTGGCTAATCATTTGATCCAAACTATTCTATAGCATGCTCGGTAGACTCCTTACCTGTCATAATGGTAACGCCAGAAAGAAAAAGGAGCGTTACAATATGGTGTGAGAATATACCTCTCCACTCTCCGGATCATGAGGAGTATCCTGATTGATTGATTGATTGAAAGATTGAGAGAGAGCCATCCTTGCATTGAGAAATGAGAATTCTTATTGCTTTGGGTTTAAGGAATCAGACCCGCCAAATGCTTGTTTAATCTTTACAACGGTACTGATTTAAAGGATTCCTTTGTGAACGAGAAAAAAGAAAAGGCTTTTCGCCATACACTATTAATAAACAAGCAATGCAATGCAACAAAGATGTTCTACGTACACAATCTGAGTTGCCAACAATGTAAAATAGGATCCACCATATCATGGCACCGACCAATATAACCCTAAAGACCCAACAAGAAATAATTCTCTGTCCCCAGATCAACAATTTTAATTTCCCCAACTGCCTTCTTAACCTCCTGAATCTTCTCTTTCTACCTAAAAGAATAAAAAAGGAAGCTCCTGAACCTTCTAAGCAATCACCTACATTCCTACACCTCTTTACTCCCTCAACACCAATTTCTTGGAGGAACATAACATAATTGATTTTACAACCTACTCGGTGTAATTAGATCAGTTTAGATTTTGCAAACCCGATACTAAAATTCCACCTTTGCTATTGAAAACCTCTTTTAACATTTTTAAATGTTGAGAAGAAATAGCATTACCCAGATGAGGAGAATTCTAATCAATATGAAGCTCCTTCAGGAAGGTAGAAATATCAATTTCAGACCCAACCCAGTTAGCGGGTTGGATTTGGTCAACACAGGTTCCCGATTGAATCCAATTTTTCTCATTTAATTTAAATGGGCCGTTAATGGGTTGGTGGGTTCAATCCAAACCCACCCAATTGCCATACCCCTACCTTTAGATTATGTTTGGTTAAGAGAGAAATAAAAAGTTAGAGGAAAATGTTACCTTTTTGCGTATTCTTAGGAACTTTACTCAACAGTTTCACTTGTTTTTTTATCAGGCCAAAGACAGCCTTAGGTTACATTTGTAACAACTTTCCCTGAACTTTCTGTTTCTCTTTTGTTTTCTATCAAACCAAACACAGACTGGATGGAAAGTCAGATAAAATGAACAAAGGAAGATGTTTGACAACTATGATATTCATGTTTACTTATTAGAATACCTTTGTCTGGATACTTGTCGACTATGGCCTGTGGATCATGACTCGAGCTATAGCTGGATCATTGTGTATGTGCTGATGTGGCCGGAGTCCGCAGTTGCAGAATGAGTCTATGGTCCGAACACTGTATGCAGCAGTCTATGGTCGACCCATATTAATTTTTGTTATTAGACCCTCTGAATGTAGTGGTCCAGATATTTAAGAGATGATGTAGGTAGGGATCCAAATGGATCGGATCATGATCTGATATGAGATTTGATTTTATTTGATTGAATTTGGATTACCTCTGATTGGATTTTTGGATTGGGTCAGATAATAGGATCCGATTAGATCGGATCACCTCCTATCCAATCTGATATATATTATATATTTATAAATACATATATATATATATATATATAATATGCTATTTATTTATTTATAAATATATTTTTATATTATATATTTATAAATTTGTTATATTATTATTTTTTTATTAAAAACAAGTATATATATGATAAAAATAATTAAGAATACTTGTATTTTTTATTTTTACTTTATTTAAATTAATATATTTTAAATTTTTAATAATTTATTAATTTTTAAAGAATACAAGTCGGATCGGATCAAATCCAAAGGCCCAACTTACCAATCGATAGGATTTGAATTCAAATTGAATCTTATCAAATCTGATTGGATCCACAATCCACGTGAACAATGTTGGATTGGATTCAAATATACCCTATATATCCGATCCTTTCCATCCCTAGACGTCATGATTTTCAAAATCGGACTGGAAAAACCGGGAATCGATCAGGTGATCAGTTCCGTTTCTCCCCAAAACCGGATTTTTCTCAAAAATCATTGATTTTGATAAGCAAACTGTTGACCCGAGCGATTAACCATTCAAACAGTTTTGATTATTTTTTATTTATTTATTTTTTGTCAGAATGGGCGGACCGTTTGATTCAAATGATCGAACTATTCGACCTGAAAACCAAACCCCTGACCGATTTGTTCTCCGGATTGGTTTTAAAAACCTTGCTAAGTTGCTAGACGTGGGTATCCCAACGCCTAGCTTTTGGTTTTAGTAAGCCAATAGGCCTCTCACTCCCGGCCATGCATTGCATGTGACGTGGGTGGTGAAAAGAAAGGAAAAAAAAAACAAAAAAAAAAAAAAAAGAAAAAGCTTACAAAAGGGACTTTGGAAAAAGCAGAATTGTCATCTATCCCAAAAGAAATAGCAACCATGATACGTGATCCTCTATTCTAATTATCAACTCATAACAAGTAATTAAGATTCTTTATTTCATTCCAACTATATAACTCCTCTCTCTCTCTCTAGAAAAACAAAAAATATTAAGGAAAAAAATTCCTATTCTCAAAATAGGGACACCACCATGACCTTATGTCAGCTGCTCAATGCCATCTTTACTTTTCTTTTGCTTTCAAGGCAAAAGGGTTGTGTGTGTGTGGCATGTATGCTCACAAGGCACAAAGCAAGAGGAGGGGTCTTCTTAAAGAGATGCTTTTGCCAAAGACACAACAAAGAGAGTAGGAAAACAGAAAAGCAGTGGAAGGATTGTGAACCCCATCTATGAAAGGTTAGTTAATTACTAATAATAAAGTGTGATTATTTCCTCATTGATACATCTTCTTTCTAATAAAATTTCTCACCATTAGGATTGTTTGAAGAAATTGAAGACGAGAGGAAAGTTGGAAATCTTGATTTAACACCTATTGGAAAGGGAGGTGTAAATATACTTACATAATGCTAGTCATCTTCAATTAATAGTGAAATGTTATGTCTGAGATTAGACCAGTTTTGGAGGTATTTGCCGTAACCCACAAATAATCAACCTAACCTAGCTATCACCATCTTTTATTCATTTAATTAATTAATTTTGAGCTTTGGTTTGAATTCAAGACTATTGGATTTGGTGGGTACACAGTCTTTTATTGGGGCAGAGGTCTTTATCAATGACCACTAATGCTTTATGTCTAGTTGATCAGAAGTGAGATCCAAAGAAGATGAACCTAGTTAAGCTTAATTATGAACCAGGTCAAGATGAGCTCAGGCACAAGGAGACCCACTATTTTGTAGGGCCGTATGTGTCACATTTGTTGCCAAGCACTCTGAATGTATAGGATGCTATTGATCTGCACCTGTGCCAATAGTGTCCTTTTCAAAATTTTTGGAGCCTTTCCACCTCCTTCTCTGAAAAGAAAAAGCTGTACAATCCCCAAGTTGGAGAAAGCCAACCCAGCGGCAAGCTGAGTGATCTAAAATGTACTACTTTTAGATTAGATAACCTTGGCATTTGGAAACGTAGATTCTAACATTCCAGGATTTTGAGAGAAGTCTCTCTCTCTGCTAAAAAAATGGTTTCACAGTTTATTTCCTCAGAATAATTAAATAAAGAAACACATTATTGTCTTGATTATTATATATTTGTGCAACTTGGAAAACAAATTGGAATGGTTGAAAAATGTTGTCTCACAATTTTCAGAAATGGCTTAAATATTAAAGTTCAAACACACTAAACCGCTGCACCAAAAAGAAATAAGAAAACATTAAACTAATTCCATTACACAACTCTTTTAAGTGTTGGGAATTTGGACCTAGAGCTGCAAATGGATCACATTCATCTAAGTTGGATTGACATCCAAACATAATATGATCAAATTGGATATTGTCTGATTTTATATAGAACTAGTGGGAATCTGTGTGATGCATGGGATTTGTTAAAAGAATTTGTGGTAAGAGGAGATATGATGTATCTTGAGTGGGTCCAACCCAAGCCTGACCTGATTCAACCAAAGTGTTTTTACAGGTTGGGCTTCAATTTCGAACTTCAAACTGGGCTTGAACCAAAAAACTCTGGATGAACATAAACTTAGGTTGGTTTAGGTTGAAGGCCTTGCATAGCCTAAGTTTGACTTCACCCAATCTGAGCCCGCCCAACATTTTATGATATATGTACTTCTTATCAATCTATTTTACCTGGAAATTGGGCTACAAAGCTCAATATGCCGAAGACCAAGCCTAGTCCAAGATTTTGGAATTAGTTTGGGTTGGGCCTAATTTGGTAAACCAGGGCTTGAGCTTGAGTTGGGCAAAACTTGAGCTCGAGGTTTGAGACTTACGTTTGGGCTTAGGTTGAACATCAAGCCTATTGACCTAACCCACCCAAGTTGCACCTCAAGAAGGAGCATTGTGACATTCCTAATGGTATTAGTTTTTATTTATTTTTTGTTAAATTGTTTTAACTTATGATAAATTTTTATTTAGTATTAATTTTTGTTATATTTAAATGGATTAGGGGATTTTAAATATATAATAAGTTTAAATTTAATCTTTTTTTTATTTTTTAATTTTACCAACAAATTTGTAGTATCATTTTATTTTTAAATGAAATTTAAATGGATATAAAATTATAAGATTTAATTTTGAAACTAAAATTTTCGTACTCTTTTGTTGTTTTCTTAATAAACATGTATTAATTTGTATTAACTTTATTTTTAAATAAAAACTTGTACTAGTAAAAAATTATTAAAATATTTTTAATAATTCGTATTACTTTTTATCTATAACTTTTATTACATTATTAACTAAATTATTTAAATAATTTATTAGGTTATTAATTAATTAGTTAACTAATTATATAATTATCTTATTATTTAATTAACCTTTTCAATTATATAATCAATTTCTAAGTTAACTAAATTTGTTAAGTTAATTAATGTAATTAATAAATTTAATTAATATTCTCCTACTTTAATTAATTTGTTTGTAAAAATGACATGAAATAAAAAAAATTCAAAAATTCAAAAAGAGGAGAAAAAGGCATACACTTCCTTGTTATATTACACACACGAGAGAGAGAGATTACTAATATTTGAACCAATGTAGATGAAATTGGATATCCGAGATATGTAAAAGAATCGGATTCAATCCATGTTTTACATATCAATCAGACATCAAACTGAACTCAGATCTCTCGGATTCTTATCAGTTTTCTGATATTACCCTAATCCGAATTCAATTGAATCTGTTTGTAGCCCTATGTGGGTATGGCTGTATCTTGGGTCAGGTTGGGTTGAATATTTGTTAAATTTTGAATGGGCCCAAACTCTAACCAGAACTTAAGTCAGTTAAAGTTCTCCATCAAGTTGGGCAAACCTGACTTACACTTCTACAGGTGGGCCTTGAAGAATGGATCCTGCGGTAGTAAGTAGGCTCAGTGTGCAAGATCGATACATGGATTGGGTTGTATATGAACTGGGCTTTCTAACTTGGCGCTTGTGGTTTATTAGAAAACTTGAAGCCATTATCTGACTAGGGCTGTATCTTTATTTAAAATTTTAAGCCAAATTGGTCAGATTTAGGACTGTCTATAGATTTGCTTTCAAATAAGCAAGGCCTGGAATGAGGTTATCCAGCCAAACAGACCTCTCAAAATACGCCAGCCCAAATCATTAATTAAGCTAAGTCAAGACCAACCACTCCTGCGTGTGGTATTGTTGTATCGATGCACATATCTCTTTCAAGTTGTCCACTAGGGTTGAATTCTGATACACCAGTTCCTATCCATAAGCTCCATAGTATCATAAAAAAGTTCCACTTGGTGGAGATCTGGATTTGAGACAGATTGCCAAGAATCAGAGGGGTGATCATGAGCCCGGCCAGGCCAGACTTTACACCTAGGGCTATAGCCACTGGCCATGTGGGCCGGGCTTTACTTCTCATATAAACGATTAGGCTACCTTTGATGGAGGGTTGCAGTTAGGGATGGCAATTTTTTCCATCTCCAATGGGGATTCGATTTCCCCGACCCGATGGGGTTGGGGATGGGACTTGAGGTCTTCGTCTCGCCCCGACTCCGATTATGTATATATATTATTTATATTATATATATCAAAACATATTTAAAAAATTGCTTATAATTTAAATTATTTATTTATTTAAGTAAATATATTTTTCAAATAAATACTGTTATTTAAAAAAATTTGGGGATTCGGATCCCCGTGGGGAACCCATCCCTGTCGGGTATCTGGGATGGAGGACAAATTTTATCCCCGACAGGGATCAGGGATCGGTGACGGGAATAGGGTTAACTGTTAGACAATGTATGCCCTTAGCTCCAATCAGAATGATGTACATTATGACATTTATTGTAAATGAATAAAATACATATTTGATTCATGTTATTATGATGTGTTTCCGTGTAATACCCTTAAATTGGACACATATGAGACTCGTGTTAGTTTAGAATTTTCACAGCCATTGGATAGATCTTCGGAGATTTATCCTGTCAACGTTGACATTGATGTACCACCAAGTTGGTTGAGGTGGATTGTCTCAGTTGCCAGGGTGAGACCTGAGGTACATGCAATGTGGGTTTTCTTGAAACCCTAAATCGGACCAAAATTCTAGTATTGCCCTGGACCTTAGAGATAGATGGGTAAAACTGGAATGTTACACCTGACCCCTAGACTCGATTATGATACTGCACTAGGTGTCGGATTGGACTGCCTTTGATATGCTCATCAGTGAAAACCTTAGAGGGGGTTAAAACCTTGGTATGTTGGGACAATCCAAGAATTCATCTGAGTGGGTGATCATAGTGACAAGATCAACCCTTTTGTCAGACAAAGTGAACGATCGGGGATGCACTCTCTCTGATGGAAACCTAAACTGTCGGCAGTTAATTTCAACCATTGAAAATTGTTTTGCAATATATATATATATATATATATATATATATTATGGTTTCAAAATGTTTGCAAAATGTTTTAATTCCCGAGATCCATGTGAGTAAAGAGTGCAGCACTACACCTTGCAGTCGAGGGAGAGATCCTCTCTTGTCAGGCAGTGTTTGATCACTATGGGCTGAGAGGTTAGGTGTAAGACCATTGAGAGTTATACCTGATGGGCTAATCTTGCATCTTCCCACAGTCCTTGGGCCTTCATAAGATGGCTAGACCCAATGACCATTTAGTGTAAATGTTGGGCCCATTAAGAGCCTATAGTGATGGACTCAGGGGTTTACTGTGTTTAGCAATGAATTCAGCCAAGCCTTGTAACAAAGGTTAGGCTGAACCCATGTGGTTGATGTGTAGATCAATGATTGGGTCCCACACAATACAAAGGGAGCCAAGCTAGTCAGCATTAATTAGAAAGTGAGCTTGAAAGCATAATGGGCCTAAAAGCCCATTTCAATCTGGGTTAATTAGATTAATTAAATAGGGACAGATCTGGGATTTGGATCAGTAGATAAGATAAGGGATTATCCTTATCCACTTAAAGAGTCCAAATTCAAATAAATATTTGGATCAAGGAAGTCCTAATTTGATTAGGAATGTTGATCTTTATCTGTAGATAAGATAAAAGATTATCCTTATCACTTAAAGAGTCTAGATCCAAACAAAGATTTGGATTAGGAAACTCCTAATGAGATTAAGAAGTTGTCTCTTTAAGACTATAAATAAGAGAGCAGGGCAAACCTTAAAGATACACTCACTCAATACAGAGAGAAAACAACTCAGTTAGGCTGTTCTTGCCTTCTACTCTTCTTCTTCCTGCTCTTATCGCCCTACCCTGTTCGATCTCCAGTACTTGGATTTGATCAAGATTAGATCTTGATATTGTTTCTTGCCAAAAGAAAGATTTTAAAAGTTGTGCTCACTGTCCCATTTGATTCTTGCTGAAGAATCACAAGCTCTTGTGAATAACTATTTGTTGATCTTACCTCATCCTAAGATGTGTCATCTTTAGTGGAGGGAGGATTTGGTACACTCTTTGGGCATGAACACCTATGTTGGGAGGAGCATTCTTGCGTGGATTTTGTATTAAGTATATCCCTCCCTTAATTTGGTTTCAGATTTGGTCAAGTTTGGTTACAAGAACGAACATTGGAAATACTGTTTTCTAAATTGGGAATAGGATTCCCTGATAGAAGTAAAGAAATTTTTGGAATTTCGCCCAACCTTCCTGCAGGGTTTGGCCATCCATATGATGGATCTCCCATCCCTACATTAATTTCATAATTAGGGTCAGGGACGAGAAATATGATCCACGCCCCAAACCCGCCCCATTGCCATTCCTAGTTGCAGTGGTCACAGCATATGTACTTTAGCTCTTTTGGTGGGAGTGAAATAAGAAGAAATTAAACATGGTGTCTCCTCCACCCTATATGAGAGGGAATCAAGGTATTGGGATGCAAGATCTGAAAAGAACTAAAATAATGGCATGAATCAAACTAGTTGCTTCACGTAACCATCGTGTTTTATATGTATGGATCACCTAACGGTGGGTTCTTGGCCCTCCATAATTTGATACTTGTCCCATGTTTAAAAGATCAGGACCCACCATTATTGAATTGGAGGGTAGGATACAAGTTCGAGAGATGCAATAACAACATACCATGATCATTGAAATAATCTATACCATAGGCTTAAGTTATATCATTTTGCAACAAATCTTCTCTTGAAATTCTCAATGTTGTCATCGGTTCTTTACTTCATAGTGAACACCCATGTACAACCAACTAGCTTCTTTTCTATAGGAAGAACAACTATCTCTCATGTCTGATTCTTAAGAAAAGCCTCCATCTCTTCTATCATAATTGTTCTCCACTTAGGTTTGAAGAAAGCCTCACTAACATTCCTTGGTATAGACACAAAATCTAATAAAAAAAGAAAAGCACAATAGGAGGGTGAAAGGGCACTATAGGGGAGATGGTGTGAAATGAAATGAGTCATATACTTCCTCTTTCACTTGCAAAGTGCAATGGGAAGATCAATATTAGCTGCAACATCAGCATTAAGTGCAAAAACATTACCAGTGGAATCAGGGGTAATAATAGGCTCAAGGGAAATACTTGAAACTATATCAGCGGAACCTAGAATCTTGGATGGACCAACGGAGAATGGTGCAAGTTCTTTTGTTGGAGCATTGTGAAGTCAACCCTCTTGCACTAGCACTAAAATAAATGTGAGGTAGGATGTAGTGGGGTTAAGTAGTTGTATTTGAGCTGATGATTGAAACGATTGTGGAGCAACAAATGGAACTGAAGGACCAGATGGAGAAACAAGAAGAGGAATAGACTATAAGCTCCCCCCCCCCCAAAAAAAAAAAAAAGAAAAAACAATATTCCCCTTGAGCAAAACTACCATAGAAAAAGAATGTAGAATAAAAAAAGGTAATATCCATAATGACAAACCTGCTCTCTAACAATGGGTCATTACAATAATACCCTTTTTGATTTTGAGCATACCCAAGAAAAACATATTTATTGGCCTTAAGATCCAACTTCCTATAATGATGACCAAGAATATGAACAAAACAATCACATCCAAAAATTCTCAAAGGTATATGAAATATCTTTTCATTTGAAAATAAAATGCTAAATGGCACCTTGAACCCTAGAATGCATGAACACGGGTTATCAAATGCATAGCTATGTGAACTATATCCCCCCAAAACCGAATAGGAACCAAAAAACACACCTTAAATCTCCTTGCCACATCTACAATGTGTCCTATTTTTTCTCTCTACTACTCCATTCTGTTGTGGTGTATAAGCACAACAACTCTAATGAATCACCCCATGCTCCAAAAATACATTGCCAAATTCTTTTCAAAATATTCTTTGGCATTATCTGATCTGAAAATCTTACTTTTTACTCCAAATTATGTGAGAAACATCTCGTAGAATTGTCACACTAAAATAGGTACCTCATCACGAGATTTCATCAGATATATTTAATAATACCGAGTACAATCATTCACAAACAAAAGAAAATACCAATAACCACCTATGGAAGAAATATGATAAGGTCTTCATATATCAATATGAACAATATGAAAAGCAGAAGAACTTTTATTATTTGGTTCAAAAGAATGTCTACAATATTTTTCCAACTGACAACTCTCACACTCCAAACTAAATGATTGAATAGACTTAAAATAACATTGGAAACAAACATCTCGAAGAACTGAAAGAATGATAACCTAAATGATTATGGTAGAGCATAATTTGACTCACTGACTTTGACCCACTACTACTACTACTAACATGGTGGCTCTGATGTCTTGGAAGCTTATCTAGAAGGTAGACTCCATTCACCTCATGACCAGTCCCAATCATCCTCAACGCTAGATCTTGCAAAACACAATTACTAGAAAGAAAAATTATTGAGTAATTCAAATTCTGTATCAAATTACTTATAGAAGAAGGTTCAAATGAAGTCCACAAACCTGTAAGACTGAAGACAAAGTAATCCCATCAGTCACCTTGGAAACATGAGAACCATCTGCTGTAGAAACTTTATCTCTATTAGAACACAACTGATAACAACTAAAAGGGTAGACATACTAGTCATATGCTAGATATTCCTAAGTCTATAATCCAAGGAGGTCCCTCCTTACCTGAGGTGGAGGCATAATATGCAACTACATGTGAACTACCTATATGAGCAAAGGAAGTAGTGTGACTGGTGCTTGCACTGTGCTACCCACTTAAAGAACTAAAACCAACCAAATTCTTCTTCTCATAAGTTGTCCAGTTTAGTTCTAACTGACATTACAATGGACTCTTGGGTAAGAGGTCCCTAAAAGTCTCCAATAACTGCCACATTTATATTTCCCTTCTTCTTGTTCTTGACCCAAGCTAGTATGAAATATAAATGGAGCTTCCAAAAAATGTCTCTAATATGCTTAGGATTTTTGTAGTAGTCACACACCAAGTCCTTATCCTTCCTCCTGATCTCACTACTCCCCTATCTCTATTTGGCTTAGGTATGGTTAAACTAACCATAGATGACTGATAAATTCCAGGCTATCTCAACATGGCATTCCTCCTACTCTCCTCTCTAAAAGCAAAGGCATAATCTTGAGAAAGAGTCACACTTTCTCTAAAAAGAATATGTTGCCTAGCAATATCAAATTCAGGGTTCAGTCCACGCAAGAACACAAAGATCTTATTTTTCTCTACCAACTTCTGATGGGTTGTTACATCCTCTGTACTCTCCCAAACCACATCTCTAAGGCTATGTTTGGTTTGAAGGAAAAGGTAGGGAAACATATACAAGGTTTGTAAAGGTTTCCCTACATTTCCCTTCCTTTCCTTCAAACCAAACACAACCTAAGTGACCTATCTTCTTTCAAAGCATTTTCAACATGGAGAAATACATGGCAAGAGGCCTATCTCCATGTTTTGTATTAATCACCCGATTCTTCAGCAGATAGGCTCTAGTTACATTTTGTTTCTAGGAATAGGTCTCAACCACTCCATCCCAAATCTCTTTTGTTGTATTTAACCACAAAAAATTATAACCAATATGTGGTAACATTGAAAAACACAACCAATTCATCACCATGTAATTCTCTTGTACCCATTGAGAAGAATCTATATCAGGTTTCTTTTCATCCCTAGTAAGGTTTCCCAATTTTCTTTTAGACAGTTTATGCCCTTAACACCAATCAGAATGATGTACCTTATGACATTTAATGTAAATGAATAAAGTACATATTTGATTCATGTTATTATGGTGTGTTTCTCTGTAATACCCTTAAACTGGACACATATGAGACTCGTGTTAGTTTAGAATCTTCACAGCCGTTGGATAGATCTGGGGAGATTTATCCTGCCAAGGCTGACACTGATGTGCCGCCAAGTTGGTTGACCTAGGGACCATTTAGTATAAATGTTGGGTCCATTAAGAGCCCATGGTGATGGGCTCAGGAGTTCACTTTCACCTATAGTGAATTCGGCCAGGCCTTGTAACAAAGGCTAGGCTGAACCCATGTGGTTGATGTGTAGATAAGGGATTATCCTTATCTCTTAAAGAGAGTCCAGATCCAAATACATGATTTGGATTAGGAAACTTCTAATGGGATTAGGAGAACCTCTCTTTAAGGCTACAAATAGAGGAGGAGGGCAAACCCCAATTCACCCAATCAAATTACAGATTCAAGATAGAAGACAGCTCTAGTTAGACTGACGCTATCTTCTGCTCTTGCCTCCTTCTATTACTGTCACCATAGCCAGTTCGATCTCCACCTGTAGGAGCGATCAAGAAAAGTTCTTGATATCAGTTTTTGGTGAAAAACTGATATGAATTTGTGCTCACTCACCCTCCACTGAATTCTTGCTGAAGAGTTCGGTTCTTGCTGAAGAACCACCTGCTGATTCTGCTTCACCCTACGTTGTGTCATCTTTAGTGAGAGCAGTTTTTGGCATTTTCATTGGGTGTAAACACCTTTGTTGGGAGTTATTGCTACTCTGTATCAGGTATATCCCTCTCCTACCTTTTGGTTTTAGATCTGGTCTGGTTTAGGGTTCAAGATTAATAATTGAAAATGTAGTTTTTTAAAACAAGGAATGTGATTCCCATATGGAAGAAAGAGAAATTTTTTAAATTTCACCCTGCCTACCTGCAGGGTTCGGCTATCCATATGATGGATCTCTCATCCCTTAATTTTCCACGGGTTTCAATAGCCATCTTTGTTGATTGTACCCACTCTAAATATTTTGTACCATCTAATTTAATTGTGGTAATGATCCTAGGTCCAAAAGATTCTTTGAAGACTACTCTACCCAGTCCTTCACTCAGTCCCATGTCACTGGTTAAACTCTACTCAACACTCTTGTCCTCCATAAATCTTAGAATAGATTAGAAACACAATTATAGGTGAGAAAAAATAAATTTATCTCCTTTAGAGGCCTCAATCACCATTCTAGTACTTAAAAACCTCCTTCCACCAAGATTCTTATCTCCATGGGAGTAGGTAGAAAGAAGAGAAAATATTGTTGCTCCCTCTAGAGACCTCAAAAATCACAGGAACTTGAACAACCCCCTTCAAAATTCACTAAGAAATCTAAGAAATCCATATCACCCCTTCCCAAGTCAAAATTGAAGAGTTCTACTACAATCAGGATTCTCCACCCTTTTCTAGTTTTTTTTTTTTGGTGATAAACCCTAGATTTGACACAAGGGGTTCTAGATCCACCAAAAAAAATCCAAAGCTAGGCCCTTTTGAGGTCTTCGATCAGTCCTCTAACTTATAATGCTGTCCTTTGATCAATCCTCTAAATTAGAGGTGATTCAATATTCTATAGAACAAGAAGAAAGGGATAAGGATGCTGGTTGTAGCAAGCAAAAAAATAAATAAATATGATAATAAAAAAGAAATAAAATTTTAAAATTTAAAATCTGTAATGGTGTGTTCGGATCAAGGGAATAGGGTGCTTAGCTTGATAATTAGAATTTATTTGTAGGGAGAATAACCTACTCAAAAGCAAATAGTAATAAAAGTAATATATATATATATATATATATATATATATATATATATATATTTAAACCAAAAAATCACACAAAAAAAGAAAATAAAAAACATAAAATAAATATAAAAGATTCAAAAATAAAAAATCCATAAAACAAATAAAATTAAATGGGGTTCCATAAGGAAATTACACAAATAATTGATAAAATTAAATTCAAAAAAAATATTTCATATATATATATATATATATATAATTATCTATTTTGTGCTTGCTTAGGAACCCCATGTGGGCCCCATCTATTGGACCTAGGAGAGCGATGCCTAACCCCTTCCCTCTTTCATCCGAGTATACCCAAACTGGTATAGCTAGTGCCTTGGGTTTGGAGTCACTATAAATAAAAACTGGTTTTTGATGCAATTCCTAGAAGTCCCATCACCTCCATTTCACTTGACTGATGGGTAGCGACTCCAAATCAGTCCAAGTGAGTCATTTTCCAATTCTCTAATGTGGGTCCCACTTGGATATCCTATAAGTAGGGATGATCATTTTTAGTCTAGCCCAGTCTATTTCTCAATATATTATACATAAGTATGCATATGTATACAAATATTATAAAATAACAAATAAAGCATACATTATATATAATACTAATAGGGACCCATGCATTGCACGAGATTTATCAAGGGAAAGTGAAATAACCAAAACTTATAACATAGGAAGGAATACTATGTTGTTTAAAATAATTAAATCTTTATTTTAATAATTTGTTATAGAAATGGTTTACAGATTTAGTAATTTGTATTAATTATAATAATTTTTTAATAAAAATAACAAATTACTGCTTAGTATTTAAAATACTTAAATATCACTTTATTAATGATTAAATGTTACAATTTTTTTTTAAATATCACTTAAACATTTAAAATACTTAAATATTAATAATATGTAAAATTAGGCTATAGTCATAATTAAATTAATATATAGTTAACTTTATTAGTCATAATTAAATTATTCTAAGCCTGAACTCAAGGTTTAAGACTATGGATTAGGGCATGTTTAATAACTCTTTTTTAGACCTCTAAAGTATGGAAAGGTCACTTTTCAGATGCTATGCACGTTTGAATCTGGTCTAATTATGGGTCTAAAACTCATTTCGGATATGAAATCGAAAGAGATCAGCCAACCTCTTAACGCAGTCAGATGCCTCTACAATTTTGTAAATGCCCCATGTTGTCCCTCATTTAACCTGACAAAAAGAGCTCACCGCCAGCAAGCTTCTCTCGAAAGTATGTTCTTTAACCCAAATCTCCTTTTTACCGCTTGTTTTCGACTATTTTCTTTAGGTATCGAAACTCAAATCTCCATTCTACTCCCTATTCTTCAAATCAAATATCCTTATTTGTTTGTTTTTCTCCACTATATCTAGGGCTTATGGGATTGGTCGATCCTCCCTTGCAAGTGTGGTTCTGGGAAGAGCAACTGGTGTTGTTGGGATTGGCTGATAGAAGCAAACTAACTTGAGCTACCATCGCAGTTCCCTGCCACTCTTTGTTCGGTGACAAGAGGAAGAAGACGAACAACAAATTTGGGCATTTGGAAGAAGAAGAAGAAGAAGAAGAAGAGGAGGAGGAGAAAAAAAGAGAGTTTAGAGGAAGAATAATTGGGAGAGAGGAGGGGGGAATACCGCCACCCTTATTCAGCCTTCGCAACGAGAACAATGATCAATAGTGCCCAAAACTGATTAATTATTAATAATTAATTATTTTTATTAATTGTTAATTATTAATTATTATTTTGAATTTGATAAATGATTTTGTATGAAATAGTACAAATTGTGCATATAATTACCAAGTAGTCTATTCTAGGAGTAAAATAACAAAATTAGGGAATTTCAGATGTTAAAGGTTTGGTCCAAAACAATCAAGCCTATATATTTAGAGCCTCTAAAAAGTAAAAAAGCATTTATGCCTCTTTTTAGATTCCAAACACTTTTAATATCTTTTTAACTTTTCAGATTTTAGATTTCAGATTTACCAAATGCCACTTTAGGCTTGTATTGACCCTCATCTTGACCCAACCCACCCAAGTTGCACACACTATGACATTCATAATTTGACTAAACCAAACTGAGTGCAACCCATGCATGCATTACTGTAATTTGTTTTTTTTAACTATTTTTAGATAATATTGAAGTCGAAGGAGCTATGAGCAATGAGAAAGCCCCACTGCGTAGCCCAATGAAGCAAAAAAATAAAAGATACTGGGTCAAATTTTGATAGTGTATTAATAGTTTTTAAAGTTTCTTGGCCTATCTGACCCACACCTCAAGTGTAATAATATTTTCTTGGGCCTAAGACATGGACAGACTTGATTGTGTTAATTATAAAACTAGGATTTTTTTACAAATTAAATTTTTATTTAATTTTAGTCTATTTAAAAATATAATATATATAAATAAAATTTGTTATCTAAATATTACATAATAATATTTACCAAATATGCATATAACTTTCACATTGAGCTTAAGGGTTGCTTAGCTTGGGCCCTATCCGCTAGGGCTATTATCGGACTCTAAAAAAGTTCGATACCCAATTAGATGGGTATGATTTGAGTCTGATTTGTTTACAACCCTACTACCCACATTTTGTGTGTGGGCTTAGTGCAGATCTGAGCTAAAACTAGCTCAAAAAAAAAAAAAAAAAGGTTGCTTGAGCCTAAAAATTTATTGGTTCAGTTGGATTAAGCTAAGTTATAAATTATTTCTTACTTTTATTATTAATTTTAATTATCCTATTAATACTAATTTTTATTAATTTCTTAATCTTTAATGGTTTCTAGATAAAATTTTCTAAACTTTAATATCTTTGTTAATTTTAGTAATTTTGTATGAATTTTATATCCCTACTACTTGCATTATGTGTGAGCTTGGTGTAGATCTAAGCTAGACACAGCTTAGAAGAAAATAGTTGCTTAAGCCCAAAAGTCTGTAGGTTTAGCTAAGTTGGGTTAAGTTATAAATGAGCATCCCTAAGTAGAAGGAGACTTATGACATCTCTAATTGGGTCATTATTAGTTATGTTATTTTAATTAATTTTTATATGGAACATAAATGGTTTATTTTATTATTTTTCATTTTTTTTAATTTTTATTGTTAATTATTAATATTATTTATATTTAAATAAAATTAAATGGGATTTTAGTTTTTTAATTTATGAACTACTAATTTTTATTTGTTTTAGTAATTTTTGTTAAATATAGTTATTAGGTTTCAAATTATATATAGATTATTATTATTATTATTATTATTATTATTATTATTATTATTATTATTATTATTATTATTACTGTATGGGTTAAAATATGTTGTATCATGTATCACATGTGATGGGTTTCCAGGTGAACCGGAATTGTTTTCAAAAATGGGTCAAAACATACCTATTTAGCTTGTCTTCTTCACCCTAGTGATAAAAAGGGCTCTACATTTTAAATTTTTATATTATTTTTAATGTGACCTCTATTTTATATAGGTCTCTTATGTACCATGTGCACTATGCACACTAAAGGTGTCAATTCATAAAAACTGTTAATTTTAATAATATTATTAATAAATTAAAAATGCATTAATACAAAGTAATCTAATAAAATAATTAAATAAATAAAACAAAATACAACATTAGAACATGGATTCTATGTGCAATATATTGAACCCATGTTTAAATCATAATATTATTAAAACAATCATTTAATGTTTTTTGTATTTAAATTTCTTATTTTTATTAGTGTTTATTAAGCTTGATTTTAAGTGGAATTGAAATGTTTTTAATTAACATTTTAAGGAAATCAAAGATAAATATATTTTAATTTTTAGATTTTTACTAAGTTTTGTTAATAGTTATTACTTTTAAGTGGAAGCTTAGTGGATTTTTAAATTAATAATTTTTAAAATAATTTTTTTTTGTTGTTTTATGTTTGATGGTTTAACATCAACCTACCTAGGTTATTTGATTTATTAATATTTTACTTTATGATGTTGTATTACTATTCTCACTCTCATTCTCTCTCTTAAATGTAATAATAACATGCACTGAAATAGATGCCTTGGAAAACTCAATACCCTGTGTGTGTACAAATTTATTCATCCAATCAAAATGCAAAAGAGGAGAAAATAGCTAAATAGCTTCCTTGAAAGAATAGGCATGCAGACATGGCATGTCTTATTTTATTATATATACAGATAGACTTTATATAATAATCGTAACATACATTGTACACATATATTATAGTACTTAATTATAGGCCGTCAACACCCGATCTTTGCTACGGTCTCTCTCCAACTTATCTCTCATACGCCAAATGTCTGATTTGACCTCTCCAATCTCATTTGGTACTTCAAATCCCTTAGAAACTGAATCCCAACTCAAAAACCTTCAAATCCATCATTAAATCTACAATATTTCCAAATGAGAAGCCTGAATTTTAGATATATTTTCAACTCACCAATTAGACAGGATCCAAAAGAGTCCTCAATTTTTACATTAAATATGGTCTAATAATAGTTGAAACTCTAACTCATTACCACCCCAAGTGAAAAGCCTAAATTTTAGATATGTTTTCAACTCGCCAACTAGACATGATCCAAAAGAATCCTCATTTTTTACATTAAATATGGTCTGATAATAGTTTAAACTCTAACTCATTACCACCCCAATTTTATTAGTATTGGACTCCAACCCAAGTTTTAAAGAACCTAGACTTGGATAAATGCCCAACACGTGCCAGGTCATCCTTATAAGCATGTATAAATGCCCAAGAGCTGCCTCACTTGACTACTCATTGGGGTTGACCTATGGCAGCCAAAAACATTGCAAATCCATCTGAGTAGGCACAACATTATAAGCACGTTTAGTGAGCAATTAAAAATATTTTGGCAACTGTCCCTTAAAATACCCCCACCCTATCATTGAAAAAGATTATAACAGTTTTTGACAGTTTTCAGAATATTTATCAAGTGTGGTGTAAATTGGGCCGTGCTGCCCACGGCCCGATACAAACTTGGACCGGCCTAGCACGGCCTAGCATGACGGTTTGTGGGCCGTGCCAGGCCCAACATGATAATGCAGGCTGTGCTAGGCCTAGGGTTTTAGGTCAACGAGTTGGTTGTGCTTATATATACAATTGCTTATAGTATATATAAGCAATTGTATGCACAAAATTCATATAAAATTAAAATTTTAAGTTTTATCATTTTTTTTTAAATAAATAGCTTTTGCCCAATGCACGACCTGACCTGGCCCAAGGCTTGGCACACGGGCCAGCCCAACTCGCGGTTAGTTGGTTTTCGGTTCGGTGTTTGAAAAAATCGAAGGTACCAGTTCGGTTTCGATTAACCAATATAGAAAACCAATGATTTACCGAATCGAATGGTATACATATGTTTCTATATATTTTATCTATATTTATGTATATTATATATATTTGATATATTATAAATATGTATTATATATATTATAAATTAATAAATATGCATTGTATATATAAATATATATAATATGATATATTATTTAAAATATAATATTTATATATATAATTTTTTATTATATATTTTTATAATAAATATTGTAAAAAAACCGATGACTTTGAATCCAATCATATTTCGGATCGAATTCAAATGTAATCTCTTAATAATCAGATTGGATGAAAATTTTGTTGCATCCGTTCTAAGTTCGTTTCGATTACAACTCTAGACTCAGGTAAGGTACGCCATCGAACCTAACCCTTATTAATTAATTATTTTTTCAGACTTGAAATAATGGCAGCATAGGATCGAGTTTCAAGTGTGAGAGCCCAATCAGTGTTTGACATCCGGATTTACCCATGTTAGAAGTTATTTATTTATTTATTTATTTATTGGACTTGAACTTATGGGACCTTTTGGGTGTGGGCCCAGGCAGGATTAGGCATTCAAACTTACCCATAGGGATTAAAATTCATAGGAATTTTAGGGTATTTGACTTGTCCTAACCCTAATATATAGGTAGGAATGGCAATGGGGCGGGGCAGGGCTGGGTAATACTTATTATATCCCCAACCCCAAACTCAAATGCCCACCCTATCCCTGCCCAAAACCCTAGCAAGGCTAGAAATCCTAACCCCATCCTTGTCCTTGTAGGGAATGGGCCAAAACCTAAAGTGGATTTGGGGGTTGGGGGTGAGAACATATATGGATTGGCCATTTAGAGGAGCCAACAATTAGGGTAGGAAGTGGGGGAGGGGCAAAATAGATTTTTAAAAGTATGGATTTTTGGGGCATAGGGGGGCCATGGGTCCCCTGGCTCCACCCCTCATAGTTCACCAAATAAGAGACTTGATATTTGTAGAACAAGTACAAATGTCAATGGATTAGGTGTAGGTAAGGATGCAAACCGATCGGATCAGATTTCAATCAAGGCATATCTGAATCCGATCTAACACACACCGTTAAGGAGAGATTCAATTGTATTAGATCTCATAAATGTAGATTTGAATTTGAATCTGATGAGACCGTTGAATATTTAGATCTGATATGATCCAATCTGATTTAAAAAAATAAATAAATTATTAAAAGACAAATAAATCTAATGAGACCGTTGAATATTTGGATCACATCTTCTTGAATCAAATAGGGGTGATCTGAATCTAATCTGATTTATGTTTGGATCCTATTATTTGATCCGATTTGAAGATCCAAAATAAGAGATCCAAATTTGATAGAATAGGATTAGATCTCAGATTAGTATGACCCATTTACACCCTATGTATAGGATACTTCTAGTTAATTAGGGTTAGGGTTGAGGCAAATCCATTGACTTCCCTGCCTAATTAATCAATTAATAATTATTAATAAAATATAAAATTATAATGAAAATTTAAAACTAATAAATAAAAATGTAAAATTTAATTAACAACAATAATAAATTTGCAAAAGTTTTTACTAAAGAAAAGAAACTTGGTGACATTAATTATTCATAAAATATAAATTGCTAATTTTTCCTTAATCAGAAAACATTTTAGTGACGTTTGGTAACGTCAGGTGACTGTCGTAAATACATAACTTCAGGTGACGTTTTTCCATCACAAATATACCGTCGCCAAAGGCACATTTTTTTGTAGTGCCTGGTGAGTAACCCGCTGACCTAGTGGTCAAACTGTTAACCCCTGGACCACAGCTTTTGGTCATTTTTTATTTTAAAGGCTCCATTTCACCTATTAGAAGAATGGTAGTAGGTGTGTGCCCCTGGATTTTGGTCCTTAAAGGCTCCACCAAAACCTTCAAACTAGCCACCAACCAAAGAAGCCCATTTGTCCATAGGTGGATGTTTAAAGGCTAACAACATTGTTAGAACCTTAGAGTCTTTGAATTCCCCCAACAACTTCATGCATTGCACTTTGAGTGCCTACAAACTTAGATGGAAGTAGGATAGAAGGACCTTAGCATAATTAGGACTAAGACACCAAGAGTGTTGCACTATGTAGTTATCATCCTTTGAAGTAAGAACAAAATAAACCTTAAATCCCTTAAAGAAAAAAAAAGCTTAATCTAAAAAAAAACATCAAAGTACCCTTTAAACTATCAATGTTATGCCCAAAAACTCAATCAAATCTAAAATCAAGGTCAAAATCCATTAAATTATCCAAATCTAAAGTTCCCATTTGAAATACTTTGAGAAACCTATCTTGCCACTCAATGTCGTTGTTCTCAAGGCTAAGTAGATGCATGACTCAATGAGTTCAACTCTTGAGAAGTAGCATCAAGAAAGACATTTTGATCACTTCTATTCTTCATCCTATGTCCATCTCTCGGCTGAATATATGCATGATTCTATAGGTTTAACTCTTGAGAAGTAGCATCAAAAGACCATTTTTAACCCATTTCATTATGGCCATCTCTTGGCTAAGTAGATGCATGACTCCATGAGCTCAACTCTTGAGAAGTAGCACCAAAAGGCTATTTTTGACCTCTTTCATCATTTGTCCAGTGTCCACCCCTTAGCTAAGTAAGATGCATTGAATTAAACTCTTGGGAAGTACATCAATACACCACCTTGACCCACTCTAGGAGTTTTAAGTAGATATATATGGAAAGGGTTTAATCCTCCCTAAACCAATATTAAAAGATGCTTCTTTCCCTTAACTGAACTCAAGCCAAGTAGATGTTTGGTTATATGAGTTACTCTTGAGAAATAACATCAAAAGACAACTTGGACCTTTATACCTTCAACTTCGGGATGTCAAGTAGATATACATATGGTGTAGGGATTGATATTCCCTTAGTCAGTACCGAAAGGACATTCTCATTACCTTCATAAACTTTCGAGCAAATATATTTCCTGCTTTTCTCCAAACTGAGTAGATGTTTGACCCAATGAGTTTGCTCCTGGGGAGCAACATAAGAAAAAAGGTTGTTGTTTCACAAACATGGTATTTTCCTTCAAGTTTTAATCTCATCTAAAACCCAAGAGTGTTTTAATTACACCACTAGTTGCTCATGTCCCAAAATTAATAACAATAAAATAAGGGAAAGGAACAAATGTACCAAATAGCATCAAATCCTAACTCACATAATACCAATGTTCATTAATGCTCTATCAAATCTTAATCGAATTCCTCAAACCCCAAAAGAGTTTTCAAAGATTCTTTAAACATTGTATTTGTTTCCAACTTCAAGATCAATCTTAGTTTTTCACTTTCTAAATGCTTTCTAATTTTTGACAGAGGTCCACTGATTTAAGACATCCCCCTTGCATGACCTAGTCTAATTGACCATAGATTCTTGCACATCCCTACTAGGTTCCCTTGACCCACTCCAAGAAAGTTATCCTATCTAATCACCTACACATCTAGTCTTCTTAGCACTCTTCCAATTATTAGTCACACCCACCGTAGAATTGACAACCCTAGTGCTTCACACCAAGTCTATTATCTCAACCTCACCCATAGCACCCTACACCCTTGCGAGTCAGGTTTAACCTCAACCCACTCTTGCTTAGAATCCAATATCTAGTTAGCCAAGTCATAGTAGCCTCAATAGCTCTAGGTGCATACACGGGGCCGGTCAGCTTTGTCATGGTTTTTCGTTGATTTTGCTTGCACTACATCATTTGCATGATCATATCGCATGTCATCGCATGCTGCAACCCTAGAACTAGTCCTTAGCCCACACTAGTTTATTCCCACCCGTTAGATGCCTTTAACCTAGAATGCACCATTGTAAAACCAACAACTTAGGCCCTTGAGATAATCAACTTTAAAACATCTACCTAGCCTAACTTCAATAGAGTAAAACAAAAGGACACATCACAAATCAAACAAAAGTTCAAACCCCTCTTAAACCATAAAGAACCCTTTTAGGATCGTCATGGAGCAAGCCTCTCATCAACCTTTCATCGAGCAAAATTTGTCGATTGTGCTCTACCAACAAGAATTGGCCAGGATGAAGGAAGACATGAAGAACATATGAACATCCCAACTAGGAGAAATAATTGAGTTCAATGATTTATTCCCTCACCCCAACCTTGATATGCCTAAAAATGTTAAAATCACAAAACTCCACAAGTACAAAGGATCTAGTTGTCCCTGAGCTCACATTCCTTTTTATTGTATAAACATGTTGCAGCTTGGATCTAAGAGCCTAAAAGGAGCAGTTTTGGATTGGCATACCCAGCTCAACCTAGACACTCAGAGGACATGGGGAAAATTGGTGGAACAATTTATCAAGAGTTTTGTGAATCTAGAGCACCATATGACGACATAAGGCAAGCTTTCCTCAATTGCAAAAGGTTGGTGCACACATCGAATGGGGAATCAAGCATGAGAAAATCTTCCTAGCATCTACAAATCCACTAGTTGAGAACAAAAAAACCTATTATAGTTTCCATTATACATCAACCTTCCCCTTCAACATAGAAACATCAAACTTTAACTAGAAGAGTCAAGAAAGATTCACTCCCCTTCCTCTATAGTCTCAATTGCTACATCGACTGATTGAGAGTGGATATCTAACAAAATTTTCACCTAAACCAATTCCCTAATCCCTTACCTAATAGCTTTAAGATGGGCAAGTATTGCTCTTATCACCAAGGACCGAGGCACTCAACCAATAATTATACAATTCTTAAGGTTAGCATCCAAAATCTAATCAATGTCGGATAATATCCCTTAAAACATGAATAAAGTGTGTAATCAAATTTGCAACCTTTTCAAGAACTATGACTAGTCTGATCCCCCACAAGGGGTACGTAGGCAGCCTGGGCATTGGCGCTTGGGTGCAACTAAGATAACCAAATAAAAATAATAAAATTTTAGGACTCTCAAATAAACACCTTTTAGAACATACACCTAAAACCCTAGGTTATCCACCCAGATACCCTCTAGGTACTGATAAAACTCAGACTAGATGTTGTATAAGTTCATATCAGAAGAAAGAGAAGAAGAGAGAGAAGGACAAGAAGGACAAGAAGAAGAAAAAGGAGAAAAGTGTTAGACAATTATGCCTGTAGCTCCAATCAGAATGATGTACCTTATGACATTTAATGTAAATGATCTCTCTGATGGAAACCTAAACTACCAGTAGTTGATTTCAATTGTTGAAATTTGTCTTTGCAAAATATTGATGAGACCAAAAAGAACCCTATTTTTATCACCTAATATTCACTCTTTTTTATTAATTTATGACTTAATTAGACTCATTACTCTTGTATTTCGATTTAGGGCAAACAAGAAGGCAATCGGAAGAAAACAAGGCAATTCGGATGATTTTGCACAATTTTCGGAACCATTCAATAATCTGGGCATAACTCTCAATTCTGGACTCCAATTTGGATAATTCAAGAAGCATCGGAAAGATGAAAGAAATTCCCAAAACTTTTATATTTTAGGTTTTGATAAATTCCATTTGCATCAAAGACGAAACTGGGCCCTAATTCGGAGCAAGTTCGTAGTAAAGCCCATTTCACAATTGAAGCCCAATTCGCAGAAGAGCCTTGTAACAGCCCAACATATTAAGGTAGCCCAATCTGAATTCAAGAGCCTAAAGTCCCAATTTCAAATTTAACCTCCAGAAAGAGAGTCTTATTAGATTTAAACTTTGAATGTAATCCTATAAAGATAAGAATATTGGATTAGATCACTAGATAAGAGATGATAGGATTAGTTCAAAACAGATTAGGACTTGAAGTTAATCTCCTAGAAGGAGTTGGAGAGAGCCCCCTCCCTCAGCTATATAAAGAGGGGGGCAGACCAGCTTTAGGCATCACTCAATCCAAGGATCCAAGAGATCATCAAGCTACTCAAGCTACCAAGAGAGCAGTTCGGCCATTGAGAAGCAGAGCATGGAGAGTTTGAAGATCATAAGCATCTAAGCTTTTCTTTTTTGGTTCAAGGGGGAAGGTTTGATTGTGCCATTGTGAGGTTATGTATTTGATTTAAGATCTTGCATTTTAATTCAAGTATTCATTGGTTCTTGTGCATATTTCCATTGGATGTTAATGTTAATTAGTCGGACAAATTAATTAATGTTGATTTTTCTACTGCTATCCATGGTTCGATGATCCGTAATTGTCACGAATAGTGGTACAAGATTAGGTTAATATCTTTCTGGGTCAATTGTTCATGACAGCCTTTGACCAATGTATTGACATATTTTAACCTAAAGGGAATTGATGGAACAAGATTTGATAATTACAGATATCTCAATTGTTGTAATCTTGGTTTAACTATTTTCACAAAGCTTAATGCTATCACTGGTTAATATGGAATGCTATTGTGCCCAGTTAAGTAGTGATAAGTGTTGATCGAATGCTGGGTTTGGTCAGCTGAATTAGGAAAACACAAGGTTTATTATGGCTATCCTAATAAACTTAAGGTTAAATGCTTGAATTGCAAGACTACCAGAGTCTACCTATGATCAATGGCCAATTGACTAACCCGAACCCTTGAACCAGAATTCGATAAGACTGATTTCTCTTATTTTGTTTTGTTTGCTATTACTCTCTTTTAATTTCAATTATTTAATTTTCCCACTCAATGATAATATTCATTCGGCTAAGAGATTACTATTAGTTCCCTATGGGATTTGACCTAGTACCACTTTACTACAAATATTTTATTGTGGAACTAGTACTAATTTTGAGGGCTTCGACAACCCGCCAAATATATTTATATAAAGATATACATATATATATTATGGTTTCAAAATGTTTGTAAAAAGGTTTTTAATTCCCAGGATCCATGTGAGTAGAGAGTGCGGCACTGTTCCTTGCAACCAAGGGAAATGTCCTCTCTTGTCGGGTAGTATTTGATCATTATGGGCTGAGAGTTTACTGTAAGACCATTAAGGGTAATACCTGATGGATTAATCTTGCATCTTCCAACAATCCTTGAGTTTTCATAAGGTGGCTGGACCCAATGACCATTTAGTGTAAATGTTGGGCCCATTAAGAGTCCATAGTGATGGACTCAAGGATTCACTATCTCGTAAAGTGATTTCGGCCATGCCTCGTGACAAAGGCTGGGCTGAACCCATGTGACTAATGTGTAGATCAATGTTTGGGTCCCACGCCATACAAAGAGAGCCAACTGGACAGCGGGTTAAGAGGTTAAGTGAGCACATAAATTTAATAGATCTAAAGCCCTATTTCGAACTAGGTTAATTAGATTAATTAAATAGGGGTGGATCTTGGTTTAGATAAGCAGATAAGGATAAGAGGATAAGTCTTATCTATTTAAAGAGTCCAGATCCAAATAAAGATTTGGATCAGGAAACTCTTAATTTGATTAGGATTAAGCTGATCTTGAACTGTAGATAAGGGATTATCCTTATCACCTAAAGAGTCCAGATCCAAATAAAGATTTGGATTAGAAAACTTCTAATCAGATTAGGAGGTTGTCTCTTTAAGGCTATAAATAAGAGAGTAGGGTGGACATAAAAAATACACCAGATACAAGACAACAATCTACAGAGTTCTTCTTTGTTCTTGCCGCCCCTACCCAGTTCGATCTCCACTTGTGGGAGTGACCAATAATTGTTCTTGATATTGTTTCTTGGTAGAAGAAACAATCTGAAGTCATGCTCACCAGCCCTCTACTCCATTCTTGTTGAAGAATCTGGTTCTTGCTGAAGAGTCGTCCTGTTGATCCTACTTCACCACACACTATGTCATCTTCAGTGGAAGCGGGTTCTGGTTATCTCCTTGGGCGTAAACACCTTCATTGGGAGTTTCTGCTACTTCGTATCAGGTATATCCCTCTCCTCTTGATTTCAAATCTGGTCTGGTTTGGTTCAAGATTGATCATTGAAAATGCAGTTTTCTAAAATAGGGAATGCGATTCCCAGATGGGAGAGAGAGAAATGTTTAAAATTTCGCCCAACCTTCCTGCAGGGTTCGTCCATCCATATGATGGATCTCTCATACCTCCAGTGGTATCAGAGCCAGGTTCAAATCTTGAACCGAATTAAACCAGATCTAAATATGCACAAATGGGCGGAAGGCGTTCTACCTGATTTGCATAGTTAACGTTTTTCTGGGAAATCGGTTCCCAGTTTTTGGGCGAATGATCTGAAATTAAATTTTTATTAATCTGATTTATATTTAGAACTATTCTATATATTTTTCTTGGATTTTGGACTGTTCGTATGGTGGAGATCAAATTCTTTTATTGGCACAAGAAATCTGTGCACTTGCTGATTTATTCTATTCATTCTTGGTTTGTTATTAATTTTATTTTATTTTTTAATTTTAGATAGAATGTATAGGAATTCGAATATGATGTAATATTAATAGAAGATTTTGGTTTTATATTTTTATTTCATTCAAAGACAAAGCATAAAATGTAAAGGAGAGAATTTTATAGATTCGGGTTCAGCAATCTGCGATTTACAGTTTTGGAAAATGCATACTGCAAACTGATCTTTGTTTTGCATGGTAGCAGTCCTACGAACAACCCTCTTACTGATTCTTGATTGTCATGTATCAATTGTTTAATTTCATATCACCTTCTTGAATTGAATATTGAATTAAGCATCAAACCCTAGATCCAATCAAACCATATTGGACCAAACTGGTTTGACCAAATCTATGGTTCAATGGGGGCTGTTCTTAGCTCTAAAATTTTCTTCATGGGCCGAGGGATTGATGGTTAGTTGCAAGGTGCAATTCGGCCCACATCTGTAAAACCCAGTTTTAATCTGTTAAAACTGCTTTAGCCTAATTCAACTTTATTTATGGGTTTTATAGTTATTTAATTGATTGGATCAATTATGGATTCCAAGCATGTGATGTATGGATGTGTGATGTGCTACATTCATGGGCTATAAGCACTTGGCCCATGCTGATTCAATAGTGGCTCTTTCGCACACCATGGCTGAATGCGCATCATTGCCATGGTGTCCTTAAGATCATTGGATGATCTCCCTGCGTGGTGGGCCCCAAACCGACTTCCTCCCCAAGAGGAACCGTGTGGAACCCTAGCCATTTAGGGCCCATCTAAATCTGGCTTTATGAAAGTTAGTGAGAGCCACTTTGGTTTGACCTGAATTAAACTAAGGCATAATTATTCGTTCCCTCCTAAAAATATAAGTGCATGTGATAGGGAGATTCATATGGTGAAACTCTCTAAAGGCCTTCCATCATTAGTATGAAGGTTGGTTGTATTGGTGGGTGGAGATGCACCATAAAGTTGGGCTATCCATATGCTAATGCAATCGGTTGGATTGCTTCATAAGATGATAGGGACGTCATAGACCGATGTGGGAGGGGTCTATCATAAAATGGAAGAATCTATCATGGTACCTTGGCATTCACGAACATGATGGGTGAGCACTTACTTGATAGAAAGATTTAACCTAAAATGGCTATGAACCATGTCTGACAGAGGCCAAAGGGAAAGCTCATAAGGTGAGTGGATGAGATCCTTCACAGAAGGTGGTGGGGTTTTGCAGTTGAAACAGTTGGCTCTATGCACCCCATATGGTTTCCCACATTTCCAGAAACACAACTGTCTCCGTCATTGAGATTGGAGGGAATCTCAGAGATGCCCAAAATGGAAATGGAACATAGATTAAAAGCCCTTTCTATGTGATGACATGAATTAATTAGGTTGTGGACTAACAAATTTGCCTTGCCTTTACTAGAAATGGCAAATGGAAACTTCACCAAATTGTTGGATGATAACAAACTCAAGGGCCCTAATTATGCTGACTGATTCTGAAACCTTATGATGGCTCTGACATCTGAGAAATTGGACAAAATTGCTAAGAAACCTGCTCCAGATAGTTTGGGTGACAGGGCTTCTGAGGCCCGAAGAAGAGAGTATCAAGAATGGGAAGAGAAAAACTCTCTTGCCCGGTGTTATATTATAACCTCTTTAGACAATCTAATACAATGATAATTCATTAAAATCAATGTGTCCAAAGATATATTGGATAGTCTGAAGACTATGTATGAAGGAGCAGAATTGTTCTACTCAACAAATGGTCTTAAAATTGTTTATGATTGCACAGATGACCGAGAACCAACAGGTTCATGACCATTGTCTAAAGATGATGGGTTATATCAATGATCTGGAGGCTCTCGGGTCAGGGCTAGACCATGCCACCAAAATTGATGTTGTCATCAATTCCTTACTTCCATCTTTCAATCAGTTTATCGTGAATTACAACATGAATAAGCTAAACGTTAACTTTCAGGAACTTAGCAATATTTTGTAGAGGGATGAAGAATTAATTAAGAAGGATAAGCTGATAGCCATGCTTGTTGAAGGTGGCAAATCAGACAAGAAAAAACAGAAGGCTAAAATGAAGGCTCAAAAGAACGGTAGCAAAACTAAAAAGCAAAAGAAAGATAAGGCATTGGATGCCAGTCACTTCTGCAAACAGACCAGCCACTGGAAGAGGAATTGTCCTCAATATCTAGAGACTAAGAAACAAGGTAATTTCAAATCTTTTATCATGGAGACCAATTTGTTGGTCACTTCTACTTCTTGGTGTATTGACTCTGCGGCTTCAACTCATGTGTGTAACTCACTGCAGGGGTTCAAGATAAGCAGAAGACTAAGTGACAGAGAAGTGACACTCTACTTGGGAACTTTTGCAATAGTTGCAGCTACAACCATACGAACTATAGAACTAATTTTTAGAGAATGAACAATTGTACTTAAAGGTTGTCTTTTCATACCTAATTTAAGAATAAATTTGATTTCTGTCTCAAAATTGTGCATTGATGGTTATTCTATCTTATTCAGTAATGTGATTACTATTAAATGGAATAACAAATTCCTCGCATACGGAGAACTTGAGAATAGTCTCTATGTTCTCCATCCTTCTCTAGAAACAAACATTACCAAAACTACATCAGAAATTATCCCTAAGAAGAGGACTCGTGATACAGTTAATCCCATGTGCTTGTGGCATTACTGACTTGGCCACAGTAATATAGATCGTATCACAAGGTTGGTAAAGGATGGTCCTTTAGATTTTCTAACTATAGAATATCTTACAACCTATGAACCTTGCTTTTAGGGTAAGATGACGAAGCGGCCATTTACCGATAAGCCTGAAAGATCTACAAGTGCACTTGAACTGATACATACTGATGTATGTGGCCCCCTGAATGTTAGGACACATAATCATACTAGGAGGTTGTCTCTTTAAGGCTATAAATAAGGGAGCGGGGCAAACATAAAAAATACACCAAATACAAGACAGCAATCTGCAGAGTTCTTCCCAGTTCTTACCTCCCCTACCCATTTCGATCTCCACTTGTGGGAGTGATCAAGAATTGCTCTTGATATTGCTTCTTGGTAGAAGAAGCAATCTGAAGTTGTGCTCACCAGTCCTCTACTCCATTCTTGCTGAAGAATTTGGTTCTTGCTGAAGAGCCATCTTGTTGATCATGCTTCACCACACACCTTCATTGGGTTTTGGTTATCTTCTTGGGCATGAACACCTTCATTGGGAGTTACTGCTACTTCATATCAGGTATATCCCTCTCCTCCATTTTGGTTTCAGATATGGTCCGATTTGGTTCAAGATTGATCATTGAAAATGCAATTTTCTAAAATAGGGAATGTCATTCCCAAATGGGAGAGAGAGAGAAATTTTTGAAATTTCGCCCAACCTACCTGTAAGGTTCGGCCATCCATATGATGGATCTCTTATCCCTTCAAAAAGGTCACAGCCAAAGTAGAGAGAAAAATTCAAATCCCTCTAGTCGGCCCTTCTTTATTTATACTCTTCTAAGATATACAAGAATTACCATTATGCCCTCACTTCAGTGAGAGTCACATCAGTTGAACAATACATATATAACTTAACATAAAAGGACTATACTACCCTTGTACAGCCGACTCTAACACTCCCCCTCAAGCTGGTAAGTATATGTCATATAGTCCCAGCTTGTTAAATATGTAGTTCACTAATGCGAATAAAAATTTTCATATTTTTATCCCCAAATATTCAGTCCTTTTACACTTAATTAACACCTAATTGGACTCATTACTCTTGTATTTTGATTCAGGGCAAGGAAAGAAGTCATCATAAGGAAGACAAGGCTAATCGGATGGTTTTTTATAGTTTCGGAACCATTTAATAATCTGGGCTTAACACTCATATCTAGGATCCGATTTGGCTGATTCAAGATGCACTGGAAAGATAAGAGAGAAATCTACAACTTTCATATTTTGGGTTTTGACAGATTTGACCTACAATGAGGCCAAAATTGGGACTGAAGTCGAAGAAAATTTGTAGTAAAGCCCAGTTCATAGCTGAAGCCCAATTCGTAGAAACTCCTTATAGCAGCCCAAATTATTAAAGAAGCCCAACTCGAATTCGAGAATAAAGAGTCCTATCAAATTTCAATTTCAATTATAATTCTAGAAAGATAAAAGATTGAGATTACTAGATAAGATAGGATAGGATTAGATCTAATTAGGACTTTCTATTTTTAAGAAATAACTCCTAAGAGGAGTTGGACACAGTCCCTCCTCCTAAAGCTATATAAAGGGGGGGGGGGGGGGGCAAGCTTTTGGCATCAATCAATTACTGAAGTTCCCTCTAAGTAATCAAGAAGATCATCAAGAAAACTTCAAGAAGGAGATCGTCAAAGGAAGAAAGCTTCAAGAAGGAGGTGGCGGCAAGAAGAAGAGAAGATCTCAGCTCCAAGGGTGAAATCATGAGTTATTTCTTTCCACTTGTTTGTTTTATTTCCTTTATCATGAACTGATTTATTTATAGCTAGGGCTGTGAAAATACTAACCATGATAATGAATATATTTTTATTCTGATTCATCCAAGATCGTGATTTCCATATAGTCCATGAGTTATTTGCTTAATGCGATTAGGAGTAGCCATCTCTTAATTGATTGTGTTTATATGAATGAATCGAGAGAGGAATTCCTATATTAGACCAAATAATTCATGGTGTGAATTGAATGGTATATAGGGATATATACACATGATTCATCTGAATGTATAAGTTTTTCTTTGAACTTAATGCATTTCTATCTTGAGAACTCTAGTCGAGGGATTGAAAGGTTACTTGATAGAAGTAGGTTTGATATATCTTGGAAAGAATATTAAATAAAATTGGAAGAACTTCATCTTATGGGAATGACCAATTATCTTGGTTAATCTCATCCATTAATATTCATTGGAATGGTTAGGTGGACCAATGGTCCTAGCGATTTCACTTAATCGTTGTATATTCAGTTATTGATTGCCCTTGCTTTTATTTTCTTTTTCTATTTTTTATTTTTTGTAGTTCTTACTGTTGGATCTGAATTTCGATTGTCCAAATAATTAAGGGAGGTTGTAGTTCTAATACTTATTTTGTTAAATACTCGTGGGAATGATATTTTTATACTACTTAATAACTAGTGCACTTGCTAGGGTTATATTATAGCTATCATTCACTCTTCCCCGATTCAACCCTTCGGTAAACAAATCTGCCCATTGATTTCCTGTATTCACATATGTTGTACTTATCACTCCACTTGCTAGGGTTATATGCTTTGTCTTTTAATGAAACATTGGATTAGAGGAGATATGAATTATAGCTTGATTATCACAGTATAGCTTCATAGGAGTGTCAATCGAGTATTCCATCTCCTCTAAGAGATGCTTCAACCACAGTAGTTTGCATGTTGTGTGTGCCATAGCCCTATATTCAGCCTCTGCATTGCTTCTTGCTACCACTATCTGCTTCTTACTCTTCCATGTTACTAAGTTCCTACCAAGAAAAGTGCAATACCCTATAGTGGACCTTTTGCCATGGACCTGGCCTAATCAGCATCCGTGTATCCCTCTATCTCAAGATTTCCTCCACTCTTATATAACAAACCACAACCTAGGGCACCCTTCAAATACCTCACAATCCTTAGGCTGCCTCCCAGTGTGGGATTCAAGGATTCTGCATAAATTGACTCACCACACTGACCGAAAATGAGATATTAGGTTGAATGATGGTTAGGTAATTAAACTTACCCACCAACCTTCTGTACCTTCCCGGATCCTCAAACTCCTCACCTGTATCACCACCCAATTTAACATTCAGTTTCATAGGTGTTTCAGCTAGTCTAGCACCCAACAACCCTGTTTCTTCTAGCACATCAAGAACATATTTCCTCTAGCACATATTAATACCATTCTTGGACCTCATAACCTCTATCCCTATGAAGTATCTTAATTTGCCAAGATCCTTTGTCTAGAAGTGATCATGCAAGTAAGTCTTCAACCTATCAATCCTTGGTCTGTCACTGCTGTGATAACAATGTCATCTACATATTCCACTAAGAGAATCTTCCCAACATTTGATTCATAGCTGAATACAGAATAGTCAATCTGACACTATTTTGTTCCAAACTTCTTCACCACTTCACTAAATCTCCCAAACCATGCACAAGGAGATTGTTTAAGTCCATAAATAGCCTTCTTAAGTCTACATACCTTCTCACCCTCCCCCTGAGCAACAAACCCTGGTGGTTGCTCCATGTACACCTCCTCAAGAAGATCACTATGTAAAAAAGCATTATTGATGTCAAGCTGAAACAAGGGCCAATCAAACGTAGCAACGAGAGAAATCAAAACACGAACTGACCCAATTTTGGCAACTAGAGAGAAGGTGTCTGCGTAATCAATACCATATTGCTGTAAATAACCTTTGGCAACTAACCGAGCTTTCGACCATTCAACACTCCCATCAGGTAAGTATTTAACTATGTACACCAACTTATAGCCGACAACATGCTTATTAGGTGGAAGAGTGGTGAGGTCCCATGTATGAGTACGAGTCAGGGTCGAGAGTTATTCTTCCATTGCTTAGCGCTACCTTGGAGAAGTGAGGGCTTCCTGGACATCCTTGGGAATAGAGACAGAGGATAACATAGAAATAAACTATCGATGGGAAGCCAAAAGTTGAGATACACAAACATAATTGGAAATGGGGTGGAGAATGCAACTGTGTTTATCTTTCCACAAAGCAATAGGAAGATCAAGGTCAGAACTTGGGGTTGGGGCTAGGGTGGGAACAACTACTAGATCTGTCGACGGTGACGAAGCTGGGGGAGGAACTGGTGCTTGACGATGTGTATACACTTTCCAAATAGGTGGTCCTCTCTTAGGTAGCTGCATTGGAGGAAAAGACTGGGTCACAACTATAACAAGAGGAACGAGATCCTCAATAGGAACTAGAAGAGGGGGTGATAGAAATGGAGGAGAAGAAGTAATCGACCCGGAGAAAAAAGGAATAGACTAAAAAAATGTAACATCAGAACACACAAAAAAATGCCAAGAATGAGGATTACAACACTTATAGCCTTTTTGAGTCCTGGAATAGCCAAGAAAGACACACTTACTGGATCTAGCATCTAACTTGTCCATTCCAGACCCAAAATTATAAACGATACACACACATCCAAAAACTCTAGGAGTAAGGAGAAAATGAGACAACATGGAAAATATTACAGAGAAAGGTGACTAACCTTTAAGGATAAACATGGGCATGCAGTTAATGAGAAAGTAGGATGTAAGTACAACATCACTCCAAAAGGTTTGGGGACATTCATCTGATGTAAGAGGGACCGAGTAGTTTCCAGAAGGTGACGATTCTTTTAGCCACCCATTTTGTTGAGGGGTGTAGGTATACAAGGTTTGATGGATAATGCCATGTTGTTCTAAATATTCTTGAAAGGGTGTGGAAAAATTGATGAACCTATAATTTATCTATAATTTTTTAGGACTTTAGCATGGATTTTTATGCCGATTTTATTAATTTTTGCCTTAATTTAGCTTAATGCTAAGAATAAGTTTCAGGGGTAATTAATCCAAGAAAATGAAGGAAAAAGGCAAGAAAAGAAGGTTCAAAAAGACCAAATTCAGCCCAGCCCGGTTGTGGAAGCAAGAGAGAGCACTTCGGCCCAAGAAGAGCAAGTGGATTCCTTGAGAAAACCCAAGAAAAAAAAGTCTAGCTAAGAGTAGAATTCAGCCCAGAAAAGAAGACCCATTCTCAGCCCAAAAGAGCAGCTCAAATTATAACTATCATGTGCTAAGAGAGAGCCTAAGTGCAGCCCAAATAGCAGCCCTTAGGAGGCTTTCAAGAAAGCTCTAGAAAGTTCAAGAAATGGGTGTAATACACCCCATTCTAGAGGCTTCAAGAAGGGGCAAAAGCCCCCTTGAAAAACTATATAAGGAGGCCTCTAGGAGGGGGGAGAGGTGTTCATTTGCTCTAGAGGAAGGCTCTCCCACTCTTAGAGGTTCAACCACCTTGAAAGAAGAGAAGAGAAGAAGGCTAGGCGCAAGGAAGAAGAAGAAGAAGGGCTGAAAGAAGTTTAAGTCAAGCAAGGAAGAAGAAGAAGGTGAGTTCAAAATTGGGGGTTTGTGATTCAAAGATCTTTTGTAATAACTCAATTGTAGTTTCGTTCTCCTTTAATTTGAATTCAGTTTCTTTGTTATATTTTCTTTCTTCTTTCTCATTCTTCCATTCTTTCTTGATGTGTTTTAGCTTGTAAAATTTCAATTCAACAATCAAATTCTTTTTGATTCATTCGAATGGTTATGAATTGTACTTGAAGTTTCTTGAATACAAGTTAAATTGTAGATTAGTTCGGCCAATTAACCTTTAAAACTCAGATCTGAATTCTCAGGTCTGAGATTGCAAGATCTGAATTGCTTGAGAATTCAGATCTGCAAATTTCAGATTGGCCAAATGGATCCAAAGCTTGGAATTCCTAGAGTGCTTGAGAGAGACTCTAGGAATTCAGATCTACTATTCAAGAACTGAATTGAGTGCAAGGTTAGAGATAACTTGCACAATTCAGTTGGTGACCAATTCAGATTTGAATTGATGCCTTAGAAGTGTTTGAAGAAATGCATGCATGGAGATTAGATTCTTGCTAGAGATAGAAGAACCGTCACTCATGCATAGGATGAAAATGCGCTTGAGAGAGGTTGTTCATGGCCTTTGGGTTTCACCAAACCAAGGCTCAATCATGATTTATTCAAATGATCCAAATTGATAGATTGCTGAATTCTGATATTGACATTTACTGCTTACTCTTCTAAACTGATTTGAAGGCAATTGGGCCAATGATTTAGATAGATTTTAGTTTAGGATTTTTATTTTTCATTAAAGTTTTGATTTATTTGTTAATTAGATAAGAAGTACTCAATTTAGTATTGATACTTGTTTCCTAAATCCTCATGGGAACGATACTTCACTCACTACTTTATTACTTGAACGGCTAGTGCACTTGCTAGTGTCACAATGAGCCACATCAAGTTTTTGGCACCGCTGCTAGGGATATAGGGAATAATATTTGGAAACATTGAGCATTCTTAATCTGGTCTCATTCAGCATTGCATTCATAGTTGGTTTAATTTGCTTAATTTTTCATTTTTTCTTTGAATGCAATTGTTATGCTTCTTTTCCCTTTAGTAGATTACTTTATTTTCCTTGTTTCAGTTTAATTTTAATAAAAGGAGGCCTGTTTTGCTTTCTATCTTGAAGTTATTACCCTCTAAAAGAAAAAAAAATTACAAAATCATGAGTGTTGCAGATCTGAGTTGCATTCGGCACTCAGATCTGCTATAGCAGAACTGTAGCACTCAACCAGAAAAAAAAAATCTACTTATGTTTCAGCCCTCTATATTTTTTTTTCTTTCAATACAAAAAGAAAAAAAATATAGAAAATGAAAATAAGAAAAAAAAAGAACCATATAAACAAAAGAATGGAAAGTAAGGATTTAGATCAGAACTCAGATTTGAATTCTGCTATAGCAGATCTGCAACAGTTCAGATCTGAGTTCCCTTGAACTCAGACCTGAACTGATGTAAATTTAAAGGGTAATTGGGGGTTATCATCACCCCAATACACCCTAGAACAAATCTGCTATCTCCCAAAAACAATTGGATAGCATTTGGTAAAGAAATTCAGATCTGAATTCACCCAGATCTGAACTAGGGCTGTGAACAGAGTAGGATACAGGGCAAACTTTGCAATATTAGATAACTTGTACTATGATTTTTTTTTTAGCTGATTTGGTTGGGGAAAATTGTGTTTATTTTGAGAAATTTTTTTTGAGGCCTCAATAGTTTTAATGTAATGCAGCACCTCCACACAATTCTCTATTTCAGACTTCTCTTCTGATATTGCAGATCTGCAACATTTCAAATCTGAGTTCATTAGAATCAGACCTGAACTGATGCAATCATGAGGTGAATTGGGAGCCATAATCACCCCAATTCACCCTATTATACATCTTCCAGCCCCCAAAAATAGTTGGATGGCAAAGAAGGGCAATTGAGATCAGAACTCAGATCTGAATTCAGTTATTAACTGTACCAAAAATTGCAATGTGTCACATTGCAATCTGATGCATCAGATCTAATTTATGATTGCAGTATATTTCATTGATGCTTCATTGATGTGAACTTGTAGCAGTATACCAAAAATGTGTAAAAATAAGATCTACATCATTGATGAAATAGTAGCAATGTGTGATGATATCAGAGTGCACTTGATTTCTACTGTGGAATGACTGATGACATGAGGCAGTATGTGGGCTGATGATCTGAAATCATATCTGTGGACTGATGTTTTCATTATCCGTTAAAGTACTTTCATCCGATCCGATTGACTGTTTGTCTGTGGACTAATGTTTATGTTATATCTGTGGATTGATAATCATATATGTGGACTGAATGTTTTTTTAGCTTTAAACCACTTGCACCAGATCTGAACTGGATGAGTGTAATATACTAGCATTCAGGGCTGCTTACAGTATACAGTTAACAGACCTGATTTCAGGTTTCTACAACTACTTAATTTGAGCCATCATGAATTCAGATCATCATGATTTCAGGTTTCTGCTTTAAACCTCTTGCACATAGTCTTGGATGTCCATTAGTAAATTCAAAGTTTTAGATGGCCAGCTCTGATTGCTATGAGATCTGATCTGAAATTGGACTTAGTTCTGTCTTGCAACACTGCTAAATTGCAGCAATAACGATGCCAAATAGTGCAAACCTGATTTCAGATTTCTGTAAACTTGTGAACTGAACAGCTTAATATATTTGAGCTAGACAGATAGGGGCTGATATGAGATCTGAATCAAAACCTGGGCTGAATCAATAGTTCAGCCCATTGTTTCCATTAATTCAGATTGCAGCAACATATACAGGTTGTATGCATTGCAGACCTGATCTCAGCCTGATTATTTATGATAGATGTGAGTACTTTGAATAAGATGTGAATATTGGAGCTTTGATCTGGGCCCCAACCCTAATTCAATTCAGATCTCATTCCAGCCCTGATTGATTGATGTATCCTTGAGTACAACATATTGCAGATCCACTGACCTGGCATCAAGTAGCTGCTATATTTGATGGAATAATTAGCTTTATATTTGGTTTCAGCTGCTGCAAAAATTTATTGTAGTTGCAAAATTGTATTTGATTGAAATTACCCAGATCTGAATTGGAATTGTGAACAAACCTAGCAGGGCAAACTTTGTTGTATTTAAACAACTTGTGCTATGCTCTATCTGAGCTGATTTGGTTAAGGAAAAGTTTGTTTATTTTAAGATTTTTTGATGCCTCAATAGTTTTAATGCAATGCCTTGAATTTGAAAATATGTGGAATAATTAGTTTGCTACTGCTGCACTGGGTTGCTATTTTTGGCTTATGGGACATTTGTATGAATTCATAAGGAATCCGAACCAAAATATTGATTGGATTCATTGTGAACTAAACTACTTTCAATAGCAGCAGCTTATGCAGGTCATTATTAGACCTGATTTCAAGTCATAAGAATTCTTCATGATTTCTTGAAGCCATACACTTGCATAGCTCACAAACCTGAACTTGGCTCAAGTCGAGTTATAGCTCAAATTATGTCATCTGAAGGCATTGTCAATTCAGCTTTGATAAACTGCCCTCAGTCCAGTAGAGGTGAATAGATGTGTACAGTAGTGTACATTGCATTTCAATTCAAATTTTAGTTATTATTATTTGAACCAACAATCCTAAAGAATTATAGGTCTAAAAGCAAATGCTACAACTAATGGATTGCTAGTTCGAAATTATTTATGATTGGTACTTGTATGACAATAATTCTTTGTACTTATCTTAACTATGATAGGCTTAGGTAATTATATTCTTTTGTATTATCTTGTTTATTGCCTTGACTTTCACAGTTTCTGACAAGAAGAGTCGAGCTGGAGAAAATCCTCAACGACTCGGAGATTGAAAGAACTCTCTGTGTCCATCTAAGAGCAGCCAGACAAGTCCAACAAGAATCTCAAGAAGCTCAAGAAATGGCTGAGCAGAGGACTATGGTGGATTATGCCAAACCCACACTCACTGGAGCTGCCTCCAGCATTATCAGGCCCAATATTGCTGCTAACAACTTTGAGATCAAATTGACCATCATATAAATGATTCAAAACACGGTGCAATTCTGTGGTTTGACCCACGAAGATCCCAATGCACACATTTCTAACTTTTTAGAAATATGTGACACCTTCAAACACAATGGGGTAAGTGATGATGCCATTAGGCTAAGGTTATTCCCATTTTCTTTGAAGGATAAAACCAAAGCATGGCTGAATTCATTACCAGTAGGATCAATAGCTACGTGGGATGAAATGGCCAACCATTTTCTCTCTAAATATTTTCCCCTTCTAAAACTGCTAAAATGAGGAATGACATCCCTACTTTTTTCCAGCAAGAGGGGGAATCTTTATACAAGTCATGGGAACAATACAAGGAGCTGCTAAGGAGAGTTCCTCACCATGGCCTCCCCATTTGGCTACAAGTGCAAACTTTCTATAATGTTCTTACTGACTCAAATAAGACCATACTAGATGTTGCAACTAGAGGATCCATAAATAATAAAACTCCTGAGGTTGCCCATGCACTTATTGAGGAAATGGCAGCCAACAACTATCAATGGCATTCTGAAAGGACTCAAACTAGGAAGCAGCAAGGCCTACATAATGTTGATACTCATATGACACTATCTGCACAAATAGGAGCACTGAGTAAGAAAATTGATGAAATACAGATAGCTGCCATGCATGTGTAGCCTCTTACTTGTGAATTGTGTGGGGAGGCCACATCAGCACTAACTGCCAAGTTGGCAATCAGTTCAGGCCATCTACTGAACAAGTCGACTATGTCAGCAATTCGTCAAGACAGTAGGGTTACCAAAGTCACCATACCTTTCACCCAGGATGGAGGGGACATTCAAATCAGTCTTAGCCAAGTCAGCATACTTCAAAGCCTTTCCACCATACTTATCATCAGCCCAAACCAAAGTCCAATTTGGAGGAACTAATGACAAAATTTATAGAAAGTGCGGAAACCAGGTTCCAGAACCAGGAAGCCTCAATCAAAAACCCGGAAAACCAAGTGGGGCAATTGGCACAATTAATCTCTTCCAAAATGCCAGAAACTCTTTCAAGTAACACTGAAGTGAATCCACGAGAGCAGGTGCAAGCTATTACCTTAAGAAGTGGAAAAGAGTTGGCCAAGGTAGAAAATAAGAATTGGGTTTAACCCAAGGTAGAAACAAGTCTTGGGATTAGACAACAGAAGAAGGAACAACCAGAATCACAACAAGGGATGCACCACCAGCCACAAGTTCCATTCCCTAACAGGATGAAGCAATAGAAATTGGAGAAGGAATTTGGTAAGTTTCTTGAAAATTTTAAAAGTTTACACATTAATATTCCTTTTGCTGATGCTTTAGACCAGATGCCACACTATGTAAGGTTTTTGAAAGAATTATTGGCAAGCAAAAGGAAACTGGGAGATGTGGCTACAGTTGCTTTAAATGAGGAATGTTCTGCTATCCTTCTAAACAAGCTGCCTCAGAAACTTAAAGATTTAGGGAGTTTCCCTGTTCCTTGTACTATAGGAAATCTGAAAATTGAAAAAGCTTTATGTGACCTGGGAGCTAGCATCAATTTAATGCCATATTCTATCTTCAAGAAATTGGGATTGAATGAACCCCAACCCACTAGAGTGGCATTACAATTGGCTGATAGATCCATTAGACATCCTAGAGGGATCACAGAAGATGTTTTAGTTAAAGTTGACAAATTCATTATTCTAGTTGATTTCATTGTGTTAGACATGCAAGAAGATGTAGAAGTCCCACTGATCTTAGGGAGACCTTTCCTAGCTATCGGGAAAGCAATGATTGATGTCCAACAAGGACAACTCAGCCTTAGGATACAAGATGAGGAGGTTATTTTTAAAATGTCTAATGCTATGAAACATGCACCCTTTAGTGATGATTCTTATTTTATGATTGATGCCATTGAACTGACAATTAATGAATGCTTCCAGGTAAGTAGATTAGTTGATCTTCTTGAACTCTACCTCCAGCAGGGAGACCTTGGAAAAGGAGAAAATGAAGAATTAAACCTCGTGATAGCATACCTAAATGATAAGCCTCAATTCAAGGGAAAGGGGTTTCTCAAGTTAGAGAACATAGGCAAATTGCCTGGACCATCAGGTAAACCATCATCTCAAGAACCCCCCCACCCTTGAATTGAAGCAATTACCTTCCCATTTAGAGTATGCTTTCCTTGAGGAACCATCAGATCTCCCCGTAATAATTTTTGCAGCACTAAATCCCTTACAAAAAGAAAAATTATTAAGAGTGCTGCGAGAACACAAAAATGCTATAGCTTGGAAGGTAGAGGATATCAAAGGCATTAATTCATCAATCTGTACTCACAAAATTTTGATGGAAGAGGACAGCAAGCCTTCCATTCAGCCCCAAATGCGCCTGAAACCCAACATGAAAGAAGTGGTAAAGGCTGAAATAATTAAGCTATTAGATGCCAATATCATTTATCCTATCTTTGATAGTTCTTGGGTAAGTCCTATGCAAGTTGTACCCAAAAAGAGGGTCTGACTATTGTTCCAAATGAAAAAAATGAACTCATCCCTACTAGAACCATCACTGGATGGCGTGTGTGTATTGATTATAGAAAATTAAATGAAGCCACCCGGAAGGACCATTTACCTCACCCATTTATGGACCAAATGTTAGAGAGGCTAGCCGGGCATGAGTATTATTGTTTCTTGGATGGATATTCAGGGTACAACCAGATACTAATTGCACCAGAAGACCAAGAAAAGACCACTTTTACTTGCCGATATGGTACCTTTGCATACTGAAGGATGCTCTTTGGGTTATGCAATGCCCTAGCAACCTTTCAGCGATGTATGATGTCTATATTTTCTGATATGGTTGAAAATTTTATTGAGATCTTTATGGATGATTTTTTAGTTTTCGGTTCTTCGTTTGATGCATGTTTGAATAATTTGGAACAGGTGCTTACTAGATGCGAAGAAACACATGTGTTGAATTGGGAGAAATGTCATTTTATGGTGCAAGAAGGCATAGTGCTTGGCCACAAGATCTCTCAAAGAGGTATAGAAGTCGACAAGGCCAAGGTGGAGGCAATTGAAAAATTGCCACCCCCAACATCTGTTCGTTCTTTGAGAAGTTTCTTAGGGCATGTCAGATTCTATAGGAGGTTTATTAAGGATTTCTCAAAAATTGCCAAGCCATTATCTACCTTGCTTCAGAAAGAAGTGACTTTTGAATTTTCAATTGAATGCCTTCATGCTTTCAACATCTTGAAAGACAAATTAATCCATGCACCTATCATGGTAGCACCCGATTGGATGGACCCCAACTCAATTACACCACCACAGAGAATGAACAAACATTTTCAGCCAAATTACTATGCTAACAGAACCTTGAATGGACCCCAACTCAATTACACCACCACCGAAAAGGAGCTACTAGTAGTAATATTTGCACTTGACAAGTTTTGTTCATAACTGATATTGTCCAAAATCATTGTCTACACAGATCACTCAGCATTAAGGCACTTGCTTACCAAGAAAAACTCAAAACCAAGACTAATAAGGAGGATCCTTTTGTTGTAAGAGTTTGACATTGATATTAGAGACATGAAGGGTGCTGCAAACCTAGCTACTGACCATCTCTCTCGGTTGGACAAGGTAAGCTCAAAAGAGGAGATAACTAGCAACATTCGAGAAGAATTTCTAGATGAACAATTGTACTCAATACAGGAATACTCATATCCTTGGTATGCTGATTTTGCTAATTATCTAGCTGCACAAGTCCTTCCTCCTAACCTTTCATATCAACAGAAAAAGAAATTCCTTTCTAATGTAAAATACTATCTGTGGGAGGAACCCTTTTTGTATAAATTGTGTGCAGATCAGATCATAAGGAGATGTGTCCCCAAGGAGGAGATGGAGTCAGTACTCCAATTTTGCCATGATAAAGAAGCAAGAGGTCATTTTGGAGCTAGTCGCACTGCAGCCAAGGTTTTACAACCAGGTTTTTATTGGCCCATGCTTTTCAAAGATGCCCATAGGTATGTGTCCACATGTGACAAATGCCAAAGATCGGGAAACATTTCCCGATGGAATGAAATGCACCTTTCTAATATTTTGATCTGTGAAATCTTAGATGTTGGGGGTATAGATTTCATGGGACCTTTCCCGAATTCTTTTGGGAATAAGTACATCCTCATTGCAGTTAACTATGTATCCAAATGGGTAGAAGCCATGGCTTTACCCACAAATGACTCAAGAAGGGTGGTACACTTCCTAAAGAAGCTATTCTCCCGATTTGGCACTCTGTGAGCTATAATTAGTGATAGGGGAACTCACTTCTGCAATAGCCAATTTGAGAGGTTAATGCAGAAATATAGAATTACACATAAATTAGCTGCCCCTTATCACCCTCAAACTTGGCCAAGTGAAGTTGGCTAACAGGGAACTCAAAAGAATTCTAGAAAAGACTGTAGCATCTGCCAGAAAAGATTAGTCCATCAAATTAGATGATGCATTATGGGCATACAGAACTGCATTTAAGACACCCATTGGCATGTCCCCCTATAGATTGGTCTTTGGTAAAGCATGCCATTTACCAGTTGAATTAGAACATAAGGCCTAATGGGCTCTTAAATTCTTAAATTTTGACATTCAGGCCACAGGGTCTAAAAGGCGGTTGCAATTGAATGAATTGGATGAATTCAGACTTGCCGCCTATGAGAATGCCAAAGTTTATAAAGAAAGTAAAAAATTGGCATGATAAGAACTTGCTGAGATGGGACTCTTATGTAGGCCAACAGGTATTGTTATATAATTCCCATTTCTGCTTGTTTCCAGGTAAGCTAAGATCCAGGTGGTCAGGACCCTTTACCATTTAACAGGTTTTCCCCCATGGGGCTATAGAACTCACCCACCTAGTTCAGGGCACATTTAAAGTAAATGGTCAGCGCCTAAAATCATATTTAATGGGCGGTACTGTATCCCCTCCATCCACTATTTATCTTGATAACCAATAATCTTCTATGCTTACTCATGAATAGGTTAAGGCATCTTTTTGTCATTTATCTTTTTAGAATATTAGTTAGTAAAATAAAGATCATTTTCTCAAAATTCCAATTCTTTAAGGACTTTGTTCATCCTTTTCTTTTCTTCAGTTTGCTCTAGCAAATGTGATTCCCTAACACTATGAATATTGAGGACAATGTTCATCTTAAGTGTGGGGGAGTGAGCCTGAGGCTAGGGTATGGGGGCTCAAACCATGCACCTCATTCACCCCAACACACATATGCAGGCAATGACATAACCAAAAAGACTGGAACCCCTCAAGTTCATTACTATTTATTTGATGATTTTTAGAAAGGAATTCAATGAGTTGAGGGAGACTAATGTACTTGTTAAGTTTTTATTCTTGTGAATAACCCAGTTTGATATATGCATGAGAAAAGGGGAGCTGAATATTTCTTTTAGCATGACTATCCCTAACTACCTTCATGTGTATGAAAGCAGTTGATTTCATTATTAATGGTCAAGGAACCTAGTGCACATTTGAATTACGGATACATGAGATTCAACCCAAATTTTTGCTATTTTGAGCTGAATAGTAAAACTAGCAGCTTAGAACACGAGTCTAGTTATCTACCTCAAGCATGTGTGATGAGATTGAAAAGAACCCTATTTTTGTCCCCTAATTTTCATCTTATTACATTATTTTAGCACTTAAATGAACTCATTACTCTTGTATTTCAATTCAGGGCAATAAAGAAGGCAATTGGAAGAAAACAGGGCAAATCAGGTGATTTTGCACAGTTTCGGCGACAGTCAGTAATCTGGGCCTAACTCTCAATTTCGGACACCGAATTGGACAATTCAAGAAGCATTAAAACTTAAGCCCGCATCAAGTACGAAAATGAGCCCTAAGTCGGAGCAAGTTCGCAACCAAGCCCATTTCACAACTTAAGCCCAACTCGTAGAAGTACCTTGAAGCAGCCCAACTCGAATTCAAGAGTTAAGAGTCCAAATCTCAAATGTAATCTCTAAAGAGAGAGTTTTATCAGATCTAAAGTCTTGAATGTAATCCTAGAGGGATTGAGATTAGATCATTAGATAAGAGATAGGATAAGATTAGTTCAAAGAAGATCAAGACTCCCTAAAGATAAGATGATCTCCTAGAAGGAGTTGGAACAGCCCTCTCCTTGGCTATATAAAGAGGGGGATGAACCAGCTCTGCCATCAATCACTCTCAGATCCAAGAGATCATCAAGAAAGTCAAGAAACTCAATAGAACAGTTAGGCCATGGAGAAGCAGAGCATGGAGGTTTCGCAGATCATGAGCAGCTAAGCTTTTTTTTCTGGTTCAAGGGGGGAGGTTCGATTGTGTCATTGTGAGGTTTTATAGTTAATTTATTTTATTGCTTTTTAATTCAAGTATTCATTGATTCTTTTGCATATCTTCATTGGATGTTAATGTTAATTAGTCTAACAAACTAAATTAATGTTAATTTTCTTACTTCTGTCCATGATTTTGGTGATCCATAATTGTCACGAATAGTGGTACAAGTAGCAATTAAGTTAATATCTTTTTGGGTCAATTGTTCGTGACAGCCTTTGACCAATGTATTGACATGGTTTAACCTAAAAGGAATCAATGGAACAAGATTCAATAATTGCAGCTATCTCAATTATTGTTGTCTTGGTTTAACTATTTTCACAAATCTTAATGCTATCACCAGTTAATATGGAACGCTATCGTACCCAGTTGAGTGGTGATAAGTGTTGATCGAATGCTGGGTTTGGTCAACTGAATTAGGAAAACACAAGGTTTATTATGGCTATCCTAATAAATCTAAGGTTAAATGCTTGAATTGCAAGAATGCTTAAATGCACCTAGGATCGATGGCTAATCGATTCAACCTGAACCCTTGAACCAAAATTCGGTAAGACTGATTTTCTCTTGTTTAAGTTGCTATTTATTTTCTTTTCTTTTAATTTTAGTATTTAAATTCTCTCACTCAATTACATTACCCATTTGGCTAAGAGATTATTGATTTGCTCTCTGTGGGATTCGACCTAGAACCACTTTTACTATAAATATTCTATTGTGGGACTAGTATTAATTTTGAGGGCCTCGACAACCCATCAAAATTTTGGCGCCGTTGCTGGTGAGCAATGTTAATTTCTTAGCTATTACCTTTTTTTTTACCTTCTTGTTTTATGACTTTTGCTTCTCAACGAGGTGAACTCGAGTACAACCCCAAAATTGAGAGGACCATCTATCGTTTAAGGAAGGAGGCTAAGCAAAGAAATGATCATTCACCAAAAAAGGTAAACTCAGATTGTGAATTGCCCACTTGTGATTTTCCCATCTTTGAAGAAGGAGAAAGAATGGATGACAAAGAGAGGATATTGAGGGAGTTGGCTGCACCAATTATGAACCAACAGCCCTTATGCATCATGTATCCGACTCTTGAGGTAGCCTTTGAATTGAAATCTGGTTTGATACAATTATTGCCTATATTTCATGGTTTTCCAGGAGAGGACCCTCATAAGCATCTAAATGAATTCCATGTTATTTGTGCAAGCATGAAGCCCCAAGGTATGACCGAGGACTAGGTAAAACTCATAGTTTTTCATTTACTTTAAGAGATAAAGCAAAGGATTGGTTGTATATTCTTCCTCCCAGTTCAGTATGCACATGAGATGAGATGCATAGGATATTCTTGGACAAATATTTTCCTACATCCCGGGCTGCAAATATAAGAAAAGAAATATGTGGAGATAGGCAATTTGGTGGTGAGATACTATACGAATATTGGGAAAGATTTAAACAACTTGTTTCTAACTGTCCACATCACCAAATACCCGAACAACTGTTAATCCAATACTTCTACAATGGGTTGCAGTCCATGGATAGAAGTATGGTTGATGTAGCCAGTGGAGGAGCCTTGGTGAACAAGACACCCAAAGTGGCCAGGGAGTTAATCTCCAACATGGCCAAACTCCACATATTTCGGTGCAAGGACAGACGGTACCATTAGATGGGTTAATGAGGTAAGCCATGTAAAATTAGAAAATCAGATTTCTAACCTAACTTCTTTGGTAAGACAACTCGTTGCAAGACAATTTCAAACTGCCAGGGTGTGTGGCATCTATTCGATTCCTGGTCATCCTACGGACATGTGTCCATCATTACAGGATGGGTCGATTCAGCAAGTGAGTGCCGTAGGAGGATTCCCGGGCCAGCCCCAACGAAAGTGTGATCCCTACTCCAGTTACTACAATCTAGGGTGGAGAGATCATCCAAACCTAAGCTACAGGATCCAAGGAGGACAGTAGCAATATCAGCCCATTTTTTTCAGTCGACAGCCCCAGTTTTCAACACCCATCACAACGCAAGGCCAAACCCCGAATTCAGGTACGTCATTAGAAGATTTAGTTAAGGCTCTAGCCACTAATACTCAGCAATTTCAATAGGAAACAAGAGCCAACATTCAGAATTTGGGGAATCAAATCAGCCAACTTGCCACTTCCATTAGCAAGTTGGAGGAGGCATAGAGCTCCGGGAAACTACCATCACAAACGGTAGTCAACCCCAAGGAGAATGTAAGTGTAGTGGTGCTTAGAAGCGGGAAGGAATTGTAGCTAGAACCTACCTCACCAAGGAAGGTGGATAAAAGACAAGAAGAAGAGGAGGTACAAGACTCAAACAAAAGCTCCATTAAGGTAGGAGTAGGAGAGAACGTTTCAGCCATGATCAAGAGGACCTTACCAGAAAAACATGCTGATCCAGGTATGTTCACCCTACCTTGTGTGATTGGCAATAAGCAAATCGAGCATGCCATGCTAGACTTAGGTGGATCTATCAATGTCATGCCATACTCGATTTACTATGCTTTGAGATTAGGTCCTTTAAGGAAACTAAAGTTGTTATCCAATTAGTTGATCGTTCTAACGCCTACTCAGAAGGGATTGTTGAGAATTTAATGGTGCAGGTTAACGATTTAATTTTCTCAGCTGATTTTTACATTCTGAAGATGGAGGAGAACACGATCAAAGGTTCAGCCCCACTTCTATTAGGCAGGCCATTCATAAAAATGGCCAAGACCAAAATAGATGTGGATGAGGGTACCCTCTCCATCGAATGTGACGGAGAAATTGTTAAATTTAATATTTTTGAAGCTATGAAGTACCCAATTGAACCCAGTTGAAGACCATTCGATCTATTCAGTTGACACTTTTGATCCAACTGTGCAGGAAAATTTTTGAAAAAGATATGAATGAGGAGTTAGAATCGAGTGCACAATTGGATATGAAGGCCCCTATTCCAGATTTGAACCCACCCATGATGGATGGAAGGGGAGCACGCCAGAAGTTGCAACCACGAGTGTTAGGGTAGCAAGGGAGAACATCGAGCATAACGACGTTAAACAATTGCGCTTGTGGGAGGCAACCCATTATGTTTAGTTAATTTTGTTTTTTTTTTTGTTTCAATTTTTGTGTTTAGTAGGAACCCAACAAGACAAACAAGGAAGTACCCCCAAATCCTTCTACTTTATGCATAATCACATACATTGGGGACAATGTATAACTTAAGTGTGGGGGGATTAGGGAAATCTGATGGAAATTTGGGATACCTTACCTTCTTGAAATTTTTGCTCCCGGAAACTTATCATTGAATGATTTCAACTTATCAGGAATCATGTGCTTAGGCTGAATAGATAAGATAGGATGCAAGCATGACTAACTAAATCTTTCTTGGCTGCATATGGTACCTCATGATTTTAATCAATCAATAGGCAAGATGCATAAGGGTTTGATTGGTTTTCACATAATTATCTGTCAAACATGGGTTGATTATTCTAGAACTTGCTATGTTAGGCATATAGAGACCACGATCAATGAATTCATGGATCAGACAGTGAAACCCTATGATTCTTGTGAAAAAAAAAGGAGTTTAAAAATAAAATTGTGACTAATGTGAGATTGAGCATAAAATGCACTCACATCTAGAAACAAAAACAAGTGTGAGATGGAGCATAAAATGCACTCACATCTAGAAACAAAAACAAGTGTGAGATGGAGCATAAAATGCACTCACATCTAGAAATGAAAGCAAGTGTGAGATGGAGCATAAAATGCACTCACATCTTGAAAAGAAGGCAAGGGTGAGATGGAGCATAGAATGCACTACCCTAGAACCCCAACCCCATTCTCACTTTCAGATCCTAGGAATTCACACTAAGTGGTGGAGATGTGATACATAGCAAGCTTATGGCAATAAGCACACTTTGTTTTGGCTTAAGAAACAAAGAAAGGTAAGTGAATCTGGCTGTATTGGTTTGTTAAAGCAATGAGAAACCATTCAGCCAAGGATGCTTTAGCTGGGAAGGCTTGTCTCCTTGATTGTCGATTTAACCTAGGACCATGGGGAAGGGTGATTTGCGATCACTCTTGGATGAGAAGAAGGGGAGAAAGAGATGAAAGAGGGAAGGTTACCAAGTCTAAACTAAAGCATGAAATGAACCAGGCCTCATGTAGAGAAAAAAGAAAGATTGAAAATCAATAGTTAGTCTCTCTTGTGTTACTTGAGTTTTTGCCTTGCTCGAGGACGGGCAAAGTTTAAGTGTGGGGGAATTTGATGAGACTGAAAAGAACCCTATTTTTGTCCCATAATTTTCATCTTTTTACATTATTTTAGCACTTAAATGAACTCATTACTCTTGTATTAAGATTCAGGGCAATAAAGAAGGCAATTGGAAGAAAACAGGGCAAATCGGGTGATTTTGTACAGTTTCGGCGACAGTCAGTAATCTGGGCCTAACTCTCAATTCTGAACATCGAGTTAGACAATTCAAGAAGCATTAGAAAGATGAAAGGAAGGCCCACAAATGTTTTGACAAATTCGGTCCACATCGAGTACGAAAATGAGCCCTAAGTTGGAGCAAGTTCGTAGCCAGACCCATTTCACAACTTAAGCCCAACTCACAGAAGTACCTTGAAGCAGCCCAACTCGAATTCAAGACTCAAGAGTCCAAATTTCGAATGTAATCTCTAAAGAGAGAGTCTTATCAGATCTAAAGTCTTGAATGTAATCCTAGAGAGGTTGAGATTAGATCATTAGATAAGAGATAGGATAGGATTAGTTGAAAGAAGATCAGGACTCCCTAAAGATAAGATGATCTCCTAGAAGGAGTTGGAAAACAGCCCTCTCCTTGGCTATATAAAAAGGGGGATGAACCAGCTCTACCATCAATCACTCTCAGATCCAAGAGATCATCAAGAAAATCAAGAAACTCAAGAGAGCAGTTCAGCCATGGAGAAGCAGAGCATGGAGGTTTCACAGATCATAAGCAGCTAAGCTTCTTTTTCTGGTTCAAGGGGGGAGGTTTGATTTTGTCATTGTGAGGTTCTGTAGTTAATTTATTTTATTGCTTTTTAATTCAAGTATTCATTGATTCTTATGCATATCTTCATTGGATGTTAATGTTAATTAGTATAACAAACTGAATTAATGTTGATTTTCCTACTGCTATCCATGATTTTGGTGATTCGTAATTGTCACGAATAGTGGTACAAGTAGCAATTAGGTTAATATCTTTTTGGGTCAATTGTTTGTGATAGCCTTTGACTAATGTATTGACATGGTTTAACCTAAAAGGAATCGATGGAACAAGATTCAATAATTGTAGCTATCTCAATTATTGTTGTTTTGGTTTAACTATTTTCACAAATCTTAATGCTATCACCGGGTAATATGGAACGCTATCGTACCCAGTTGAGTGGTGATAAGTGTTGATCGAATGCTGGGTTTGGTCAACTGAATTAGGAAAACACAAGGTTTATTATGGCTATCCTAATAAATCTAAGGTTAAATGCTTGAATTGCAAGAATGCTTAAATGTACCTTGGATCGATGGCTAATCGATTCAACCTGAACCCTTGAACCAGAATTCGGTAAGACTGATTTTCTCTTGTTTAAGTTGCTATTTATTTACTTTTCTTTTAATTTCAGTATTTAAATTCTCTCACTCAATTACATTACCCATTCGGATAAGAGATTATTGATTTTCTCCCTATGGGATTCGACCTAGAACCACTTTTACTGCAAATATTTTATTGTGGGACTAGTATTAATTTTGAGGGCCTCGACAAACCATCAATGTGACCAGTGTGAGATGGAGCATAAAATGCACTTACACTGAAAAAAAAAGTATGAGATGGAGCATAAAATGCACTCACATAGAAAAAAGGAAAGGGTGAGATGGAGCATAAAATGCGCTCACCCCTAGAAGTAATGATGGTGACAGTTGAGGTCCAAGTGGGCATACTAAGTTGAACTCTCATTAAGATAAAGTTACAAATGTGAAATTTAGTGTAATTTGATTATTAACTTTGACAATTAAGGAGTTGAATTATATATTGATCGGGAGTGAATGTTGAACTTTGATGAAATTCATATTCTCCTTTCCCTAAATCTTATACATATTAAATGGTAATTTACAAGAATAAGAGTTGAACACTTACAAAAGTTCCCCGACCACTCAATGAATTTCTATCTTAACTCATCAGGTAAATGGTGAGAACAAAAGGGGGGGAATGTTCAGTTTATGGCTGATGTCTTTGCTTGAGGACAAGAAAAAGCTTAAGTGTGGGGGTATTTGATGAACCTACAATTTATCTATAATTTTTGAGGACTTTAGCATGGATTTTTATGCCAGTTTTATTAATTTTTGCCTTAACTTAGCTTAATGCTAAGAATAAGTTTCAGGGGTAATTAATCCAAGAAAAGGAAGGAAAAAGGCAAGAAAAGAAGGTTCAAAAAGACCAAATTCAGCCCAGCCCGGTTGTGGAAGCAAGAGAGAGCACTTCGGCCCAAGAAGAGCAAGTGGATTCCTTGAGAAAACCCAAGAAAAAAAAGTCTAGCTAAGAGTAGAATTCAGCCCAGAAAAGAAGACCCATTCTCAGCCCAAAAGAGCAGCTCAAATTATAACTATCATGTGCTAAGAGAGAGCCTAAGTGCAGCCCAAATAGCAGCCCTTAGGAGGCTTTCAAGAAAGCTCTAGAAAGTTCAAGAAATGGGTGTAATACACCCCATTCTAGAGGCTTCAAGAAGGGGCAAGAGCCCCCTTGAAAAACTATATAAGGAGGCCTCTAGGAGGGGGGAGAGGTGTTCAATTGCTTTAGAGGAAGGCTCTCCCACTCTTAGAGTTCAGCCACTTTGAGAGAAGAGAAGAGAAGAAGGCTAGGCACAAGGAAGAAGAAAAAGAAGGGCTGAAGGAAGTTCAAGTTAAGCAAGGAAGAAGAAGAAGGTGAGTTCGAAATTGGGGGTTTGTGATTCAAAAATCTTTTGTAATAACTCAATTATAGTTTCATTCTCCTTTAATTTGAATTCACTTTCTTTGTTATATTTTCTTTCTTCTTTCTCCTTCTTCCATTTTTTCTTGATGTATTTCAGCTTGTAAAATTTCAGTTCAGCTATCAAATTCTTTTTGATTCATTCGAATGGTTATGAATTGTAATTGAAGTTTCTTGAATGCAGGTTAAATTATAGATTAATTCAGCCAATTAACCTTCAAAACTCATATCTGAGTTCTCAGATCTGAGATTGCAATATCTGAATTGCTTGAAAGAGAATTTAGACCTACAAATTTCAGATTGGCCGAATGGATCCACAGCTTGGAATTCCTAGAGTGCTTGAGAGAGACTCTAAGAATTTAGATTTACTATTCAAGAACTGAATTGAGTGCAAGGTTAGAGTTAACTTGCACAATTCAGTTGGTGATAAATTCAGATTTTAATTGATGCCTTAGAAGTGTTTGAAGAAATGCATGCATGGGGGTTAGATTCTTGCTAGAAATAGAAGGACCATCACTCATGCATAGGATGAACATGCGCTTGAGAGAGGTTGTTCATGACCTTGGGATTTCACAAAACCAAGGCTCAATCATGATTTATTCGAACGATCCAAATTGATAGATTGCTGAATTCTAAGATTGACATTTACTGTTTACTCTTCTAAACTGATTTGAAGGCAATTGGGCCAATGATTTAGATAGATTTTAGTTTAGGATTTTTAGCTTTTGTTAAAGTTTTGATTTATTTGTTAATCAGATAAGAAGTACTCAATTTAGTATTGATACTGGTTTCCTAAATCCTCATGGGAAAGATACTTCACTCACTACTTTATTACTTGAACGGCTAGTGCACTTGCTAGTGCCACAATTAGCCACATCAAAAATACTTGTGGCCATTATTAGAATGAAGAATTTTAATATGTACACCAAATTGTTTGTGAATTTCATCATAAAATTTCTAGAAGATAGAAAACAATTTACTCTTTTATTTTATAAGGTAATGTCGTGTCATCCTTGATTAATCATCAACAAAAATTACAAAGTACTTATAACCATTATAAGACACTACTTTGTTTGGACCCCAGATGTCCGAATGGATTAAAGAAAAATGACTCGATGTACGGCTATCAACTCTAGGACTAAAAGGGACATGGTGATGTTTCCCAAACTAACACGACTCACAATTTAAATTAGAAAGATGAATCAACGACGGAACAAGCAACTGAAGAGCTCTAAGAGATGGATGACCAAGTTTGCAATGTCACTAATGAGGGGAGAGAGATGATTAAAGAGTTGTACTAGTGTGTGCAAGGGTAGCCATGTTCAGTTGAGATGTACCCTAAATGAACCACTCATACTCGTCCCATGAAACACTCACAATCTCCTTTCTAGAAGCATTTGTAGATGTAGTGATGATTTGATCAATAACTTGAGAGTCTTGTCTTGAACTACCATCATTTACAACTACATGATTTGCCTAGGTTGAAGGTGGGCCATGTAGATCATAGAAAAAGTTGATAGTATGTCCCTCCATACCACAATGAGTATACCTTCTCTGAGTATTACCACATCCCCTACCACGGGCTCCCCCTGAGTCTCATACTCCAACACGACCACCACCATGATTATACATGCCACCACCACCATGACCATACATGGGTCCACCACCACTACCATGGCCATGCTGACCTCCTTTACAACCACAACCTCCCCCTCTCGTAACTGCAAATGCAAACCTATCTAACATAGTGGAAGTCTTTGTGTGTTCAACTGAAATCCTCCGAAGATGAGCAAACACTTCCTCAAGAGAGGGAAGAGCAAATACTCCAGCCCTACTAAAAATCTGGTCATGTCCAACTGCTCTCTCTGTTGTTGCTGAATTTTGACATCAGGTGTAAGAGGATGATAAACATTCAACTCATTTCATAAATTTCTCATACTAGCATAATAGTCCTCAAGACTCTGATTCCCTTGTTGCAGATTAAAGTACTCTCGGTACGGTTGGTAACCCTAGTAGTTTTATTTTGTACAAAATATGGTTTCCTTGCATGATCCCAAACTTCCTTAACTGTATCTAAAAACATGAAGTCCATTGATGAGACTGAAAGAACCCTACTTTTGTCCCCTGATTTTCATCTTTTTACATTACTTTAGCACTTAAATGGACTCATTACTCTTATATTTCGATTCAGGGCAATAAAGAAAGGCAATTGAAAGAAAATAGGGCAAATCGGGTGATTTTGCACAGTTTCGGCGACAGTCAGTAATCTGGGCCTAACTCTCAATTCCGGATTCTGAATTAGACAATTCAAGAAGCATTAGAATGATAGGAAGGCCCACAACTTTTATGTTTTGGGTTTTGATATATTCGGCCCAAATCGAGTACGAAAATGATATTGAAGTCGGAGTAAGTTCATAGTCAAACCCATTTCACAACGTTAGCCCTACTCGCAGAAGTACCTTGAAGCAGCCCAAGTTTTAATGCACAGCCCAACTCAAATTCAAGAGTCAAGAGTCCAAATCTCAAATGTAATCTCCAAGGAGAGAGTCTTATCAGATCTAAAGTCTTGAATGTAATCCTAGAGAGATAAGAAGATTGAGATTAGATCATTAGATAAGAGATAGGATAGGAAAACAGCCCTCTCCTTTGGCTATATAAAGAGGGGGGTGAACCAGCTCTAGCATCACTCACTCCAACATCCAAGAGATCATCAAGAAGACCATGAAATCTCAAGAAAGCAGTTCAGCCATGGAGAAGCAAAGCATGGAGATTGCGTAGATCATGAGCAGCTAAGCTTCTTTTTCTGGTTCAAGGGGGGAGGTTCGATTGTGTCATTGTGAGGTTCTATAGTTAATTTATTTTTTTGCTTTTTAATTCAAGTATTCATTGATTCTTGAGCATATTTTTATATTGGATGATAATGTTAATTAGTCTGACAAACTAAATTAATGTTGATTTTCCTACTACTATCCATGATTTTGGTGATCCATAATTTTCATGAATAATGGTACAAGTAGCAATTAAGTTAATATCTTTCTAGGTCAATTGTTCGTGACAGCCTTTGACCAATGTATTGACATTTCTAAAAGGAATCGATGGAACAAGATTCAATAATTGTAGCTATCTCAATTATTGTTGTTTTGGTTTAACTATTTTCACAAATCTTAATGCGTATTCAGTTGAGTGGTGATAAGTGCTGATCGAATGCTGGGTTTGGTCAACTGAATTAGGAAAACACAAGGTTTATTATGGCTATCCTAATAAATCTAAGGTTAAATGCTTAAATTGCAAGAATGCTAAAATGTACTTAGGATCGATGGCCAATCGATTCAACCGGAACCCTTGAACTAGAATTTGGTAAGACTGATTTTCTCTTGTTTGTTTTCTTTTAATTTTAGTTATTAAATTTTTCCACTCAATTACTTTATCCATTTGGCTAAGAGATTACTGATTTGTTCCCTGTGGGATTTGACCTAGTACCACTTTTTACTGCAATTATTTGATTGTGGGACTAGTACTAATTTTGAGGGCTTTGATAACCTGTCATCCACACTAATTTTGGACTCCATGCTATTCCATAGCCAAGTCATAATTTGAGCATCCTCATACTCCCATTCATCATATACCGAAGAATCAATTACGGGTTTATCTTCCCTCACATGTTTCACTTTCTTTTTGGCTATCAAGAAAACTTCAACAAACTTAGCCCAAGGGACATAATTCTCACCATTCAGTTTTATAGAGGTCATCTACACATTTAGATAATCAGAAGGCACCATCACAGTTGATTTGTATTCACTGTTGTCTCCCATGACTGCACAAGAAAACAATGGGAAGCTGTACCACTAAATTGTTACTCTACTGATGCGAATAAAAATTATCATAATCTTATCTATGAATATTCAGTCTTTCCACACCTAATTTACATTTAATTGGACTCATTACTCTGGTATTTTGATTCAGGGCAAGGAAAGAAGTCGCAAGAAGGAAAACAAGGCTAGTCGGATGGTTTTTTACAGTTTCGGCACTGTTCAGTAATCTGGGCCTCACTCTCATATCCGAGCTCCGATTGGGCTGATTCAAAATGCACTAAAAAGATAAGAGAGATATATACAACTTTCATGTTTTGGGTTTTGACAGGTTTTGCCTATACCAAAGTCAAAATTAGACCCAAAGTCAAAGCGGATCCATAGTAAAGCCCAACTCACAGCTAAAGCCCAATTCGCAAAAACGCCTTGTAGCAGCCCAAATTATTAAAGAAGTCCAATACGAATTCGAAAACAAAGAGTCCTATCAAATTTAAATTTCAATTGTAATTCTAGAAAGATAAAAGATTGAGATTACTAGATAGGATAGGATAGAATTAGATCTAATTAGGACTTTCTATTTTTGAGGATAATCTCCTAAGAGAAGTTGGAGAGAGTTCCTCCTCCTAAAGCTATATAAAGGGGGGGGGGGGGGGGGGTGGACCAGCTTGAGTATCAATCAATCAATAATTGAATTAATCAATTACTGAAGTCCCTCTGAAGTGAATCAAGAAGATCATCAAGAAATTTCAAGAAGGGGATCAACAAATCAAGAAAGCTTGAAGAAAGAGGTGGTGGCAAGAAGAAGAGGAGATCTCAGCACCATGGGCAAATTCATGAGTTCTTTCTCTCCTCTTGTTTGCTTTATTACCTTTATCATGAACTAATTTGTTTTTAGCTACGGCTGTGGAAAGCCTAACCATGATAAGGAATATATTTTTATCATTATGATTTATCCAAGATCGTGATTTCCATATAGTCTATGAATTATTTGCTTAATGCGATTAGGAGTGGCCATCTCTTAATTGATTCGGTTTATATGAATGAATCGGGGGAGGAATTTATATATTTGACCACATAATTCATGTGTGAATTGAATGCTATATAGGGATATATACACATGATTCATCTGAATATATGAGTTTTTCTTGCACTTAATGCATTCCTATCATTGAGAACTCTAGTTGAGGGATCAAGGGGTTACTTGATAGAAATAGGTTTAATATATCTTGGGAAAGAATATTATATAAAATTGGAAAAACTTTAGCTGATGAGAATGACAAATGTTCTTGGCTAATCACATCCATTAATATTCATTAGAATGGTTAGGTGGACCAATGGTCCTAGCTATTTCACTCATTGCATATTCGGTTATTGATTGCCTTTGCTTTTATTTTCTTTTTCTATTTTTATTTCCAGTACTTATTACTCTTAAATCTAAATTTTGATTGTCCAAATAATTAGGGAAGACTGCAGTTCTAATACTTATTTTGTTAAATCCCCGTGAGAATGATATTTTTATACTACTTGATAACTAGTGCACTTGCTAGGGTTATAATCATAGCTATCAAGTTTTTGGCGCCGTTGCAAGGGATTTAATCCTAAAATAATATTAGAACTTGTTAACCTTGGTTAATTTGGATTTTGCTCTTTATTTAAAGAGATGCTTGGAAAGTATCCTCACCATGGAATACCAGTTTGGCATCAAATTCAAACTTTTTATAATGGTATTACTCCATTCTATCGCTCCATTATTGATGCAGTTGCATGTGGCACAATCATGAGAAAAACACCAAAGGAAGCTTATGATCTAGTGGAAGAAATGGTATCGAACAATTACCAGTGGAGTAATGATCGAACTTATCAAAGGGGAGTACACCACATCGATTCCCTTGTAGCCATATCTGCCCAACTTGCCAGTCTGAATAAAAAAATTGATACTTTTAATATTGCAGCAATGAATACATCATCTAGCATCCCATGTGATTTCTATGGTCAAATAGGACATACTAATTCTGACTATCCATTAGGTAATCCTTTTGCTTCACATGAGCATGCTAATTTTATCTCTCATACTGGCAGGCCGAATTTCAACCCCTATCCAAACACATACAACCCAGGGTGGAGGAATCATCGAAACTTTTCATGGAACAACAACCAACAAAAAGCACCCATGGGATTCCAACAACAGCCGCCCCCATAAGAAAAGAAGAATAATTTGGAAGAAATGATTTCTAAGTTCAACAATGCTACTAAAGCAAAACTCCAAGAACATGAAAAGAGATTCTTAAATCAAGAAGCAGCTATAAAGAACTTAAAAGTTCAAGTGGGGCGGATTGTGAGCATGCTGTCAGAAAGAAGAGAGGGACGACTGCCTAGCAATATAGAGAAGAACCCCAAGGGAGCAAGTGAATGCCATTGCCTTAAGAAGTGGAAAGACTATTGGCAAGATCAAGGATGACGATCAAAAAGTTGAGGTAGCCGATTCTCAAATAGAGATCGAAGGGAGTACACCTAAACTGAATTTAGATGCTATTAAACTTCCTCTCCCCTACCCTAAAAGAGTTTTGAAAGCTAACTTGGATGAGGAGGTTTTGAACTGTTTGGAGGCCGATCAAAAAAGGTTCAAGCCAAGACAAGGTAATGCTCATTATATTATGTTGCCGATTTCTAATAAGAGACCGTTACCCTCTATTTTGCAGGCCCCTATTCCGGATTTGAACCCGCCTATGATGGATGGAAGGGGAGCACACCAAAAGCTGAAACCATGAGAGTTAGAGGATCCGATTCATGATTATTACAAATAGGGAAGTTTGTTTTTCCTTTTTCTTTTTGATTTTACATTTCTAGTTTATTTTTCTGCCATTTCTTTGCATTTAACCTCACATTGGGGACAATGTAAGTTTTAAGTGTGGGGGAGGGGATTTAGGATTTAGGTTAGAATTTAGGTTGTATTTTAAAATTTGATTTTGGTCATTTTTTTTCATAAAAAAAAGACTCAACTCTTTTGGAATCAATTGAAACAATAGTCCTAAATTCAAGTTTAAGTAAATAGGGTGAATATTTTTGGTAGGATGGAGCATAAAATGCACCTACCAGTCAAGTAATTCAATAGTAGAATGGAGCATAAAATGCACACACTAGCCAGCAATTCAAATAGTAGGATGGAGCATAAAATGCACTCACTTCCGCCAAAGAAAAAAAAAAAGAGAGAGGAAAAAAAAGAAAAAGAGAAAAAAAAAAGAGAGAGAGAGGAGATAAAAATGTTTTCCTTAGTTTACTACCTGGTTTGTAGTAGCAAGAATTAGATTGACTGATGAATGAGTCATGTATGAATTGGTTATGTTGATTTAATAGTTTGCAATAGTTAATCTAGAATATTTGTGGAGAAAGATAAAGGAGAGTTGAGTTTAAAAAATCAGTAGATAGTCAGTTTGTTCCTGTTTTATCTTGCCCGAGGACGGGCAAAGTTTAAGTGTGGGGGGATTTGATGCGAATAAAAGTTATTGTAATCTTGTCTATGAATATTCAGTCTTTCCACACCTAATTTACTTTTAATTGGACTCATTACTCTGGTATTTTGATTCAGGGCAAGGAATGAAGTCGCAAGAAGGAAAACAAGGCTAGTCGGATGGTTTTTCACAGTTTCGGAACCGTTCAGTAATCTAGGCCTAACTCTCATATCCGAGCTCTGATTGGACTGATTCAAAATGCACTGTAAAGATAAGAGAGAGATATACAAGTTTCATGTTTTGGGTTTTGACAGATTCTGCCTGCACCAAAGTCAAAATCAGGCTCAAAGTCAAAGCGGATCCATAGTAAAGCCCAACCCACAGCTGAAGCCCAGTTCGCAGAAACGCCTTGTAGCAGCCCAAATTATTAAAGAAGCCCAATACGAATTCGAGAACATGTAAAAAATCTGAATCAAAGGTCAAAAACCATATAATATTCAAATTAAATAGCCAATCAAAATCCAAAGTCCATCAAATATTTAAATCAAATAAAACATGTAAAAAATCAAATATTTTCAAAAATCAAAACCCATAAAAATTCAAATCAAAAGTAAAAAACCATCAAATATTCAAATCAAATAGCTAATAAAAAGCCAAAGACCATTAAATATTTAAATCAAATAAAACTCTTAAAAATCAAATATTTTCAAAAATCAAAACCCATAATAATTCAAAAACCATAATATATTCAAATCAAATTTCAAAATCAAGAGCCAAAGTCCATCATATATTTAAATCAAATAAAACCCATAAAAATAAAATATTTTAAAAAATCAAAACCCATAAAAATTCAAATCAAAAGTAAAAAACCATCAAATATTCAAATCAAATAGCTAATAAAAAGCCAAAGACCATTAAATATTTAAATCAAACAAAACTCTTAAAAATCAAATATTTTCAAAAATCAAAACCCATAATAATTCAAAAACCATAATATATTCAAATCAAATTTCAAAATCAAGAGCCAAAGTCCATCATATATTTAAATCAAATAAAACCCATAAAAATAAAATATTTTAAAAAATCAAAACCCATAAAAATTCAAATCAAAAGTCAAAAACCATCAAATAGCTAATCAAAAGTCAAAGCCATCAAATATTTAAATCAAATAAAACCTATAAAATTCAAAAATCATAAAATATTCAAATCAAACAACAAATTTCAAAAATCAAAATCGAGAGTCAAAGTCCACTAAATATTTAAATTAAATGAAACCCACAAAAATGGAATATTTTCAATAAATCAAAACTCGTGAAAATTCAAAAACCTCCTGCTACCCCCCTTTTGCTCGGTCCCTTCACCTACCTCCTGCTACCCCCCTTTTGCACTCCAAAAACTGGAAACATAACCAGATCAACTTGAGACTTCCCAAGCCCGAAAAAACCCTCATTTGACACAATCCCCGGGATAAACAAGAACCTTGATCAAACATCATCCCCAAACCTGAAAAACTATAACTTAGTTACACATAAATTTTCATCACTAAACTCTAAAGATCCACCGTTCATCACGTCAACTTCCTTTCTAATGGCCTAGATCTATGCAACTCCTCCAAAATCAAATTCAACATATCAATCACCACAAGATCACTAAAAAATAATCAACTAGCAAATCCCACCATGAATCTTCAACAACCGACCATAAAAACATCAAGATCCCATTCAGATGGCCCTGAATGATTATCAAGTTCAACCATATATTTCTTATATCAGAATCATCCACTTGACTTCTCACCCTAATCCATGCCGACCTACCAAATTATAGCTCAAAATTCCCTCATTTAACCCTCTATTAAGCCTAAATCCTATTCCAACAAATTTCATTGATTAGAACTTATCATCCATCATCCCAACTTCACATGAAAAATCAGACCTAACCACTGTGTTCAAAGACCTAGAAAACCCTAACATGTGAAATCTCACGATGAAACACCTCCATTTGGTCATTAAAAGAGTAAGATTTCATTTCGAACCCTCTCGTTGATTGGAAAACCATAAGCTAAGACCATGATCTGAACTAAATAAATCAATCTACACCTCTGATCAAAGATCCATCACTTCCATTATATTTAGCATGATCAAAAGTGCCAACCTACCAAGTTTCATTCCAAAATTTCCCTGTTTGACCATTCATCAAATAAAGGTTCTGTTTCAGTAAATCTCATTGATCCGAACTTGTCAGCCATAGATCTCAATCATCCCAACCCCATTTGGCTGATTAGACCTCACCACTATGTTCAAAGATCCAAAAAACCCCAAGATACCAAACTTAATGACCAGACTCATTCATTTGACTGTTAAACAAGAAAGATACCATTTTAATGCACTATGTTAAATTGCCACATCATCTGGCCCAACCTAAAACCTTAAAAGGGTGATGGCTGATGTCAAACCCATTCTTGACTCATTAAAACACCTGGACCAATCAAACAAAGTCTAATAGAACCAAAAATCTCAAAATACCAAACAAACCCCTACTTAAGACCAAGAAAAGACAAAATAGTTTTAAAAAGTTTATCAAATTTATATTTTCTGCCACTATCAGCCCCAAATACGGGGCTGCAACATCTGGCACGCCCCAAGCTCCCATTAGATGAACAAAACCCATGAAAACCACCCCAAATCGAAAAAAGAGCTTCACCAAACAGGAAAGATTGACTAGGCATCCTTTTCTTTGAAGAATCTTTGCCTATTTGTTTATAGAACCTCTGTTAAATCCTAGGCACTGTAGCTGAATGAATTCAGACATGACCCCCCTCCCTTTCTCTATAAATATTGACCTATTTTGAGCTCCAAAGTGGTGCTAAAGAGAGGAAAACACAAGGGGGGACCAAGGGAAAAAAGATAAAGAGAGAGGAAGTAAACCCAAGAGAGGCTCCTAGAGAGAAAGAGAAAGAGAAGAGAGCTTTCTCCCTGACCATATGTTGCCTTTTGTTCACCCAAAATCTAGAGGTGCTTTGAACATCAGATTCTAGATTCATCTCCTCCACCTTCAAGTGGAGATTAGTGCAACTAGAAACACTTCCAAGTTCAAGAACCCATCCAAACTTCATTTTATCGCATCCCTACCTATTGGAAAACTTCCGTCAAGGAACATACAAAAGGTAAGTCTTCTTTAGTTTTTCTAGGTTGCTTGAGGTTCTAAAATATCGAAGAACAATCATTTTCAATTTCTTCTTGACTGAAAGTAGAGGCAGAGAGTCGAGGGTCTTAGGGAAATCAATACCTAAGACCCGATAACATCACCTCAAAATCGGCCTTAGGAGGAGTTGAAAGCATGTTCCTCTAGATTTAAGAAATTCTTTCTACCATATCTATTTTTCTTTGAAAGAAATTGAGCCTGAATAACTCTCATATCGAGCTACTAAAGCAGCTTGGAGAGAGGGGTGCCTAATACCTTTCCTCTCCTAATCCTTAGAACCTGAAATCTCTTGGTTGTGTGCCTTTCCCATGGAAAATGGAATCACTATTAAAAAGTTAAATTGAGTTTTTCAAACTTGAAAATGAGGGCCTATTTCCTCTAAAAAATGGGTGGTGACTCCAACTCCTTTGAGCCGGCCATGAGCTTCCCGGAACTCACATCAGGCAGTTGTCACACTTCTGGACAAGCTCGAGTGCATCCTTGCCTTAGCACTTTTTGGGCAAGCGCCCTACCCTCCCAGGTGTCCCCCACAAAGACCTTCATGGATCTCGTGTAGCACCCAACTTGCTTCTAAAGGTCGTAAACAACGTAGGTAGAGGAGCGTAAAGGACCTCCTATACAATCGCCCATCGATGAGAACATAGCAGGCTGACTGATGCTCTACCCTCCAAGCTACGTTACGCTCTGCTGGTAGGGTACCATGGAGCAGATAATTGATGAGCGGGTCAATCCAGCTCAGTTATGCTTGCAACATGGGATCGACCTCTTCTACCGCCCTGATGATGCTAGGTCGAGGCAGGTCTTCAATGTACATCATCCTCATTGTATTGTCACTAGTGCTGGCCAACTTTGAGAGTGCGTCGGCCTCAACATTCTTTGATCTTAGTACTTGCTGGATGAACCAAGAGTGGAAGCCGGGTGGGAGTTCCCTCACTTTGGCAAAGTAAGCCATCATGGCAGGTTCTCGAGCCACGTACTCACCATTCTTGACCCATTAGAACACTTGGACCAATCAAACAAAGCCTAATAGACCCAAAAATATCAAAATACCAAACAAACCCTTACTTAAGACCAAGAAAAGACAAAATAGCTTTTAAAAGTTCATCAAATTTACATTTTCTGCCACTAATAACCCAAAATACGAGACTGCAATGTCTGACACGCCCCAAGCTCCCATTGGACTATGAAAACCACCCCCAAATCGAAGAAAATGTTTCACCAAACAAGAAAGCTTGACTGAACACCTATTTCTTTGAAGAATCTTTGCTTATTTCAGTGAAAGAACTCTGCCCAGTCACAGACACTGTAGCTGAGCAAATTTCAGACCCATCTCTTTCCATTTTCTCTATAAATAAAGGCTCAGCTTGAGCTTGGAGAGGAGACCTGAGAGGCAACCTGAGGAAGGGACAGAAGAGAGAAAACCAGAGGGAGTTCCCTAGAGAGAGAAAGAGAGAGAGAAGGGAGCTTTCTCCCAACCCATACTACCTCTTGTTCACCTGAAACTCGTAAGTAATCTAAACCCCATATTCCAAATTCACCTCATCCATTTTCAAGCGGAAGTTGCTCGAACCGAAAGCACTCCCTAGCTCAAGAACCCATTCAAACTTCATTCTACCTCATTTTGAGCTGTTGGAAAATTTCCATCAAGGTATATACAGAAGGTAAGTCTTTTTAATTTTTTTGGGTTGCTTGAGGTTCTAAAATGTTAGAGAACCATTGTTTTCAATTTCTTCTTGACTAAGAGTAGAGGAAGAGAGGCGAGGGTCTAAGAGAGTACCTAAAACCTGATAACATCACCTCAAAATTGGTCTTAGGAGGAGTTGAAAGCATATTCCTCTAGATTTAAAAAATTCTTGTTAAATAGTTTTGTATGCCCTTAGATCCAATCAGTTTTAATGTACTTTTGACATTTAGTGTAAATGAATAAAGTGCATGTTTGATTCATGTTGTATGGTATGTTTTTGAGAAAGACCCTTAAACTGGACACTTAATGAGATGTGTTAGTTTAGAATGTTCACAGCCGTTGGATAAGATTGGGGAGATTTATCCTGTCAAGGCTAACAATGGTGTGCTGCCAAATGTTGGGGTGGCCTTTCTTAGCCGCCAGGGTGAGACCCAAGCTACATGCAGTGTAGGATTACTTGAATCTTTGAACTGGACCAGACTTCCAGTATTGCCCAGGACCTTGCAGATTGATGGGCAAAACTGAAAAGTTACACCTGACCCCTAGACTCGATTATGATACTTCACTAGGTGTAGGATTAGACTATCATTGCTATGCCAATCAGTGAGATTCTTAGCGGGGGTCAAAACCTGGGTATGTTGGGACAGTTTGAGAATTCATCTGAGTGGGTGATCATAGTGACAGGATCGGCCCCTTTATCGGACAAAGGTAATGATCAGGGATGCACTTTCTTTGATGGAAACCAAACTGCTGGCAGTTGATTTCAATCGTTGGAATTTTGTTTTGCAAAATTTATAAATAAGATATATAGATATGTATGGTTTCAAAATATTTGCAAATGGTTTTAAATCCCAGGATCCATATTAGCAAAGAGTGCAACACTGTTCCTTGCAGCCGAGGGAGAGGTCATCTCTTGTCGGGCAGTATTTGATCATTATGGGCTGAGAGGTTGAGTGTAAGGCCATTTAGGGTTAAACCTGATGGGCTAATTTTGCATCTGCTCACAGTCCCTGGGTTTTTATAAGATGGCTTGGCCCAGGGACCACTTAGTGTAATTGTTGGGCCCATAGAGTCCATGTGATGGGCTTAGGGGGTTCATTGGCCCTCTAGTGAATTTGGCTGGGCCTTGTAACAAAGGCTGGGCCAAACCCATGTGGCCGATGTATATCAATGCTTGGGTCCCATGCCATACAAAGAAGCCCAATTGGGCAGCAATTTGGAAGCCTATTGAGCACTTAATACATATTGGGCCTAAAGCCCATTTCGAACTGGCTGATTTAATTACCCACTTAAAGGGGTGGATCTGAGATTAGGGCAAGCCAAAGGATTGGGTCTTGATCCTATCCACTCTTGGAAACCAAATTCAAATAAAGATTTGAATCTAGTAACCTCCTAATAAGATCAAGAGTGGGCTGACCTAATCTGTAGATAGGATTAAGATAATTCCCTATCCAAATACAAATTTGGATTGGGATGACTCCTAATAAGATTATGAGGTTTCTTAATCACTAAGAAAGAGGAGAAACCCTTTGTCTTGCATTACTAGAATTCGAACCAAGGGTTTAGAGCATAAAATTTCTCCTGCGTTCTGAGATAGGATCTCAGAGTTCTCCTCCAACTACCGCCACCATTCACTGCCTAGTTCGATCTCTCTGAGAGGGAAAGATCAAGAAGGTATTCTTGATATCAGTCTTTGCTGAAGGGCTGATTGAATACGGTGCTCTTTGCTTCCATCGAATTCTTGTGAGGAATTTGGTTTGTAGGACGAACACTGCTGGTTCTGCTTCAGCATCACTGCATCATCTTTAGTGGGAGCAGATCTTGGGAGTATTCTTTGGGCCTGAACACCGACGTTGGGAGATACTGACTCTCCTTATCAGGTATAACCCTTCCCTTTCTTTTGGTTCAGATCTGGTTTGGTTTTGGTTCGATTAGATCCTTGAATATTGTATTCTAAAATTGGGAAATATGATTCCCAGTTGAAAGGGAGGAGAGAAGTTTTTGAAATTCGCCCACCCTATTCTGCTGCATTCTTGGGTCCATACGATGGATCTCTCCCTTCTTTCAGTGGTATCAAAGCCATAGGTTTGAATCTTGAACCAAGAAAATCATATTTGAACCTACGCAAATGGGCAGAAGCTGTTCTACCTGGATTTGTGCAGATTGTTGTTTTTATTCCAAGAAATTGTTTCTGGATGTGGGCGATTGATCTGAAATGAATTTTGTTAAATCTGAAATTTATTTGGAAAGTTCTTAATTTATTTCTTGATTTAAATGGGTTGTTCATACATGGAGATCGAAGTGCAGATTTGGCGTAGATAGTCTGCGCAATCTTTTTGCAGTTTCTATTCTATTCGGTCTGTAAAATAATTTTTTTTTTATTTTTCTAGACTGAATGTATATGATTCAATCAATAACGTAATTAATTAATAGAAGTTAGGATTCTGTAATTTTTTATTTTCTTGATTTGAGATGGTGGTGACGCTGGAGATTTGCAGATCGTGATATCGCATTTTGTGTTTTGCAGTTTATGAAACTGCAGCCCTTGATTACTAACCTTTGTTTTGTAGGTGGTACGAACAGTCCATATCTTATTTGTGATTGTCTAAAATTAGAAATATTAATTTCAGATCTTTCTTGAATTGTTTCTTGAATTAAAAATTAGTTTTGGACCGTTTCAGACCAGATTGGACCAAAGCTGTTTGGAAAGAATATAGGGTTCGAACGGGGCTATTCTCAGCCCTGATTTTTTCCACTTTCAGGTCTGAAACTAATCTTTAATTGGAAGAACCAATTCGGCTCAACCTATAAAGCCCAGTTTTAAAGAGTTAAAACTGCAAAAGCTCATTTTTGTGTAAAAGCTATATGGGCTGAACTGCTAACTGCTATTTAGCCCATATACCTAGATAATGTTAATTATTAATTATATGGATTATAAATGGACTTATTAATGGGCTTTACAGCAAGTAATTGATTGGATCAATTCTTCCATTACATGCGATGTGTGGGTGTTTGATGTGCTACGATCATGGGCCACAAGCACTTGGCCCATGATGATACGATAGTGGCTCTTGCGCACACCATGGCTGAATGCACATCATTGCCATGGTGTCCCTTACAGTCATTGGATGACTCCTTCCTTTCATGGTGGGCCCCATAATCCTAAAAAGGGTGTGGAAACCCTAGCCAAATTGGACCACCAGAAATCTGACTTTATGAAAGTCAGTGGGAGCCACTTTGGTTTGACCTAAATTAACTAGGGCGTAATCACTTGTTCCCTCCATTAATATGAGTGCATGTGATAGGGAGATCCATATGATGGACTCTCTAAAGGCCTTCTGTCATTAGCACGATGATGGGTCCTTTAGTAATGAGGAAACACACCATAAAATTGGGCTATCCAATTGCTATTGGGTTTGTTAGAGTGTTTCATAAGAAGATAGGGGTGTCATAGACCGATGTGGGAGGGGCTTCACCAGAAAATGGAAACTCTCTCACGGTACCTTAGCGTAACCTGAATATGATGGATGAGCATTCACTGGGCAGAAAGGTTTACCCTAAAATGGCTATGAACCTTGTCTGACAGAGGCCAAAGGGAAACTCATACGATGAGTGGATATGATCCATCATAGAAAGGTGGTGGGGTTATGCAATTGAACAGTTGGCTCCACGCACCCTATGTGATTTCCCCCATTCCCAGAGACATTTCATCATCTCCGTCACTAAGATAGGAGGGAAATCTCAGAGATGAACAAATGGAAATGGAACATAGATTAAAAGCCATATCTATGTAGGTAACATGAATCAAACTAAGGTTGTGGTCTAACGTTTTGCTTTTTTACCATAAAATGGAAAATGATCAATTTGCTAAGTTGCTTAATGACAACAAACTTAAGGGCCCAAACTATGCCGACTGGTACAGAAACCTTATGCTAGTCCTGACTTCAGAAAAGTTAGATAAAGTGGCAAAGAATCCTGCACCGGATCATCTGGGAGACAGGGCTTTAGAAGCCCGCAGGAAAGAATACCAAGAATGGGAGGACAAAAACTCCCTATCCCGCTGCTATATCATAGCCTCTTTAGATAATCCGATCTAGAGGCAGTTTGATAAGATCGAACTCGCCAAAAACATATTGGGTAGTCTAAAAACTATGTACGAAGAGCAGAACCGTTCTACATAACAAAAGGTCCTGAAGCAGTTCATGACCGCACAGATGACCAAAGGGCAGCAAGTTCATGACCATTATCTCTGGATGATGGGTTACATAAATGAGCTAGAGGCCCTTTGGTCCGGGCTAGATCTGGTCACATAGATAGACGCCATTCTTAACTCCTTGTCTTTTTCCTTCAATCGATTCATTATGAACTATAATTTGAACAAGCTGAATGTCAGCATTCAAGAGCTCAGCAATATATTGCAACGAGCTGAGGAACTGATTAGGAAGGATGAGCCGATAGCCATGCTTGTTGAAGCTGGAAAATCTGGAAAGAAGAGGAGGGCAAAGAGGAAACCCCAGAAAAAGGCCACTAAATCAAAGAAACAAAAGAAAGACAAGGCATCTGATGCCTGTCACTTATGCAAGCAAGTCGACCACTAGAAGATGAACTGTCCTGCCTACCTATAATCTAAGAAAGGTATTTTTGAAACTTGTGTCATGGAAACTAATTTGTTAGTTGCTTCTATGTCCTGGTGTGTTGACTCTGGGGCTTCAACTCATACGTGTAATTCATTGCAGGGGTTCAAAGTAAACAGAAGGCTGAGTGAAGGAGAAGTGACATTTTACTTGGAGAATTCTGCAAGTGTTGCAGCTACGGCGATAGGAACCGTAGAATTAGTCTTTAGAGAAGGAATACTTGTACTTAAGGATTGTCTTTATGTACAAAACTTAAGAAGAAATATGATTTTGTTTCTAAACTGTGTGCTGATGGATATACTATGTGTTTTAGTAATATGATTACTATTAAAAGGAACAATAAATTCATCGCAAGCGGGGAACTGGAGAATTGTCTCTATGTTCTACATCCTTCTCTAGAAACTAACTTAACCAAAACTACGTCGGTCGAAATCCCCAAGAAAAGGACTCGTGATATAGTTAGTCCCGCGTGCCTATGGCATTACCGATTTTGCCATATCGGCGTTGACCGAATCACAAGGCTGGTAAAGGATGGTCCTTTGGATTTTCTAACCATAGAAGATATTCCCACTTGTGAGCATTGCCTCTGAGGCAAGATGACAAAATGACCATTTAACGGTAAGCCTGAAAGATGTATAGGCACGCTTGACCTTATACATATTGATGTATGTAGTCCCCTGAGTGTTAGGACTCGTAACCAACACATGTATTTTATCACCTTCACCGATGATTACTCACGATATGGTTACATGTACATAATGAGACAGAAGTTTGAATCCTTTGAAAAGTTCAAGAAGTTCAGACAAGAAGTCGAGAAACCATTAGGAAGAGAAATTAAGGCCTTTCGATCAGATCGATGCAACGAGTATTTCTCTGATGAATCCAGGGACTGTTTGAAGGCCAACGGGATAATATCACAGTTAGCTCATCCTGTAACACCATAGCTTAACGGTGTTTTAGAGAGGAGGAATAGGACATTGTTAGACATGGTCTGGTCACTTCTCACATGCTCGGAATTACCTACATCTTTTTGGGGATATACATTAGAGACTGCACTCTACGTACTGAATCAGGTTCCAACCAAATCGGTTCCAAAAACTCCAGATGAACTTTGGACTGGAAAGAAACCAAGTGTCAGACACTTGAAGATTTGGGGTTGTCCTACACACATTAAAAGAACGAGTGCGGACAAGTTGGAGTCCAAGACTAGCCGTTGCCTATTTGTAGGCTACCCAAAGGATTCAATAGGTTATCTATTCTATGACCCAAGTGAGTAGAAAGTGTTCTGCAGTCGAAATGCTTAGTTCTTAGAGACCGATTATATCCTGGACACCCATCGTCAGGAAATAGTTCTTGATGAGGAGAGCTCAGGAGCAGTGGGAGATGTCCCACAAGTTCCAGGTAGTGACCAACCTAGAAGATCCACTCGGGTATCCAGGCCACCAGTCCGTTATGGTTATAACCAGAATAGTTACCTGGTGGAAGCCTTGACTAGTGAGGAGGATCTCGTGACTTACGTGGAAGCTATGTTGGACATAGATTCCCAGAAATGGGTGGAGACCATGAGAGTCGAGATGGATTCAATGAAGGCCAACGGAATCTAGACTAGTAGATCCGCCCTCCGGGGTAAAAGCAATCGGTTGCAAATGGATCTATAAGAGGAAGAAGGGCCTCGATGGCAAGGTTGAGACCTTCAAAGCTTGTTTGGTGGTGAAAGGGTATACTCAGAAAGAAGGCATCGACTATGAGGAAACATTTTTGCCCGTGGCCATGCTTAAATCCATTAGGATCTTGCTAGTTGTAGTAGCATACCATGACTATGAGATTTGGTAGATGGATCTCAAAACTGCGTTCCTGAATGGAGACATGGTATGTAAACTTAATAGATCCATATATGGACTTAAGCAATCTTCTAGGAGTTGGAACATCCATTTTGACTCTACAGTCAAATCTTTTGACTTTGAGTAGAATCTAGATGAGCCCTATGTTTATAGGAAGTCTAGTGGGGATAAGGCCACCTTGTTGGTGTTGTATGTAGATGATATCCTACTCATTGGGAATGATGTAGGAATGTTGACTTTGGTCAAGGTGTGGCTTTCGCAGCAATTCTTCATGAAAGATCTTGAAGAAGCTTCCTATATACTAGGTCTTCGACTCTACAGAGATAGATCGAAGTGGATAATTGGATTATCCTAGACTGCTTACACTGACAAAATTGTCAAAAGGTACAGCATGGAGAACTCCAAGAAAGGAAATGTTCCTTTCGGGCATGGAGTCACTCTCTCTAAGAAGATGTCTCCCAAGACTTCTGAGGAGATTGAGGGCATGAAAGACGTTCCCTATGCCTCAGCCGTAGGAAGCATCATGTATGCCATGCTGTGCACTTGCCCTGACATTGCTTAGGTGGTGAGTATCGTAAGCAGGTTCCAGGCCAACCCAGGGCAGGAGCATTGGACTACTATGAAGAACATACTCAAATACCTTCGAAGGACAAAAGAGTTTTGTTTGGTATTCGATGGTAATTCACTACAAATTCTGGGGTATATTGATGCCAATTTCTAGTCAGATCTAGATGATAGAAAGTCTACCTCTAGGTATGATTTCACTATAGGATCATGTGCTATTTGATAGAAAAGTAGCAAACAGGGGTCCACGGCAGATTCCACGACCGATGCCGAGTTCATTGCTGCAAGTGAAGCTGCCAAAGAAGTCGTGTGGATGAAAATTTTCATTCACAAATTAGAAGTGGTTCTGTCCAGCACATCACCCATCCCATTGTTGTGTGACAACAATGGAGCGACCACTCAAGCTAAGGAGCCTCGAGCCCACTCGAAGTCAAAGCGCATCGAGAGGAAGTACCATGTACTGCGGGAGATTGTTGGTAGAGGGGACGTCCTGATTCAGAGGGTAGCATCAGCGGATAATGTGGTATACCAATTGACTAAGCCACTCACACAGAAAGTGAGAGCTTTTAGATCAGTGGAAAGCATGGGACTCTGGCTTGTACTAGATTGGACCTAAGTGCAAGTGGGAGCTTTTAGACAGTTTTGTATGCCCTTAGCTCCAATCAGTTTTGATGTACTTTTGACATTTAGTATGAATGAATAAAGTGCATGTTTGATTCATGTTGTGTGGTATGTTTTTGTGAAAGACCCTTAAACTGGACACTTAATGAGACTTGTGTTAGTTTAGAATGTTCACAGCCGTTGGATAAGTTTGGGGAGATTTATCCTACCAAGGCTAACACTGGTGTGCTGCCAAATGTTGGGGTGGCCTGTCTCAGCCGCCAGGGTGAGACCCAAGCTACATGCAGTGTAGGATTACTTGAATCTTTGAACTGGACCAGACTTCCAGTATTGCCCACAACCTTGGAGATTGATGGGAAAAACTGTAAAGTTACACCTGACCCCTAGACTCGATTATGATACTTCACTAGGTGTAGGATAAGACTATCATTGCTATGCCAATCAAAACCTGGGTATGTTGGGACAGTTTGAGAATTCATCTGAGTGGGTGATCATAGTGACAGGATCAACTCCTTTGTCGGACAAAGGTAATGGTTGGGGATGCACTCTCTCTGATGGAAACCAAACTGCCAGTAGTTGATTTCAATCGTTGGAATTTTGTTTTGTAAAATTTATATATACGATATATAGATATGTATGGTTTCAAAATGTTTGCAAATGGTTTTAAATCCCGAGATCCATATGAGCAAAGAGTGCAACACTATTCCTTGCAGCCGAGGAAGAGGTCCTCTCTTGTTGTGCCATGTTTGATCATTATGGGCTGAGAAATTGAGTGTAACTCCATTTAGGGTTACACCTGATGGGCTAATCTTGCATCTGCCCACAGTCCCTGGGTTTTTATAAGATGGCTTGGCCCAGGGACCACTTAGTGTAATTGTTGGGCCCATAGAGTCCATGTGATGGACTCAAGGGGTTCACTAGGCTCTCTAGTGAATTTGGCTAGGCCTTGTAACAAAGGCTGGGCCGAACCCATGTGGCTGATATGTAGATCAATGTTTGGGTCCCACGCCATACAAAGAAGCCCAAATGGGCAGCAATTTGGAAGCCTGTTGAGCACTTAATACATATTGTGCCTAAAGCCCATTTCGAACTGGCTGATTTAATTACCCACTTAAAGGGGTGGATCTGAGATTAGGGCAAGCCAAAGGATTGGGTCTTGACCCTATCCACTCTCAGAGACCAAATTCAAATAAAGATTTGCATCTGTTAACCTCCTAATAAGATCAGGAGTGGGCTGACCTAATCTGCAAATAGGATTAAGATAATTCTCTATCCAAATACAAATTTGGATTGGGATAACTCCTAATAGGATTAGGAGGTTTTTTAATCACTAAGAAAGAGGAGAAACCTTTTGTCTTGCATTACCAGAATTCAAATCAAGGGTTTAGAGCAGAAAAATTCTCTTGCGTTCTGAGACAGGATCTCGGAGTTCTCCTCCAGCCACTGCCGCCATTCACTGCCTAGTTCGATCTCTCTGAGAGGGAAAGATCAAGAAGGTGTTCTTGATATCAATCTTTGCTGAAAGGCTGATTGTATATGGTGCTCTTCGCTTCCATCGAATTCTTGTGAAGAATTTGGTTCGTAGGATGAACACTGCTGGTTCTGCTTCAGCATCACTGCGTCATCTTCAGTGGGAGCAGATCTTGGGAGTATTCTTTGGGTGTGAACACTGACGTTGGGAGATACTGACTCTCCTTATCAGGTATAACCCTTCCCTTTTTTTTGGTTCAGATCTGGTTCAGTTTTGGTTCGATTAGATCCTTGAATATTGTATTCTAAAATTAGGGAATATGATTCCTAGTTGGAAGGGAGGAGAGAAATTTTTGAAATTCGCCCACCCTATTCCGTTGCTTTCTTGGTGTCCATATGATGGATCTCTCCCTCCTTTCAATTCTTGCAACCATTTCTATTTCTCTCCATAAGAAACTAATGCTGAATAACTCCCATGTCAGGTTGCTAAAGTAGCTTGGAGAGAGGGATGCCTAATACCTTTCCTCTTCCAATCCTTAGGACCTAAAATCTCTTGGTTGTGTGCCTTTCCATGGAAAATGGAGTCACTATCAAAGACTTAAATCATGCTTTTCAAACATAAAAAGGAGGGCCCATTTCCTCTAAAAAATGGGTGCGACTCCAACTCTTTTGAGCCAGCCATGAGCTTCCCAGAGCTCACAGCTAGGGACTCCACTAGGGTGATTGGAACCTTTACTAGGTGTTGTTCAGATTTGGTTCTTTTTTTCCCTTTTGTTTTGTGTTTGTAAATTCAAGACTTGCTGGTTTGCAATTCAAAATCACACTTCAAGAAGTTTGAGCATGATAGACCTTTCCAGCGTAATCACCCAAAGCCATTCCCTTTCCATAATCGCATTTGAAGCTTAACCCAAAACCTTACCTCTATCAAGATCACAACCTCTTACAACTCCATAGCAGCCCAGAACTTCAAAATCACAACTTCTTGCAACATCATCGCAACCCAAAACTTCATCACAACCCAGAGCTTCAATGAAATCCAACTTCATCGCAACATGACTTCATTACAACACAGAACCTCATTGCAACCCAGAACCTCATCATAACCCAACTTCATCGCAACCCGGAATTTCATCGCAACCCAGAGCCTCATCACAACTCAACTTCATCGCAACCTAGAACCTCATCACAACCCAACTTCATCGCAACCCTGAGCCTCATCATAACTCAACTTCATCACAACTCAAATTCATTGCAACCCTAAACCTCATCACAACCCAACTTCATCACAACCTAGCACTTCATCATAACCTAGAACCTCATCGCAACCCAACCTTATCGCAAACCAGAACTTCATCACAACCCATAACGTCATTGCAAATTAGAACTCGCTCATCACACTATACTTCAGCCTTATCACACCTAATTACACCCATCTACCCTCCCCACACCCTGTTATCGCATCGCACCCTCTATCATAACGTGCTAAGTGTCTATCGCGACTACCCTTTAGTACAACAAAAAGATCGTACGTTTCCTGTCTACCAGGCCTCGAGCCCCTTGTTTTTTTCATTTTTTGTTTTATTTGGGTTTTTTCCTTTCTTTCTTGGTTTTCTTTTGGGTTTTTTGACCTCCCCTTCTTTTTATTTGGTAACCTCGCAAAATTTGTAGTTTTTGCTTTCTATAACTGAATGTGATTAGCTTAGTTTTGAAGAGCAATAAGTTGCATTTGTTCCTTATTTCTTTCATTCTCTTTGTTTTAGTTAAAAAGCATTGAGAGAACCTAGATTCTACTAAATCCCTAAATGTGGCCACTTGAAAACTTGTAGGATTGCTTGAAAATTTAAACATGTGATTGTTAGACAGTGTATGCCCTTAGCACCAATTAGAATGATGTGCATTATGACATTTAATGTAAATGAATAAATTACATATTTGATTCATGTTATTATGGTGTGTTTCTGTGTAATACCCTAAAATGGACACATATGAGACATGTGTTAGTTTAGAATCTTCACATCTGTTGGATAGATCTGGGGAGATTTATCCTACCAAGGCTAACACTGATGTGCCACCAAGTTGGTTGGGTGGCTTGTCTTAGCTGCTAGGGTGAGACCTAAGATACATGTAATGTGGGTTTCTTGAAACCCTGAACCGGACCATAATTTCAGTATTGCCCTGGACCTTAGAGATAGATGGGCAAAACTGGAATATTACACCTCACCCCTAGACTCGATTATGATACTACACTTGGTGTCGGATTGGGTTGTCTTTGATATGCCAATCAGTGAGATCCTTAGAAGGAGTCAAAACTTGGGTATGTTGGGACAGTCCGAGAATTCATCTGAGTGGGTGATCATAGTGACAGGATCAGTCCCTTTGTCAGACAAAGTGAATGATCGAGGATGCACTCTCTTTGGTTGAAACCAAAACTGTCGGCACTTGATTTCAACCATTGAAATTTGTTTTGCAAAATATATTTATATAGAGATATACATACATACACATATATATCTATATATATATATATATATATATATATATATATATATATATATATATATATATATATATATATATATATATATATATATATATTATGGTTTCAAAATGTTTGCAAAAGGTTTTAATTCCTGGGATCCATGTGAGTAGAGAGTGCAGCATTGTACCTTGCAGCCGAGGGAGAGGTCCTCTCTTGTTGGGTAGTGTTTGATCATTATGGGCTGAGAGGTTAAGTGTAAGACCATTGAGGGTAATACCTGATGGGATAACCTTGCATCTACCCACAATCCTTGGGTTTTTATTAGGTGGCTTGACCCAAGGACCATTTAGTGTAAATGTTGGACCCATTAAGAGCCCATGGTGATGGACTCAAGGGTTCACTGTTTCCTATAGTGAATTCAGCTAGGCCTTGTAACAAAGACTGGGCTGAACCCATGTGGCTGATGTGTAGATCAATGTTTGGGTCCCACACCATACAAGGATAACCAACTGGGCAGTAGTTAGGAGGCTAAGTGAGCAAATGGACTTAATGGGCCTAAAGCCCAATTCGAACTGGCTTAATGAGATTAATTAAAAGATGGTGGTTCTGGGATTTAGATCTGTAGATAGGATAAGGGATTATCCCTATCCACTCAAAGAGTGCAATCCAAATAAAGATTTGGGTCAGGAAACTCTTAATTAGATTAGGAAGACTGATCTTTATTTGCAGATAAGATAAGGGATTATCCTTATCTCTTAAAGAGAGTTCAGATCCAAATAAAATGTTTGGATTAGGAAACTCCTAATGGGGTTAGGAGAACCTCTCTTTAAGGCTATAAATAGAAGAGTAGGGTGAACCTCTAGATCATCCAACAGATTACTGAATTACAGAGAGAGACAACACAGTTTGACTGCATTGTCTCCTTCTCTCCTGCTCTTGCCGCCATACCAGTTCAATCTCCACCTGTGGGAGCGATCAAGAAGGGTTCTTGATATTACCTTTTGGTAGGAAAGGAAATCTGAAGTTATGCTCACTAGCCCTCCATCACATTCTTACTGAAGAATTTGGTTCTTACTGAAGAGTCATCCTGTTGATTTTGCTCCATCTTGCACTGTGTCATCTTCGGTGGAAGTAGTCTTTGGATTTTTCCTTGGGTGCGAACACTTTCATTAGAGGTTATTATTACTTCGTATCAGATATATCCCTCAACTCCCTTTTTAGTTTCAGATCTGGTCCAGTTTAGTTTCAAGATTGATCATTGAAAATGCAGTTTTCTAAAATAGGGAATGCAATTCCCACATGGGAGAGAGAAATTTATGAAATTTCACCCAACCTTCCTGCAAGGTTCGGCCATCCATATGATGGATCTCTAATCCCTTCAGTGACTACATTCTCCCATTTTTTCTTTTACTTTGTTGCTTTCCTATTCAATTTTCTTGCATGCTCACTCATAGTCACATGCACTCCCATGTAAATGAAATTAGAATCCCATTTCACCTATTAGAGAAATGGTAGTAGGTGTGTGCCCCTAGATTTTGGTCCTTAAAGGCTCCACCAAAACCTTCAAACTAGCCACCAACCAAAGAATTCCATTTTTCCATGAGTGGAGGTTTGAAGGCTAGCAACATTGTTAGAACCTTAGAGTCTAGAACTCCCCCAACAACATCATGCATTACACTTAGAGTGCCTATAGCCTTAGATGGAAGTAGGATAGAAGGACCTTAGCAAAATTAGGACTAGGACACCAAGAGTGTTGCATTATGTGGTTGTCATCCTCTGAAATAAGATCAAAATAAACCTTAAATCCCTTAAAGAAAAAGAAAAAAAAGCTTAATCTATAAAAAAAACATCAAAGTACGCTTTAAGCTATCAATGTTATGCCTAAAACCTCAATCAAATATGAAATCTAGATCAAAATCCATTAAGTTCTCCAAATCTAAAGTTCCCATTTGAAATACTTAGAGAAGCCTATCTTTCCACTCAAGGTTGTTGTTCTCAAGGCTAAGTAGATGTATGAATCTATGAGTTCAACTTTTGAGAAGTAGCATCAAAAGGCCATTTTAATCACTTCTATTCTTCATCCTATGTCCATCTCTCGGCTGAGTAGATGCATAATTCTATGGACTTTTGAGAAGTAGCATAAAAGTACCATTTTTAATCCATTTCGCTATGTCCATCTCTTGGCTAAATAGATGCATGACTCCATGAGCTCAACTCTTGAGAAGTAGCATTAAAAGACCATTTTTGACCTCTTTCATCATTTGCCCAGTGTCCACCCCTTAGTTAAGTAAGATGCATTGAATTCAACTCTTGGAAAGTACATCAAAACACCACCTTGACCCACTCCAAGAGTTTCAAGTAGATATATATGGAAAATGTCTAACCTTCCCTTGACCAGTATCAAAGGATGCTCCATTCCCTCAACTAAATATTATGCTAAGTAGATGTTTGGCTCTATGAGCTACTCTTGAGAAATAACATCAAAAGGCCACTTAGACATTCACATCTTCAAAACTCCGAGGTGTCAAGTAGGTACACATGTGGTGTAAGGATTGATATTCCCTTAGCCAGTATCGAAAAGACATTCTCATGATCTTTCAAATATCTTTCTTACTCTTCTCCAAACTAAATAAATATTTGACCCAATGAATTTACTCTTAGGGAACAACAACAAAAAGCTTGATGTTCACAAACATGGTATAGGAACTAATTATTCTTGGCATTTCCTTCAAGTCCTAACCTTATATTAAATCCAAGAGTATTTTTAATTACATCGCTAACTACTTAGGTCTCAAAATTAGTAATAATAAAATGAGGGAAAAGAACAAATGTACCAAATAGCATCAAATCCCAATATCTAACGTATCAAGAAAAGATTAAACTTGAAATAAGTTAATAGGTTAGTGAAACTTAATTAAGATAATTATGTTTAATTATGTTAATTAAATTAGCTCTATTTAGGGAAGTTTAAGTTAGTCTAACCTAACTTTAACTTAAGTTAATGTTAATTTAGGATAGTTTAGGTCAATTATGTAATTTTACATGTAGCATATGTAACCATACATGATTAAAGGCAATAATTATGTTTAATGGGTCAGGTTTATGCAACATTGTTTTAAAAATGAGTTATCTAAAATGTGATCATTGCGATGAGAAGAGAAAATAAGAGGAATATGTTGAGAGGAGGAAAAAGAAAATGGAAAGATGATAAATATGCATGGTAGGAGGTTGGTTGACCAAAAAGTGGTGCAGCATGAAAAGTGGAGAAGTTTCTTAATGTGTTGGAGAGGTTTTAGGGGTGTGGAGAGAGAGAGAGAGATTTTAGGAAGATCTTTAGGTAACTGGGAAGAGAGGATTAATAGAAGTAAACAAATTTGAGACAACACACTTCCATTAGGGGTGGGAAAGGGAGAGGGGACATGCTGAGGTGGCAACTCTAGAGGCTTGGAAAGGGAATAGTGCGCCCCCTCTAGAATTGCAAAGTTGGGGTAATGCAGCATGGAAAGGTCATCTCATGTGCTCATCCTTATTTTAGTATAGGATTACATGTAGCTTATGTAACCAAACATGTTTAAAAGTAATAATTATTTTTAATAGGTCATGTTCGTATAACGGTGTTTTAAAAATAGCTTATCTAATATGTGGCCATTATGATGAGAAGAGAGAGTAAGAGGAATGTTGAGAGGAAGAAGAAAATGGAATGATGATAAATATAGTAAGAGTTTAATCAAAAAAGATAAGGAAGGTGCACCAAGGGTAGTATGAAAACTAGAGGTTCCTTATGTGTTTGAGAGGTTTTAATGGTGTTGAGAGAGAGAGAAAAAGAGAGAGAGAGAGAGAGAGAGAGATTTTAGGAAGATTTTTAGGTAATTAGGATGTAAGTATTAATAGAAATAAACAAATTTGAAACAACACATTTCCATTAGGAGTGAGAAGGGAGAGGGGGCATGCTAATTCACCCCTTCTAAAATTGCAGGGTTGGGGTAATGGAACAAGAACAGGCCATTTGACGTGATCATCCTTATTACATATATATATATATATATATATATATATATATATATATGAAAAATATTTTTTATTTTTATTCAATTAAAAATTATTTTATTTATATTAAAAGACCTCAAAAGCTAAAATATATATATATATATAATATTTTTTTTATTCATTTAAAATTATTTTATTTATATTAAAAGACCTCAAAAACTAAAAAAAATAATGAAAAATCTCACTATTACTTGAAAAAATAGAAGGCTTATAAACCATGTTAGGGTAATTCCACCCCCCCCCCCGCTTTCCCAAAAACTTAGGGGCTAGGGACCTTGTTATTCTTTTCCTCATTCTCTTTTCCTGTTCACCGGCATGCCTACCTCATAACCAGCCCCCCTCTTCTCCCATTCATCACAACATGACTGGCTGGTAACCGACCTCTCTCACCGGAAAACTTCAATTGAAACACATGTGATAGAAGGTTTGTACAGGTTTCCCTTCCTTTCCCTCTCTTTTCCTTTAAAACAAACTTAACCTAAGAACCTGATCAATAGGTAATGATTGAAAATATACATATAAATAAATGAATAATACAAAGATAAATTTATAGTCAGTTCATTCAGCCCACATGAGATGCAATTCAATCCATTGGCCGCAGCCCCTTCAGCAATCTGTCCAACTCCATTGCAAGATCTCTTGGCGACCTTGAGCCACCAGCTGTTCCAACCCCATCTTCAATGCTCTCTTGCCTATTTACATTTCGTCCTACAAATGAGCCATCAGCTCCGGCCACCCTGATGGTGGCATCTTTGCCCGTGAGACTCTAAACCACAGATTTGAAGTTCATGGCATCAATTTGGACATATTGAGTGTTGATGAATTTCACTAAAACTGGTTTTTTTCCTTCTCCAGACATGGAAAATAAGCAAAACTGCAACTGTCTATCACTCTTTTCTTTTACAGCAAGCAACCTTCTCTCGAATGTTTTGATGTGTAGACGATTAATTTATCAAATTCAAGTACTCAACTGGTTCTCTTTGTATGGGAGTTTGAGGAAGGTGTGAGGAAAAGGAGGAGGTGGACTTTGTAGCAGAGTTGAGAGTTGAGAGTTGATACCGTTACGAAAACCTCCGAGAGAGGGAATGAAAGGTTGACGCTTCCAGTTCTATAAAGAAAACAAATTTTTGGTTCCGAGAAAGACCACAGATTGGGTCATAGCACACAAACAAGGAAATTTTGAATCCATGACGCATATGAGGCGAAAAGGCAAAAGGACAGAGGATGCGTTTGACTCAATTGGGCAAATGAGGATTCACCTGGAGGGATTTTTTATTGTAGGGTTAATGAATTGGAATTCCGTTGATTTGGAGCATCCAACGGGTGAGTGACACGTACAAGATATCCAAATCCCAAAGGCAGTCCCCTTTGAATTCTACAAATCGCAGCCATCTATCTGGCATGTATCCTTTGAAGGGAATGGCCATTCCCTGCTCTTCCCTTGAGAATAAAATCTCATTTTGATTGATTTTAATTCCTATTCTCATTTCTGTCTGAACCAAGAAGAATAGGGGAATAGACCATTCCAAATTCGATTTTGATTCTGATTACAAACCAAATGGATCCTTAAAACTTATGTGTTTGATTATGGTTTTATCTAATGCCCTAACATTTATAAAAATGAAATGCTTATCAGAATAGAACATTGTAAACTGAGTTGGAAGATAACTTTATAGAGTGTTACTTGAAAACACCCAACCAAATAACAAAACCAATAAATGTTAAGCTATAAAAGATAGTTTTATGGAGTATTATCTAAAATGCCCAACTAAAAAACAAAAATAATAAGCATTTAAAATAATATTTTTCAATTAAATATTTATTAAAACAATAAACACTCCATCTATAAACGTCCACAAAATCAAACACATAATTAGTGTAATATACCGCATTAGGAACGGAACGGTTGGAATTATACTGGAGGTGGGGAGGTGCAGTAATTTTCCTACGTATTGTTCTCCATCGACTATACAAATTTCAAAGAATTCATACCTTCCAGGAAAGACGCAGATCCTTCCTATCTAGCTGTAGAACCTTCGGTCCATCAATGCAGCTTTCAAATGTTGGCCCACCAATAAAGCAGTCCAGCTCAAGCAATTGCTGGGTCTGGGTCCAAGGTAGTTTCTTTTTTCTTTTTTCTCTTTTTTTTCTTTTTTTTTTTTTTTTTTTTGGTGGGGGGGGGGATCTTCTCTAACTGCTTGTGGTCTCCTTGTTGAATCTGAATCCTCAGGGGGGGCGTTCAGTTGCATTAAAGGTGCAATCACTGAACACTATTTCATAAAAAATCATAAGAAATCAGAGATTGCACGCAAGGCTGAATACTCTATTATTCTACAGAATAGCCATCTATCAACAACAGAAGAAAGAGGCAGTCCAACTGTATGCTATCTTCTCTCTTGAATTAGTACACTGAAAGATGAACTGGAGATTTGCCCTGTTCCTCTATTTATAACCTTAAAGAGAGGTTCTTCTAATTTCATTAGGATTTTCCTAATCCAAATCTTGTATTTGGATCTGAACTCTCTCTTTAAGAGATAAGGATAATCCATTATTTTATCTATAGATAAAGATCAGCCCTCATAATCTAATTAGGGGTTTCCTGATCCAAATCTTTATTTGGATCTGGACTCTCTAAGTGGATAGGGACAATCCCTTATCCTATCTGCTGATCTAAATCGCAGAACCACCCCTCTTTAATTAATCTAATTAAGCCAGTTCGAATTGGGCTTTAGGCCCATTAAATCTATGTGCACACTTATCCTCCAAACTGCTGCCCAGTTGAATATCCTTGTATTGTGTGGGACCCAAACATTGATTTACGCATCAGCCACATGGGTTCAGCCCAGCCTCTGTTACAAGGCATGTCCGAATTCACTGTAGGAGACAATGAACCACTGAACCCATCACCATGGGTTCTTAATGGGCCAAACATTTACACTAAATGGTCTCTGGGTCAAGCCGCCTCATAAATACCCAAGAACTGTGAGCAGGTGCAAGATTAGCCTATCAAGTATTACCCTCAATGGTCTTACACTTAACCTCTCAGCCCATAATGATCAAACACTGTCCGACAAGATAGGACATCTCCCTCGGCTGCAAGGTACAGTGCTACACTCTCTACTCACATGGATCTCAGGAATTTAAACATTTTTGCAAATATTTTGAAACCATAGTATATATGTATATCTCTATATAAATATATTTTGCAAAACAAATTTCAACAGTTGAAATCGACTACCAGCAGTTCTGGTTTCCATCAGAGAGAGTGCATCCCCAATCATTCACTTTGTCCGACAAAGTGGGTTGATCATGTCACTATGATCACCCACTCAAATGAATTCCCGAACTATCCCAACATACCCAAGTTTTGACCCCCTCTAAGGAACTCACTGATTGACATATCAAAGATAGCCCATTCCAACACCTAGTGTAGTATCATAATTGAGTCTAGGTGTCAGGTGTAATATTCCAGTTTTGCCCATCTATCTCTAAGATCCAGGGCAATACTGGAATTCTGGTCTGGTTTAGGGTTTCAAGAAAACCCACACTGCATGTACCTCAGGTCTCACCCTAGCAGCTGAGACAAGCCACCCCAACCAACTTGGTAGCACATCAATGTCAGCCTTGGCAGGATAAGTCTCCCAAGATTTATCCAACGGCTGTAAATATTCTAAACTAACACGAGTCTCATATGTGTCCAATTTAAGGGTATTACACAGAAACACATCATAATAACATGAATCAAATATATACTTTATTCATTTACATTAAATGTCATAATGTACATCATTCTTATTGGAGATAAGGGCATACACTGTCTAAATGGCTATTTATCACATATGAGCATACAGTATTCAGTACACATGAAACTCACATGGACCATACTATGTATGAAATACTAGCATGTTCACTCATGATAGATAATTCAGCCCTATTTGTATGATTTTGTCTTCAGCTCGTCTGATCTTTAGAAAAAACATCATCTCCATAAACCACATGCACAAATTCATCCCATCAAACCCATTTCAATTTTCAAAGGCACATTTATTCTTCATAACATTTCCCTACTCTTTGACTAGGGAAAACCCCAAAAAAGCACAAATTTACCATTTGAAATATTGGTTTGTTGAGGTCAAAATTAAGGCTCAGCTTGGAAAGAATACAAAAACAAATTTGTACAGTGCAAATGCATACAAAATGATACAAAATACAAGATTTTGCACTCTACATATTTATATTTACTAGCGGAACCGTGCGATCCACGAGACTTATTAAGAGAAAGTTAAATAATAGAAAGGGTCATTTACTAAAATACCTCTTATAGTTTCATGGATTTACTAAAATCTACCCTATAGTTAGTATTTCACTAAAACACTACTTATAATTTGCAATGGATTTAATCAATCTTCCATTAGATGATAGTGGAAAATGACAGTGTTGACCCTGATGTTCATTTAAATAAATTTAATCAAAGGAAAATAAAAATAAAAATACCATTTTTGCACTTAATAAGACACAAGAGACCACTCTATTGGCTATATTTGGCCAATTTTGTTTTCTATACAAAAAAAGTGTTAAGACTATTTTTGGAATAAAAAACCATGGGTTTAATGGCAAAACAAACACTCATTAATGAAAGGTTGATTAAGTAAATAAGTTGGAAAATATATGAGATGTTTTAGTAAAATGAAAACTATAAGGTAGGTTTAAGTAAATATGTAAAACTATAAGTTGTGTAGAAATGGCAACGGGCGGGGATCATATTCCCCGTCCCCAACCCTGATTCTGAAATTAACCCCCATCCCTAATCCCCGACGGGGATGGGTTCCCTATGGGAACCCGAATCCCCAAAAATGTTTTAGATAATAGTATCTTTTAAGTAAATTTATTTAAAATAAATAAAAATTTTAAATTATAAATAATGTTTTAAATATGTTTTGATATATATATAATATAAATAATATAATAGTATATTTAATATAAATAACATTTAATATATATATAATCGGGGTCAAGGTGGGATGGGACCTCAATCCCCATCCCTGACCCCAACTAGGGATTCCTATTAATCCCCGCCCCCACCACGCCAAAACAATCCCCATCCCCAGCCCCTTCGGGCCGGGGAAGTTGGGTCCCTGTCGGGGATAAGGAAAATTATTGTCCCTAAAGGTGTATTCTAGTAAACGACCCTAATAGAAACACATAAGAGTACAATTGTTTTATATTTTCAATTTTTAAATAATTAATAATTATTCATATTTTATTTACTACTTTTAATAATTTTTTATAATACAAAAATAACAATAATTAATTTTAGTTAGGTTTATTCATCAAATTGATGAAATTGACCAACCCGATCAACTCGACTTGAGTTGCTCATTTTTCTTGTATTTTAGGTCGACTTTGATTCAAAATTTTCCCAATTCGACCAAGTTTGATCAATTTCACTTTGGCCATTTGTAAACCGACTAAAATTGAATGACCTAACCATGGATATATATTAATATTTTATATTTTAAATATAATTTTTTATATGGAAAAGTGAAAATTTTTCCATATTTCTTAGTCTAAAATGTTTTATATCATAAATCTAATTTTTAAGTTTATTTTTTAATAATCGCACTGTAATTTTTAAAATTTAATTTAATTTTTAAATTTAATTCGTTTTAACCGACTGGCTAAACCAAAAAATCAACCCAAACTGGTACAATTTGAGTGGGTTGGATTTCATAAAAGGTTAATCAGTTTCAGTTGACCAACTCCCCAACCTAACCAAGTCAATTTGGTTCGCCAAATAGCCTATGGCCGAACTGAACCAGTTCATGAATACTCATAATTTCAGCTAAATTAATAGTCTCATCTCTAATGAATAAGAATAGTTTAATCTCCGATAATTATTGAAAATTTATGGTAAAAATACACAACTATTGAAAATATATTGATAATGAAAAAATACAATAAGTACTAAAAATATATTACCTTTGTCAATAAATAGTATAATCTCAAATAATAGTTTAATCTCTAATAAAAATTAATTAATAAGTTATAACAAAAATATTATAAATACAATAAGTACAATAAAGTAAATTTAAAAATTTCAATAATAGTAGTTTAATCTCCAATAAATATTAAAGGTTTTCTGTTAAATAGAAAAGCAAAATAAATTTATACATAACCATTGGAAATACATTTATCAAAAAAAAACAATAAATATTAATTTTAGTATATATAATTATATAATAAATACAGATTAAGAGTTTAAAATGATTATAAATAAATATTATTTTTTTGAAAGTTATTTTCTTGAATTATTACTTGATATAATTGAAATTAGTTATTTACAATATTATGTAAAAATATTAAATTATTATTAATTCCAATATTATGTTATAATTATTTTTCTAACTTTCAGGATTTTTTTAAATTTATTACATAATTTCTTTATTTTAACTATTTAAAAACTACTTATGTTAAATATTTTGTAATTTAAAATATTTATTTATTTAAATACTTAAATAATATGTAAAATGTTTAAATTTTAAAATATAAATTATTTATTGAATTTATCGTCAATATTATGTTATAAATATTTTTCTACTTTGAAGACATTTTTTAAATTTATTACATAATTTTGTTATTTTAACTATTTAAAATCTAGTTATGATAAATATTTAAACAATCTATAAAATACTTAAAATCTTATATTATTTGAGTTTTATTTATTTAAAGCTATTACATATTATTAAATATTTAAAAAACATTTAAATTGATAGTCCAAAAAAACATAATTTAAATTGTTAGTACATAACTTAATGATATATTTTGTAAAAATTTAAAATTATTTTTTTTTTGTTTTTAATAAATATTTTATAATTTTGTTAGAATATTTAATTAATTATTAATTTTTTTTAATCTAAACTTTCTTTAGATAAAAATAGATAAAGCATAGGGGAAATTAGAGATAATTTAGGAGACAAACTCTCTACTAAATTAGAGATAACATTAGAGATAAATAGGACTTAGAAATAATTTTGGAGAAAGTAGGGAATAGTGGGGGATGTAGTTTAATTAGGAGAAATTTTAGGAAAAGTGATTATTTAGGTTATTGGGAAAGTGCATCTCATTGGTTATCTTGAAAATGACGTGGAATAAAAAAATAAAAATTTCAAAAAAAGGAGAAAATTTCTTGACCTCTTTGTTATATATATATATATATATATAAATATAAAAAATAATACAAAATACAAAATTTTACACTGCATTTTTGTACAGTGCAAATACATAAAAAATAATACAAAATACAAAATTTTACACTGCATTTTTGTATTTGTATTCCTTCCAAACAGAGCCTATGAAACAATTTTTCTTTGATATGTCAATCTGTTTTTCTTTGTATCTATTTTTCACGGTAAGATACTCATCAGTTGACAGCTTATGATACTGAAATCGAAATAGTCAAATAGGTATGTCGACACATGCTTACAAAACCAAACCATAGTGAGGAAGGGTCATTTTCGAAATCTAAGTTTTTTTTTAAAAAAAAAAAAGGTAAAATATAAAAACTTTCCCGAATTTTTTAACAATCATAAAAACCTCCCTGTAGTTAAATAAAAAAAAAAAAAAGAAAGAAAGAAAAAAAGAACTGCAGTTTTTCAAAATTTTCCTCTACAAAAACCTTGTTGTTATTGTCCTAAATGGAAAACAGTTAATTAATGCATTAATTTTTCAAAATTTTCCATTTTACCCTTATATCTATCAATTCAGATGAAATTTTACTAAAATATCCCCAAAAGAAATTTTAACTTCAATTAAAAAATTCCTAGAGTCAAGTTGATATGAGTAGTAAAGTAATTTTACTCTACAGAAACTTTAGGTCTAGTTAAGTCTAGAAGGGCAAATCTAACATTTTAAATTATACTGAATTCTCTAACAAGTGGATTGGCAATCACCTACCTTTGAATTCCCTACCACTAAGGCAAAGATGCAAGGGAGGTAACTGCAGGTTTTTCAAACTACAGGTGAGGATTTTGTCAAAGTGAAACCTCGGGAGGTTTTTATGATTGTCAGATTTACCCTTTTAAAATCACCCATATTTAGTTGTGTAATATGAACTATGTGATCTGTGACTAGTTGAGGTGCCCAAAAGAGTAAAGGGCAAACCAACAATGACATACTTGAAATAGTGAAAATGATTTTAACAAAAAATATGGCACTCAACAGAGGAATGGCTGAACAGGTTATATGTAGCCAAATCCATACGGTTTGGAAGGGGCCATTTGATAAGGGCAGAAGTAGCTGATTTGCCTTTTAGTGGATAAAATAATGACTTATTTCTTTGCCTTTTAGTGGATAAAATAATGATTAAGGCTCAGTTTGGCAAGAGTACGAATACAAATATATACAGTGCAAAGACAAAATAATACAAAATGTAAGGTTTTGCACTCTACACATTTGTATTTGTACATTTTCCAAACTGAGCCTGAATAACAAAATATTCGAGAGTATAGCCATCAACGCAACTTTATCTTCCAGCAACTAAGGAGCATTTAGTTCAGCCACCTCAGTTGTTATGAAATGGCTATTAGTTCAGTTGAATTGATTAAAGAGCAACTCCAGAATAGCCCCCCAAGTCCCATACTGCCCTAAACATATCTTGACCCAAAATCATTTGGACCCACAACCTAAACCTGGATTACATGGAACCTACCGATCTCAGCATGAGTTAAGCCCCAATGGAGAATTGCAAATATTCAAAGTTTCAAACTATGAAAACAAGTCCAACCAATCAAACTTATTGTAGCTTGAACACAACCCACTCATAACCTGAGTTGGGTCGATTGTTTTACAGGCTACCCCTACCCACCCTAACCTGGCAGCTGGCACAAAGTACACGTGAAATTATCCAATGCAAGAAAAACTATTCATTAGAAGCATTTAATAAAAGGAAAACGAAGATAAGTGTATACAACAGGATCCAGTTCCATATAAATTCCCTACATTGGGACCATCACATGCTCCATTTCCTGCAAAACCCCACATTCTTAGTCATGAACATAACTAAATTGCTATTACACCACTAAACTTCAATATAACATTGAAATATCAAGCATGCTATAATCTAAAACCCTCATTTCAGAACTAGGGGGCATTACCCAATGTTGGTCCCACCAACCTGGGGTATTGGGAGGGCAGGGCTGGATATGTGCCTAACCTATGGCATTTTTTTGCACAAGGTAGCCATACCCGTTGGCCTGAGATTTTACCATTGCACCATACAATGAGCATCAATCCCTTGTTTCAGAACTCAAACATACAATAGTACCACCCTCTCTGAAGCAAATCAAGCTGCAAAATTACCAATAATGCTCTAAACTAAACCAAAAAGTTTAGGAAAATGCACGAATCAACTAGATTCTAACACCACATTAGAGCCGTCAGGTGAACCCAAAAGAATCAAACCAAATTGACCATAGTATATAGGATCTGGTTCTGCATTTCATGTTCCAATTATACTTGGGTTGGGATCAGTTTTAGTTGTTCCAACTTCCAAGTCGAGTCTAATGCCTATCGTTCTCGTGGTACACTTGCTATAGTATCATATTTTCATCTCTAAATTTATCAATTTAACAAACGTATCAGGTTTAATGTCAACAAAGAGTTTAAAAAGTAGAGCTGCCAACTATAATTGGTTCTTATCAGGTCAGACCCAATATTCCCAATTAATAATTGGGCTGATTTTGGGTCTATTATAACAGATCCTACAGGGTCTGGATCAAGAGTGGTTCTGCATTTGGGACTGAGTCTACCCTGAACCAAATCAGACTAAATACACTGACAGCACTGCACCACATTATTTGAACAGAACTTGTATTATCGCCAAATATATCCAAAGATCTCTGGTACTGTTTCTCCCCAACTATAACCACTAGAATGTCCAAAATATGATGTAAACCAGCATCAAAATCTCTAATTCATACATTCCAAAAACCTAGGATAGCTGATAGCTATGTACTTATATTAGTATTTTCAACCCATCATTGACCTGGGCAATCAAAACATTCAAACCCATTACGGCATCACCAGACACTAATGGTTCCATACCTGTTGACTACGGTTAAAACTTGTCAACCCAGAGAGTCAACCTGTTTAGTGGGTGACAAGTTAGAACACAACCTACCAATTCTCTCAAGTCATGTATTGTTTCGAAACCCTAACTGACTAATTCAACAATGGCACTGCAGACTGTAGTTGTGGTTGGAGACTTGTCGACCTATCAATTCTTCCTCTCAGATACCACAACTGCTACTAACTGCTGCTGCAACTAGTTGCCACTGCAGTTGGATGTCACTACTACTTCTAGAGAAGCCACTGCTGAATATCACCAAAACACCATCGTCAGCCTCTTTTTCCTCCCCCTCATTCTCAGCTACCATATCTATTCTTTTATCTCCACTTATGTATGGGTAGAGTAGAAAGCTAACCTACTATTCTAACCTAATATCCCAGATTTCATTTGTTGATAAAATGGCCTGATCCATTCAACCCAGAAGGTCAAACCAGTGAACCATCATCAGAAAGAAAAATGGATCAGCCACTGGTCTGGATTTTAAACACTACCTTATACTCTACATCTGTTAAACCACTTGGATAAAAAAGTGGAGAAAACTCAGAGGCAAACGCATAAGGGCAGTTTCAATCCATCAAGCATATGTATCCCACTTATAAATTTCTTGCTTTAAGCTAGCAATGTATAAAGATTAGTATCAAGTGTAGGTAACATAAGTTGTTGACCCCATAAGAATTCTAGTTTTGTACAAGCACTGAAGCAAGTTGATGTCAAACTTTATAACCATATTAATTGCATACTACACGAAGACATTTAAGACCCACCTACAAACTGGGAGAACAGTTTTCACGAAAATTTTTGAAGAATCTCACCTCATGAGAGTGGTCATATTCTCCAAATTTTCTTTCATCCTCCTTTTTTCTTCTTTTTGATATATAAGAATGTCAGTTTACTAATTTATAAAGGTATTGTAGCACACAAGAAATTTATGCAATCATTGGGTTCTTCCCCCTATATACAAGGTGAGAATCGTGAAAAGACACATCCAGCATTGTTTTCTAATTTTTGCTTTTTGTAATATATTAATAAAATGTTTTAAATAAAAGTGGAGACTTTAGTTTCTTTTATTGCATTACAGTCATTTGAATGTGAAATAACACGTTTGTTGATGATAATATTGTACAATTTATGTGAAACTGGTAATTTTGAAACTCTGCTTTGCAACTTCACAAACGGTATATTGATAGCTAACGAAACTTGCATAAATATGGATGGTAATACATTATATACAATGAACTTCAGTTCTGATTTAAATGTGATGGTTTTAGGGGATATTTATTATTTTTAATTTATTTTATGTTATTTCTAATCATTTATTAATTAAAAAGCCCAGGCTCAAGAGACTAACACCTCTAGCCTTCTAGTTTAAACCTCATGCCTAAGGACGGTGGAATGCCTTGCATCAAGCCTCCACATTTTAAAACATTGTCTAGGATTTCTTTTAGAACTCTCTTCATCGATCTATGACATGTGAGAAAATATAGATGATGAAGAGAGGGAGAATGCTGAAAGCTTAGAGGGGGTGATTTTGGAGTTAAACATTGAAGATGAAGCTAGGATCATGAGGGACCTAGGAAATGAAAGAAGAGGAACAGTTGAAAAGAATGTTTTGAGATATCACAATCTAGAGATAGTGACATTGCAAGATTCGAAGCTGGGGTAAGATGAGCTGAGAATGAAGATTGAATGTTAGGGGGGTCCAGTAATGGGGAAGAGGCGCAAGTGAATATGGTAATTTTCTGGGAGTCTGGCTTTCATACAGGATGGAGGTGGGGGCATTTCAAATGTGAAGGACTGAATGAAGGAGAGAGGGTGGAATTTTTGCAGAATGGATCCGAGTCTTACCAGTTTTTAGTCAAGTTTCCAAGATTCTTTCAGGATAAGCTTCGAAATGCATGGATTTCGTAAGTGTATTCTGGATAGTTTGATTTTCTTTTGTATTTGAGTTTGCTTCTGTTAGAGCTGCTGGCTTGTGGGTGTTGCCTTAACACCTGGATAGGTTGTAATACTTACTTTTTAATGAAATTTTATTTTATTTTCAAAAAAAAAAAGACAAACAATCTACAATATCAAAAATAAGAAACACTAAAATTTTACTAGCAACCAAAAAAAAGGCGATTACCCAATGTTGGTCACAGCTATCTGGGTTGGGAGGGGTTAGACTGGGTACAGTACAATGTTTGGCATTTTTTTCAAATTTTTTACCAACCAACAGTGAATTTCATAGAATAAAGAACATTAAATCATTAAATGAGAAGAGTGCACAACAAATAGAGCAACTGAAAGAGAGAGAGAGAGAGAGAGAGAGAGAGAGAGGAAAGAACTCAAAAGGGGTTGATCCCCTGTTTTTGTCACAGCTGAAGTGTTGTTCCACAGAATGCAGGAAGTAGAATTCCCTCCTTGGTTGTAACCAGTCTCCCTTTCTCCTACAACTTCTCTAATGCTTCAAAATCCTTGGTCACTCTAACACAATTATTAATATAACGTATATATACTACACAAAGTATTACATGTATCAAAACCTAAAATTATATACACCAACAATAGGTGTACCTACCTAGCTATTATTGACACCTGATCAAAAAAAAAAAAAAAAAGCTCTGGCCACTAGGTGGGATCCATCCATGGTGACCTTATAATGTGATCACCTCAGAGCAGTTTCTCATCTGAGCAACACCACAAGTCCATGACCACTATGCTAAAATTTAAATGGTCCATAATTTTCATTAATAATGGTTTATCATAGAGACCGACAAGACGGAATGATTTTTGTTCTTTTTTCAATTAAAAACAAATAAGTGAAAAATGGAAAATGGAAAATGGGTTCTCTGATAATGAATGATAATGAAACATTCTGTTGAATATGGGGCTTGTGTTTTCCATATATGGATGGGAAACAATGACAAATGATAGGAATCTTGCTGCAGCAGTCTCAAAAGATACAAGGATGGAGAGATAGAGTGAGTGAGTGAGTGAGAGAGAGAACATTTTTTTATGAATAAACAGAAACTTTTGTTAAACTTTAAGATAAGACTTTATAAGCATCCCTTTGAGAGGCACAAGATGCCACCTCTCTATAAAAAGCAAAGAAAATTTACGACTGAGCCCAAAACAAATAATCCCTATTCACCCCTTGCTTAGCCAATGCATCCACCATCCCGTCTGCTGATCTCCTCACCCATTGTATCCTGAGAATCGTGTTTCTAGTGAGCCACTTGAACTTCTCCATTTCATTCCTGTAGCACCAGATTATAGTGGCTGGGTCATTTAGCCACCCCACCACCACTTTTGAACCCCCTTCTATTACCACATTTGCTAGCTGTAGCTCATTTGCAATCTGCACTCCTTGTATTGCTGCAAGCAACTCTGCTTTGAGAGTCACCCAAACCCACAGGGCCTGAGAATAGAGCTACAGTTTGACCTTCTGAATCTCTCAATACCCCTCCAATACCTGAGGAGCCTGGATTACCTTGACTGCTCCCGTCAAAGTTCAGTTTCACAAAAAGAGAACATTGACTTTATAATGATGAGACTGGCACATTTGGTGCAGACAAGGAGAAATTAGAAGGGATGCAAATGGACTCTACTAAAGAGGCTGATCCTCGATTCAAAGGGGCACAAGAAACAGGTGAATCATGTTTAGGCAGAATCTGATTTGTACAAGCTAAAACTGAACTTTGATAGATGTTATCTTGGGAACCCAGGCCATTAAGAAATAGGAGTAAATAAAAGATCAGGCTGGTGCTATTTTGATGAGATTTTCAAGTCCTTTTAGTAAGGTAACTCGTTGAGGACCAAGGAGCTTCCCTTCAAGGCTAAAACTGGCTTTCTCCCTTGATTGGTCCAATACTCAAAAGTTATAGTGGAAGAATATTAGGAGCTCATAGGTATCAATTATTGGGTCCCAAGGCACAACATAGGTGCAACTTTTTTTTCTTTTGATCATTAACAAGAAGCTTTATTGATTTATGATAAGAATTGAGTGAAATATACAGTACAAACAAGTTTCACCCCTTGGTTTAGGCCAGCAAAGCTACCTAACCCACAATTCACTAATTGTACAGCATTCTTTTATATCCTAATAAAATTCACTGTTTGTGGAACAAAAAAAAAATAGTTGCAGAAGACTCAAATGAAGGAGCCAAGTGATGAAAAATTTTAACAAAAAGTTCTATCCAAGCCTGCCCAAATTATACCCTCTTATGTAGTTAGAGGAAAAAATACATAGCAATGTAGCATACAGAATGTGTTTGTATATATTAATGCACAAGAATGGACCAGGTTAATGACATGCATATTAATATACTATTGAGTGTAATAATAAAGTAAATAAAATGTACACATAACATTAATGCATAATGCATATATATACTTGGGGTAAATATATTGTAGAAGCTCAAGCGGACTCAAATAGGATTGGTCCAGGCTGGGTCTGGACTCAGGCTACTGAAGGCCTCAACCCGAGCCAAAACAAGTTCAGATCAAGCCCAAGTTTTCAGGCCTAGGCCCAGGCCAGACCCTGAAATTTCAAACCCAATCTATGGAAAAAGCTTGGATCTGGTAGGCTCATGTTGGTTCATTGTCCACCCAAGTTGCACCACTACATTTCAACAAAATGTTCACCTAGATGACCACACGTCCCCCAGATAGGAGTATGATCATAGTAAAGCATCAGATTTTTCTGCTTTTGTTGTCACAAAGAGCTTATGTTTGCACATAATATAAGTTCAAAGGAGGACCCATACATTATTGGGTATGACAAATTACCCATTAACTGTTGAATCAATAATTTGTGGTGTATCAACAAAAGTACTTCTGGTTGTTGACTGTAGACAATTTGATCATTCTACAAAATATCAACATAATGACAAATGTTTTGGTTAAAAAAAAATGACAGAATTTTTCATTACATTGTTTCTAGAAGAAATATGCTACAGTATATAGTTCGATTCAATTTTACATGTTTATTATTTCTCAATTAAACTGAGCTTTCATAATATTATTTTTCATCCAGTCATCCACACTCCAAAACAACCTGATAGACTAACAGCTGCTTGTCATTTTTTTTTTTTTGATAAATAACAGCTGCTTGTCATTCTAAGCAGAGATCCTTTAGTCATGCACATTGCAACATATCTATAGGCAATAACAGTTATCTATTATCATAAACAAGGCTATGGAAAGATATATTTGTTTATATGTGCAATTTGAAATCATATTAAGTTTATGTTTATCAATAACATCAAGCATGCAAGAAACTGAGCCTTCCAGAATAATGTATGTCCAACAAATGGTGATGGATAAAACTTCACCATTCACCAAAAACCCATTCCAGTTCTGATGATAATTGTTATCGATCAAAGATGATATATTGATAATTATCTTCTCAATGATAACTCCAATCCTAACAAAGGGTCTGCACATTGGTGCCTGCACATGTTAGTGTTTTTGGCCATGTTTTGTAACTATTGATCAATCTTTTTCTCTTGGAACATAGCAATAAACTATGAAAAGTGCATGCATGCACACAAGCATTTGTGGCACAGAAACATGAATTCACATCCTGAAACATGTACAGAGAATCAAACAAAACATTTACTACAGACCTGGGACTGCATACAGTTTGCTCCCAAGTCAAACAATCCCTGACCAACCTGAAAAGTGTATATGAAATAAACTGCATAAGACCTAGACGAAATGAGTTACAGAACTGCTTCTGTCAATCTTATTATCTAAGCAAGGAAGCTGTCCAAATAAAAAGACTCACCATCATTCTTTCCAGATTGATCTGCACCACGTGAACCTTTACTGTCACCCTGCTAAACAACAAAGCCATCTTTCTAAGATGGGAACAAAGCAAATAAAGAATAAGAAAGAAGTTTCATGGATGCACATGAACCTTAGGATGATATGTTCCAATTTAAGTCCCAAAAGGAGCAAAAGGAATGGTAGTGAAAATCATATAAAAAAATGACATGCCTTGGTTAATGGAAATATTCATGTAGAGAAGCTACGATGGATGCATATGAACCTTGAGGTGGTACATCCCAACAAAGTCAAGAGAGCAGAAGGGATGGTACTGAGTACTGACAATTGCATAAAAAATCGTATGCCTTGGTTGAATGGCAATATTCATATGTCTTAGCAAAAAGATCCAAAGAATAAGCACAGGGATGAAATTCAGAAAATGGTTTTCAAGGAGGATTGCTATAATAAAAGCTAACACTATATGTGCTGGGAGCAATGTTGTCAAAATCTTACAATTTATGATACGATTCATGATTTGAATCATAAATCTCAAGGGTTTCAATTTGAATCTTATTTTTGAATTCTTTTCTGCAAAATTCTTACAATTGCATAAAAAATCGTATGCCTTGGTTGAATGGCAATATTCATGTGGCTTAGCAAAAAGATCCAAAGAATAAGCACAAAGATGAAATTCAGAAAATGGTTTTCGAGGATTTCTATAAATAAAAGCTAACACTATATGTGCTGGGAGCAATGTTGTCAAAAACTTACAATTGATGATACGATTCATGATTTGAATCATAAATCCCAAGGGTTTCAATTTGAATCTTATTTTTGAATTCTTTTCTGCAAAAATTGTAATCCAAATCCTACGATTTGGTTCAGTCTTACGGTTTATACAATTTACTACAATTCAAACCACTTTTAGTTCTCTACATTGTTATTTTGTTTTGTTTATATTTAGTTTTCCCAAGGGTGACAACATGTCTTAAAAACCTTAAAAGAAATTGATCTATTTATGTTATTTAATACCATATATCAAGTTTATTTTCCATCATATGTAGGATAAAGAGTCAATGTATGTGGATTATTTGACTTTCAATTCAAACTTGATTATGTCATCTTAGACTTTTATTGTATAAGTGATAAATTCTGTTTCTTTTCTAGGTACATACATACATAGGTTTCATTTTTTTTTTTTTTTGATAAATTACATACATAGGTTCCATTAATCAAGAGAATGAAGAAATACAAGCAGCCAAAGAGGAGTCCTGAGATCTGACCTCCCCTTTAAGTTTATTATAATTTCTGAAGACTAAACAAATTACAATTTACAAAGTAGCCCAATACAAAGAAACCTGAGAAGCCACTTGTTTAGCAAGAGAATCAGCCAAAGCATTTGCCGATCTGCCCACCCAATGAAATCTAACTGTCATATTCCTTGTAACCAAGTTAACTTTTTTAAGAAGGTCTTTATGGCCCCCAATGACCACCCCACAACCACCTTAGAGTCTCCTTCAATTAGCAAACTCTCCACTCCAAGTTGGTTTCCTTTTTACCATATCTATATTTAATTTTTGACAGTTTTTAAAAAATAGAAACAATCTTACAATTTACAATACAGTTCATGAACTAACTTTCTCTACGATTTATGATAGAATTATGATTTTCAGAACATGCTTGAATTCCATGCCACTCACAATCTCACATACAGCCAAGATGTGGTTTCCTTTTAATATCAAGTTAGAGAGAGAGAGAGAGAGAGAGAGAAAAGCAGAGGCAATGTACATGCAAACCAATTGCAATTCCCTCTTTGGGACTTCTTTTTCCTTGTGAAACAAGGATTTGGCCTAAAAGTCTGTAAATATGCCTTCTGTGGCTGTTTTGGGAAACAGACCAACCATGATTTGATAGATTTTAAGTTCTCCACCAAATATGTTGCTTGATTACAGGTTGTGAGGTTCTACACAGTTTGTATCCCATGTTTTCAGATTCCTAGCTTCTTGATGCAATGCTCTCAACCTGCTGGTCATTTACCCAGCTGGTCAGACTGGTGACCCAGTGGCCATGTCACAATTCCATGTCCTTTCAACCTCTAACCTGCCATATTACAAAAACTGTTAACTTGGTCCACAACCTCCCAACCTGGATGGTTGAACTGGTCACCCATTCAACCCATTCATTGGGCATGTTTTGTATTATTCAATTTTTTGGATAAGTCCTTATTATCATGACATCATCAAAAGTTGACCAATTGACCCAGACAATTGAATCAGTGACCCATTCACCTAGAGGGGGAAGGGTTAAGCCTCTGACTGGGCAGCCAGTCTTTAAAACATTGTTTTGATGTAGGGAACCATTTGAAGACCTGCTCAAGGACAGGAGAAGGAAAAATAGAGAACTTTGTTCAGGCAAACAAGTGGAGAAGGGTGCTCAAGTTGGAGAAGAAAAAACCATTTGTGAATCAGGAAATATATTTTGGTTCTTGGGAAGAATGTTTCTCTTGGGAGTAGTGTCACTTTGGGGAGAAAGCATTGTTCTTCAGAATGGAGCTTCTTTTTATTTTGTGTTTTTTTTTTGTATCTGGAAAGATTCTTGAATTTTTGGCACAGAATCTCTTTAATCATCTCTGCCATGGACATAGGCATCTTGCCTAACCACACAAGTTCTTCTATTATATGGATTTGGTTCTTTCTTCTGTCTTTTGGATCGTCATCAATTCCTAAGGTCACACTTCAGCACAACAATACAAATGATAATTTGCTTCACATTCTTCAGTCAGAGTGATTTAAAGATGCTTTAGGGGCCTGACAATGAACCGAAAGATGAAAGAATCTTATATTTAAGGGGCCATTACTTGGTGTAATGGAAAAGTAGGGCTAACATGGATGAGAGCGATGGCTTGTGCAAAAGTGCAAGAAGTTAGTAGATACTCCACCCAAAACCCCAGCTAGCTGGAAGCTTGGAACCATATTGAGTGATATCCCCTTCATGAAAGAACCTCTCTTTATTCCTTTAAGAAAAATGTTGCAGAGGACATAGGGAAATACTCATTGCCCTAAGAACAAAAATGGTCATCACTTCATTAATCTTTCCAAATCAAGGGGCCTGTCTTTGGGAGAAAAATAATGGATCAAATACAACGTATTGCCAATGAATGTGTAAGTTTAGGAGGAAGAAGGAAAAGGAGGATGGTTTGTAAGCTAGACTTGGAAAAGGCTTATGACATGGTAGATTGGGATTTTCTTCTAAAAGTTCTCAATTGCAGGGGCTTTGGAGAAAGATGGAGTAGATGGGTGAAGGGTTGCATATTGTGTCATTATTTCGTATTGGTGAATGGAGTAGCCAGGGATTTCTTTTTTCCTAATAAAAGGGGCATTAGACAAGGAGACCCTTTGTCACCCTTCCTCTCTACTTTAGTAGCTAATGTTTTGAGTGAGTTGATTTCAAGGGCAGATGCTAATAATTTGATTAGAGATTGGAGAGTTGGGAGGGAGAAAGTGGTTATCACATCTATAGTTTGCAAGTGATATCATACTATTTTGTCAAGGGGAAGCAAAAGAGCTCTTGAACTTAAAAAGATTAGTGCACCATTTTGAGAAAATATCCAATCTTAAAGTTAATTGGGGTAAGAGTCGTGTGGCAAGAGTAAATTTAGAGAGGGAAGAGGTAGACAGTCTAGCTAGAGTTTTGGGATGTGAGGTAGGGGATTGGCTACTACAATATCTAGGATTACCACGGAGAGGAAATCCAAATGCAAACAGCTTCTTGTACCCAGTGATTGAAAGATTCACTAAGAGACTTGCAAACTGGAAGAGAAACTAAATTTCTTTAGAGGGGCGTAGGATAACTCTAATCAAGCTCACTTTGGCCAATTTGCCAGTTTACTTCCTGTCTACATTCAAAGCACCAATTAAAGTGGCAAACCGGCTAGAGAAGATTATGAGGGATTTCTTATGGGAACCGGGGGATACCAAAAAGATCACCTAGTGAAGTGGGAGGTGGTTTCTAGGATTAGGGATGAAAGGGGCCTAGAATTAGGTAATATTGAATTAAGGAATACAACTTTGTTGAGGAAACGACTTTGGAGACTATCATTGGAACAGGATAGACTATGGTATAGAGTGATTATTAGCATGCATGAGTGATAATCCTGCATTTTGATGCCTTAAGGGCATCAATTCAGAGGTATTTTTGGCCTTAGAATAGTCAGTGTACCCTTTTCCCAATTAAAATCAATTATGTGACCTCTGAGGGTCTCTATGCAAATTATGTAGAAAACTAGGAAGTTTTCTAGGCTGAAGTGCAATTTTTAGGAAGCTGGAGTGAAGTCCAACTGAGAGAGGGGGTGTTTTTGTAAAGAACTGAGAACAGGAGGGTGCCTCCTATCTGCTAAACCCAGTTGGCACCCATCCTATTGTATTACCATGCTCCCCTCTCCTTAGCAAATCCTAGGGAGACTTTTTAACCTAATCTTTTCACTCTTAGCAAACCCTAGCTGCCCCTAGGTGTTTAATCTCCACCCTCCACCTCTTTTAATATCAACCACTCTCAGTTTAGGGCTCTCCTTTATAGCTTTTAAACCCTAGGGCGCCACCTATACTGCTAATCCTCACCATTCAAGTCCCCACCAATAAATCTCAGCCACTCCCTCCATCTTATATCCCAACCATTCAATCTAGGGCATCACCTATTCTTTTAATCTTAACCTTTCAACCTCAGATGTTCTAATCTACACCCTTCATTTCTGGGCGCCCAAATCCCAGCCCTACATAATATTGGGTGCCCTCTCCTTTTATTTTCAGCCATAGGATCACCTCAAAACCATTTTAACCATCCATTAGAAACCCTAGGGTATCCCTAACTTTGCTAAATCCCAGCTGCCTCCCCCCATCTTTCTCCCTATTTCCAGTTGTGTCCATTCTTCTCTATAAAAAGGGTCTCATGGGCCCTGTAGAAGGGGTTGGTCAATTCACCCAGGTAAGAAGGAAGGCTAATCTTGAGAAGTTCAAGGGTAGAGGAAGAGGACGCCAGGCAAGAAGAGGGGTTCCTACTTGCAATTCGCCAACACCACTACTGCCACCTTTGGATTTGAATCCCAACCATTTTTTTTCTTCAGTTTTAGAATTACTTTCTGTTCTTTAATTTCCAGTTTAATTTTTTTCCTTCCTGCAAATTTATTTTTATTAAATTTAATTTGTGTTTTATTTCTTTTCTGCAGATCTAAAATTCGGCCAAGTAAGACGGAAGGCCTAGCTCGAGAAGTTCGAGGGTCGAAGGAGAGATCCGGAGACAACTACCTCTGATCGGATTCTCAGACATTTTTATTTCATTCCTTCTATTTATTTGTTATTCTTAGTACTATTTATGCATTTGTTATTCTTAGTACTATTCGAATTTGGTTTTAATGAATTCCATTTTTTTCTTTTTAATTAATTAATTTTATATTTCTACAACTCCCCTTTGTGTTCTCTCTCCTGGATCTGAGTACGTAATTATTTTTCCCTCGCTTCCCTGTGGATAAGACCCGTTCTCATCACTTTACTACGTTAGTATTTGTTTAAGAGTCAGAAAATTTTATAAATGTTTAAACAGGTGTTCCGAAGTGCTTAACGACACACTTCCGAACACACTAATGAGCTGGTAGACCATGGTTGGGATGCAGGTCTTGACCCTAGGGCTTCTCATTGCTCTTCTTGGAAAACTATTCATTGTATGTTGCCTACCTTACTTCCTTATTTCAAATATGATGCTTGTGCAGGAAACAAAGTGTTGTCTTGGGAAAACATTTGGGTTAGAGAGAATTCCCTTAGAGATAGGTTCCCTCGATCTCAAAAAACAAAAGAAAAGTGATCTCTTTGTTATTTACGAATAACTCATGGGATCGGGGCTTGAGGAAAGGGTTAAGGGAGTCAGAAACGGGGCCGGTTGACGTGTTACTCTATTAGGGACAATCTGCATGGAGCAATCTTGCTTGGATAGCAGAATTTGGAAGCCTTCACACATTCCGATTATTTCACTTGCTCTTCTTTCTTTAATGTCCTCCTTCAGTCCTCTAACCTTTAAAAATTTGGGCTTTCTACTAGGAGGTGGTACTCCAAAAAATCAATTCTTGGACTTGTTGAAAAGAAAAAGGCCAAATATTTGCCTTTCACCCCATGTTTGTAGTCTCTACTTGGGTTCTAGTAAAACGACCACACATCTATTAATCTCCTATCCTTTTTTTTTCTTCTTTAATGAAGTTTACCATTTCCAATAAAAAAAAAAGAATTAACAACTAACGTAGAAAAATAGGTTTGAACAAGGAAAAAAAAAGTTCAATAAAGAAGAATTTCCAAGAAAGATTCCTTAAAAAATAAGAAATATAAAAAATAATAACATGAGCATGCAAAGAATCAATAATAAAATCAAGATGTAATGAAAATTAATTAAGCAACAAAAAATCAAGGAATAAGATAAGGAAATTAAATCTTAATTCAAGAATTGCAAGAGCAAGATCAGATCTTACTTGATTTAAAAATAAATAATGGGTCATTTAATAAAACACCCCCTATAGTTTCATTAATTTACTAAAACCTACCCTATAGTTTGTGTTTTACTAAATCATCCCTTACAGTTTGCAATAAATTTACTTAATCTACCTTCCATTAGATGAAAATAGAAAATGACAGTTTTAACCTTAATATCCATTCAAATAAATTTAATCAAAAGAAACTAAAAACAAAAATGCCATTTTTGCCCCTAGTAAAACATGGACAACCACTCTATTTTTCTCTATTTGGTCAATTTTGTTTTCTATACAAAAAGTGTTATAGTACTTTTGGAATAAACAACCACGAATCCATACCCTTGAACATTTTTCACTCAATTTAGGGGCACTTTTGGAATAGACAACCATGGGTCCATGCCCTTGAACATTTGCCGGTTACTTTAGGTGATCATGTTACTATTTTCAGATGGAAAAACAAATAGTTCTTGATGAAAGGTCAATTAAGCAAATAGGTTGCAAACAGACTTGTTCACGGGCCGGGCTTCGGGCCCAATTTTACACTGTCTCGGGCTTGGGCTTCGGGCCAGGCCCATTAGAATTTTGACAAAAGCCAAGCCCGAGCCTAGCCCATAAACAAGTCTAGTTGCAAACTATAAGAGGTGTTTTAGTAAAATGCAAACTATAGGGTAGGTTTAAGTAAATCTATGAAACTATGGGGGTGTTCTAGTAAATGACCCATAAATAAAAGGTCATTACCCAATGTTGGTACTAGTTATCTAGGGTCTTGGAAGGGGTAGATTGGATATGAAATGACATTTGGCATTTTTGCACAAAGTAGCCACTCTCAGACTCATATCCATCTTGTCATACTCGTCAGCCCAAGTTTTGCCATCATACCAATCAATAGCCCCTACATTTTACTTGAAGAGATAAAATGAAATAAGAAAACCCTTCATGAATACCAATTTTTTAATCTGAAAAATCAAATCTTTATTGCATAAATTGTTCTCTCTAAATATGGATGGCCTTACAAAGACTTAGTTATAGAAGATACAAAGACTTGTAAAATATTTTTTAATATCTAATACAATATACTTTATCTTTTCATAAAAAAGGACCTCGTTATAGAAGATAGGATTGACCAGCCCTCAAAAGGTATTCTCCTACTTCTATTACAACTCAAGAAAAATAAAGGAAGACTAAATTCTCATCCCCAACGTATATTCTATTGGTAAAACAATTGTAACTCTTTCAAAATGCATTGGATTTACAAGGTGTTAGTCTCAAAACCTATCTAATGACACCAAAATCAAGCAAATACGATAAGTTTTGACCCCTAAAATATAGAGTGAAAGAAGGTGATGAACCGCAACTTCAGTAAAAAAAATTCAACTTAAGTAGACCAAATATATTAAATCTGACCAAGACAACAGAACAGACTAACTGACTAAATTAATCAATTGACACCTATACCGGGCTGAAATAATGAAAAATCAATCCAATGGTCAAAAAGATATAAATTACAAAACTGCCATTGGAATACAAAAAATGGAGAAACCAGATATCTCTCATATGAACAGGAGATTTGATAATCTGATCACATTGTAGCCCATGTCTAGAAAAGCCCTAGGGTTTTCAACTTGAGTAGACCAAATATATTAAATCTGACCAAGACAACAGAACAGACTAACTGGCTAAATTAATCAATTGAAACAGGCGGAAAAAAAAAGCTGAAATAATGAGAAATCAATCCAATGGTCAAAAAGATATAAATTACAAAACTGCCATTGGAATCCCAAAAATGGAGAAACCAGATACCTCTCATATGGACGGGAGATTTGATGATCTGATTGCATTGTAGCCCATGTCTAGGAAATCCCTAGTATGTGAGTTAGGTAGCTGACCCCATTTCCAATATAGACTAGTTTTTCTCCCAAGACCTTCTCATGAGATAGGGATGAAAATAGAAGTTATTTGTGGCCTTGCATTCCTTATTTTCAGATCTTATGGCCATCTTTTAGGCTTCCAAAGTGGATCCATATACAATATACATGCAGCTGCGTCACATGGTAATTGGAGGAACTTTACAGGATGGTTAATGGAAAAACAGAGTAAATTCATAGGAAGAAAATGGAAAATACAAGGTTTCACCTCTAGATCAATGTTTGTCAAAGCTGGACAGATTAGACTATGAAGGTAGATATGAAGAAAAAGGGGTAGGCGGAACCAAGGCATGAGGAGGTTCAAGGTGTGTTCCATCAAAAATTGATTTGGTCAAATCAGTTAAGGATGGAAGTGCTCCTTGTAGATGGCAGCCAAATTTGTAGTGAAGCTCACTAAGGCTGCGTTGGCATTCCTTATGTTAAGGACTTATCTCCGTTTTGCAGTTAAAATGCCCCTATGAACACTGAATTTTTATCTGCAAAAAGCAGACAAGTCCTTAAAATAAGGAATGCCAAATGCAGCATAAACATGGAGCTCAATATACTGGGTAGCTTAAAATGTTTAAGATAGATACTGACTGTACATTTTGACGCTATGAAATGTGATCAAAATCTGAAGGAAGAAAATAACTTTTCATCTTCTCAGTTTCTCAGCCAAGGTCTAGCATTTGTTCTCTTAGGTTCAATACAAAGCCAAATTATAGTCTAATAATAAACTCATGAACTACATTAACCTGGGATAGCAACCTTTAACCCGGTAATGTATGTAAGAATATTTGCTCCATTAATTCAAAATCAATTATCCTTATTCATAAAATAATAAAATAACTATCAGGAAATGGAAATAAATACCTCCATCTGTAAACCGATAAGGATCACGTCAGCCACCGAGGACAACCCAAAAGGAAGAAAAAAGGAACAAACAAAAGTTACTCAGATAAGCCTCCCATTGGAGTTACAAAACTCTATTGGGACAGGCATAAACACAAAACCAAATGAAGGACACTACTTGCAGTAACAGTACCTCTCTGTAGAGCTGCAAGTACATCTTGAGAGGTGCAATGTAATCTTCAAACCCCAACGTCGCCATGGCCCACAGCAAATCGTCTCCATTGATCGTCTTTCTCTTCTCCCTCTGGCATTTATCGCTCGCCCTAAATCCATCAATTAAAACCACAATTAATGGAATCAATTAGGAAAGATAACCAGAGAGCAAAAGCAGTTGATGGACTTAGTAACTACTCGCTGGTGATGAAGCTGATAAATTCAGAGACACATTCCTGCACGCAATCTTTGGCATCCTTTGCGATCTTCCCATTAGGGGGAATGACTTTCTTCATGATCCGGCTAATGTTGGCAATTGGAAGAAACCGATCCTGCTCCCGAGGACCAGTTCCACCCGACTGCGCGCCGCCACCGCCTTGTTCACCGGAGTGCACGCTCTCAGGCGTGCCCGGAGCCCCCGATTCCGCCATGAAAACCTAGAGAAACAGAGCAACTCAAATGTTAACAAGCAGCACGAGCAGTAGCATGAACAAGAAGGAATTGATGTCTTGATGATGATGATGAAGAAACCCTAACCCTAGCCCTACGGTGGTGTTGGTGTTCATGTTCAGTGGCCAGAAGGAAGAAACAATAACAGAGAATAGGAGTTGGGTTGTGAATTTGAAATTGAGAGAGAGAGAGAGAGAGAGAGAGAGAGAGAGAGAGAGAGAAAGAATTTGGAAATTTTTATGGTGGGTTTTTACCAGAGAGAGTTAAAAGAAAATGGCGGGTAAGCCGGTCAGGTAAGGTTGCTGTGACGGAAGACTTGGCTATGTGGCTCGCTGTCCGATGGTTACCGTTGGATTTTTTCCTTTTTTAATCTTTTTTTTTTTTTTCTGCTCACAGCTCACTCAGCCTCTCTCTCTCTGGAACTAGAGAGAGAGTATTTTTCAAGAGGCAGTGAGGCAAGGCCACCTGTTCATTTATTCCACGCCATTGCCCATAGCTGCTTATATTGCTTAACCGTTACCTCGCTCTCTGCTTCGCCTTGTTTCGTTTCGGGCTTCGATCGTGCGATTCGGCGTTCGGATCGTGGTTAGCGGTTCAAAACCGGATTGGATTCTAAGACTATAAAATCAAAAATCCCGAAAGAAGCGGATTATTTGGCTACCGATTATCCGCGGATAATAGTAATCGCAAAGCTGGATTCTAGGTGGATTCTATATTCAGGCTATATCTTCTTATTCTTCTCCAAAAAGGCTTCTGTCCTGTGCTGATGGATCTTTCAAGTCTCAACCCAAGCACAGCCTTAGGGAAGAAGAAGAAGAATATTCAGGCTATATCGTCTTTATTCTTCTTCGAAAAGGGGTCTACTATCTTTTGATGGATCTTTCAAACCAAACACAGCCTTAGGGAAGAAGAAGAAAAAGAATAAGAATCTTCTTCATGCCATCATGGTTTGTGCTTTGGGCCCAAAAGGAGATCACAAGCTTTACTATGAGGCAAGTCTAATAGATTAGTGAGTTATAAAATGTGGGTAATCAGGTTCGGTAAGAGTGCAAAAGGTGAAGGCAAAATTGTTCAAGTGGAAAGAACTATGGTTCGGTTTTGCATTCATAAATTTACATTGTCTTGTTTGGTTGTAATGGGTGTAAACAAGAATGAAGTTCGAATCAACCTATTATTTTACATTAACCGATTTTAAATGTGAAAACAATTGAAAAAAAAAATAAATTTATTTTCACTTTCAATACAAAAATGTATTCTTACCAAATCCCCACAAAACTGAATTATGAGTGCAAATTGGCTTTGGGTTTCTACATTTACACTCTTAATTACCAAATGCAAGTGATATTGGGGCTGAATGTTTCTCCATTTGCTAATAAAGTAATAAGGCAGTCATCAAATGAACAACCTTACAAATAAGTTTTTTTTTTAAGTGGTAATACACATTTTCTTTCCATAATTTAAACCATGTTTAATTTGATAAAAATAAAAAATGGAAAAGTTGAGAGGTAGCTCTTAAGTAATTTCAATAAACATGGCATTAGAGTTTAAGCAAGAAAAACAAAGGCAGAAGAAGAATAAACCTTTCCAGATCTAACTCTGAAACTTTTTGATACACAATCTAGCTTTGATACATGGCTTTCCAATATTGTCATCAAAGGATCAATGTTTTAAAAAACAAACCTGGAGGCTGAACCATTTTTGCCTCGGGGTCATGGGTCACTCGTTCAATCATATGAGTTGAATAGATTAGACCGTGCCACATCAGCAAATATTATATATATATATAGTAATTTTTGGTGATGATGAAGATGACGATAGTAAATAATATGTTCCCAAATTTTTTACAATTACTTTATATTTCTATGTCTATAAAAACTATTCTTATTTGTCACACTTACTTTTGCTTAATATTATTTTTATAAGAAAACAAATTAGTAGGAGATCAAACTTAATATGATTGAATATATGATATTAAAGAAGTGTCAAATGCTTTTTATAAAATATTTTTATATATTTGTGCATTTTCATTTTTTTATTTTTATTATTACTAGTATTTAAGCACATGTGTTGCACGTGAGAAATTTTACTTCATATTAATTACTTGAATTTTAGATATATCATAGGTAAGATAGAAATTGAAAATTAACAAAAGCAATAATATGATTAAAAATAAACTTAAATGCTAGCTTGTAGCAAATAACAATTATTATTATTATTATTATTATTATTATTATTATTATTATTATTAAATTTTGTATTCAATTTCTATCATAAATGAAAAAAAAAACTTTAGGTTGAGTACCAATTTAGTAGCTGAACTTTAAAACATGACAATCTAGTAACCGAACTTTCAAAATGCAACAATCCAGTACCTACTGCGTTAAGTGTCATGAGAAAAGACATAAATTCCCTTTAAGTATCATCTAATTTTCTTTATCAACCTTCTGTTAATAAAGCAACAACAATCCCAACTTCCCACTAACTAAACCAAGATTGGATTTTCTGCACTCGTTAGGTATGTGCCGAGGTGCACTTCTAATGAGATTGGAACAAGTTGATGTTCCATTTTCTTCTTCCCTCTCCTTTGTTGCTCCCCTCCTCCCTCCTCCCTCCTCTGAGTTACAGAGAAATGAAAACAGAGAGTTTTATGCGTGGGCTATGGGCTCATTAGAAATACAAATAGTAAAACAGAGAAATGTTGCCTTGATGTCCTGAGTTTTCTTTGTGGGCTATGGGCTATGGGGGCGGTTCTGAGGGGCAGTTCATTAGAAACACAAATAGTCAAACTTCAAGCCATTAGAACTACAAATAGAAAACTCTGGTTCTGACGAAGAAGAAAACTCAGGACATCAACTGAGGGGTGTTGGACTAACTACATCAAGAAGAAAACTGCAATTTGTATTTCTAATAGCTTGCGTTTGACTAACTACATCAACTGCGTCAACTAAGGAGTGGTTCTGACGAAGCGCCTTGATGTCTTGAGGGGCGGGGCGGATCACTACAAAGAGTTTTTTTCTTCGTCAACTACAAGCCCTTTCTGGTGCCTTGATGTTCTGCTTCCTTGACATCATGCATCAAGATGACGAAGCACAGAAGAAGCATGAAACAGAGGGCTTGCAATTGCAGAAGTAGGGTGGATAGATTTGTATGGGTGTAGCTATGGAGGTACTTTACTTATCATCCTTTCTGAAATGTTTTGGAAATGTTGCATTTAAAACAAACTAAGAAAGTATATGAGACATTCACCAACTAATACAAGTGTAGGACAACTGAACGCAAATTGGTTCTTTGTAAAAGTCCGGTGTGTTAGACAGTGTATGCCCTTAGCTCCAATTAGAATGATGTACATTATGACATTTAATGTAAATGAATAAAGTACATATTTGATACATGTTATTATGTTGTGTTTCTGTGTAATACCCTTAAACTGGACACTTATGAGACTCGTGTTAGTTTAGAATCTTCACAGCCGTTTGATAGATCTAGGGAGATTTATCCTGCTAAGGCTGACACCGATGTGCCACCAAGTTGGTTGGGGTGGCTTGTCTCATCTGCGAGGGTGAGACTTGAGGTACATGCAGTGTGGGTTTTCTTGAAACCCTGAACCGAACCAGAATTCTAGTATTGCCCTGGACCTTGGAGATAGATGGGCAAAATTGGAATGTTACACTTGACCCCTAGACTTGATTATGATACTACACTAGGTGTTGGATTGGACTGTCTTTGATATGCCAATCAGTGAGATCCTTAGAGGGGGTCAAAACCTGGGTATGTTGGGAAAGTCCAAGAATTCACTTGAGTGAGTGATCATAGTGACAGGATCAGCCCCTTCGTCGGACAAAGTGAATGATTAGGGATGCACTCTCTCTAATGGAAACCCAAACTGTCGGCATTCGATTTCAACCATTGAAATTTGTTTTGCAAAATATATTTATATAGAAATATATATATATATATATACCCTCAGCTATATTATGGTTTCAAAGTGTTTGCAAAAGGTTTTAATTCCCATGATCCATGTGAGTAGAGAGTGCAGCACAGTACCTTGTAGCTGAGGGAGATGTCCTCTCTTGTCGGATAGTGTTTGATCATTATGGGCTGAGAGGTTAAGTGTAAAACCATTTAGGGTAATACCTGATGGGCTAATCTTGCATATGGCCACAGTCCTTGGGTTTTTATAAAGTAGCTTAACCCAATGACCATTTAGTGGAAATGTTGGGCCCATTAAGAACCCATGGTGATGGACTCAGGGGTTTACTGTCTCCTACATTGAATTTGGTCAAGCCTTGTAATAGAGGTTGGGCTGAACCCATGTGGCTGATGTGTAGATCAATGTTTGGGTCCTACGCAGTACAAGGATATCCAACTAGGCAGTAGTTTGGAGGATAAGTGAGCACATAGACTTAATGGGCCTAAAGCCCAATTTGAACTAGCTTAATGAGATTAATTAAAGAGGGGTGGTTCTGGGATTTAGATCAGTAGATGGGATAAGGGATTGTCCCTATCCACTCAGAGAGTCCAAATCCAAATAGAGATTTAGATCTGGAAACTCCTAATTATATTAGGAGGGTTGATCTTTATCTGCAGATAAGATAAGGGATTATCCTTATCTCTTAAAGAGAGTCCAAATTCAAATACAAGATTTGGATTAGGAAACTCCTAATGGGATTAGGAGAACCTCTCTTTAAGGCTATAAATAGAGGAGCAGGGCGAACCTCCAGTTCATCCTTCAGTCTACTGATTCAAGAGAGAAGATAGCATACAGTTGGACTGTCTCTATCTTTTGTTCTTGCTCTCTCATGCTATTGCCGCTATAACCAGTTCGATCTCCACTCTGGGAGCGATCAAGAAAGGTTCTTAATATCATCTTTTGGCAGAAAAGGTGATCTGAAGTCGTGCACACTCGCCCTCCATCAAATTCTTGCTGAAGAATCAGGTTCTTACTGAAGAGCCATCTTGTTGATTTAAACCCTTTCTTTTTAAATTGGTATCTTCTCAAACATTTTTCATTCTTACTTATTTTTCTTCAACTATATGGATAACCCCAGCTTTTGACAGTCACCAACTCGAAGATGTTTAGTTAAGCAAAAGTTGGTGTGGAAAGCTCAAAAAGGGAACTGGTGGAAATACTTTGCAACTTTATGAGGTTAAAGGTATTAGACAAGGCAAACAACCAATGATGGCCTCCCTTCATTTCATTATCGATTGAATGACACATATAAAGGGAATACATGTTAAGTTGTACATGTGTTCGCTTGATGATAGATTGGCTTTAGGAGACACTCTCTTCTTTTCTTTCTTTTGAATTTTTGAATTATTTTCTTATCCTTTGAGAAGTGCATTTTGAGGAATTCGATTTGGCTTACAAAAGGAAAGGTCTGATTGATTGGACTAATGGGCTAACTAGCGATACTAGAGGTGGTGAGGTCAAGTGAGGAATTGAACAACTGATGATGGCCTCCAGTCCTTTCTTTTTATTGATTAGCAAGGTACCGGGCTTTAATGATGTCTCATTTTGTGCTAGCTTGGAACAGGTTTTCTCTCTAGGTCTTGGACTTGTGATTCCCATCTTTTGAAGGTGCTCTCAATAGAGGTTCAATGCTCCCAACAACAATTTTGGCATAATAAGGGTACCCTTTCGTTTGGAGCCATTCTATACATAAGTCCATGATTAATAGCCAACATAAGTCAGGTTTGAATTTCTTAGCTTAGAACGGGTTTTCTCTCCAGGTCTTGGACTTGTGATTCCCATCTTATCGAAGGTGCTCTCAATACAGGTTCAATGCTCCCAACGGCAATTTTGGCATAATAAGGGTACCCCTTCTTTTTGGAGCCATTCTATACATAAGTCCATGATTAATAGCCAACATAAGTCCAGCTTGAATTTCTTATCACCAATGAGGCACTAGATCATGAATTTTAATTGCCAACTGTCGTTAGTATCATGCCTGGGTCCTTGATGGTAGGTGGAAATGGCATTTTCATCATAATACTTAAGCTTTGGCTCAGGTGGCGGCCTCCAAATCTGTAGTCGGATTTAGCCCTTATGAAGGAAGATGGGCAACAACTTGGAAGGAGGACATTGTAGTGGAGTGAATATTTTTTCCTTTACAGACGGTTTATCTCATGGCCCTAGTCGAGAAAAAGATGTTGCCAATGTGTGAGATGGTGGCACATGTGGTGGAGGTGTTAAGGATTGTGACATATTGGATGTTGGGGGTATTATTTGTGAAGGTGATGCGGAGGATGGTAGTTCATGAACCTGTGGTGATGCCAGGTGCAAGGGAAATGTGTTCACCCCAGTCTGTCAAATGAACCAATTGACCTTAGCCATTAATAGGCTTACCGTCTATCAGAGCTCTTCAAACTCTTGACGGGTCACGGGCCTATCACTGCTATTAGCAACCATTTTTCTACTAGGGAAACCAAGGAAAGTAAGAATAAGTAATCAACCACAAGGCAACAGTTGGACAAAGTGAAAGGGGATGACCTTGAGGGTCAATTGACCAATGACCGATTTTATTAGAAGAGTGATAGCTTGATGCTTTATTTATAACTTTCCCATTTTTATTTTTATGTTTTATTTTATTTTTTTATCCAAGTTGCACCTAAGCACCACTATTCAAGCTGCCTACATACCCCTTGAAAGGGATCACCGGCCATAGATCATTGCGATCGATTGAAGATAGCTTTTGATTGATTTTTTAGAGGCATTTTGCTTTGCATAAAGATGTCATGGGTTCAAAATGTGAACAAAGCCTCTTTCTTTTATTTCTCTTTATTTATTGTTTTTTTTTTATTTAATCCCCTTTCTCTTGCCCATTTTTTGTTTTTTTTTTTCTTATTTTGGATTTTTGTCACTTTCGTGATTTATTTATTGGGTCTTGCATGCACCCCAGGTGTAATGGTAAGGAGGTGGCTAGAAGATAGGTTTTAGATTGGAGGTGAATGGGACATTAAAGGTTAGCTTTATGTTGTAGGAAGTCTTAGATGGAATGGACCTATTTAGGTAGACTCTAAGGTGTGGGAGGGTGGGTTGAACTTTTGTGGAGTTGATTTGAGCTCTAGATTTAGGATGATGGGTTGAACCTATGCAGGGACAATTCTAATTGGTTTAGGGGTCGATTCTAATTGGTCTAGGCAAGCTTGGTTCAGTTTAGGATGATAAGGCTAAATGGGTTGTTTCTAAGTAGGTTCGTTAGGCTGGTTCAAATGGGTTGAATAGGTGATTAGACTAAAAGAAACCCTAATTTTATCCCCTAATTTTTATCTTTTACATTACTTTAGCACATAAATGGACTCATTACTCTTGTATTTCGATTCAGGGCAATAAAAAATGCAAATGGAAGAAAATAGGGCAAATCGGATGATTTTGCACAGTTTCAGTGACATTCAGTAATCTATGCATAACTCTCAATTCCGGAATCTGAAATGGACAATTCAAGAAGCATTAGAAAGATGAAAGGAAAGCCCACAACTTTTATATTTTGAGTTTTTACAGATTCGGTCCGCATCAAGTAGAAAATTGGGCCCGAAGTTGGAGCAAGTTCGCAACCAGGCCCATTTCACAGTTGAAGCCCAACTCGTAGAAGAACCTGGAAGCAGTCCAAGTTATCAAAGAAGCCCAACTCGGATGCAAGAACCTAGAGTCCTAATTCGAATTTAACCTCCAAGGAGGGAGAGAGTCTTATTAGATCTAAATTTTGAATGTAATCCTATACAAGATAAGAAGGTTGGGATTAGATAAGAGATAGGATATGATTAGTTCAAAGAAGATCAGGACTCCCTGAAGATAAGATGATCTCCTAGAAGGAGTTGGAAAACAGCCCTCTCCTTTGGCTATATAAAGAGGGGGGTGGACCAGCTCTAACATCACTCACTCCAAGATCCAAGAGATCACCAAGCAACACAAGCTACCAAGAGAGTAGTTCGGCCATAGAGAAGAAATGCATGGAGGGTTCGAAGATCATGAGCAGCTAAACTTCTCTTTTCAGGTTCAAGGGGGAAGTTCAATTGAGTCATTGTGAGGTTCTGTATTTAACTTTAAGGTCTTGTTTTCTGATTCAAATTTCATTGATTTTTGTGCATATTTTCATTGGATGTTAATGTTAATTAGTCTGGCGAACTAAATTAATGTTGATTTTCCTACTGCTATCCATGATTTCGGTGATCTGTAATTGTCACGAATAGTGGTACAAGTAGCAATTAGGTTAATATCTTTTTGGGTCAATTGTTCGTGATAGCATTTAACCAATGTATTGACATGGTTTAACCTAAGGGAATCGATGGAACAAGATTCGACAATTGCAGCTATCTCAATTATTGTTGTTTTGGTTTAATTGTTTTCACAAAGCTTAATGCTATCACTAATTAATATGGAACGCTATCGTACCCTGTCAATTAGTGATAAGTGTTGATCGAATGCTGGGTTTGGTCAGCTGATTTAGGAAAACACAAGGTTTATTATGGCTATCCTAATAAATCTAAGGTTAAATGCTTGAATTGCAAGATTACCAGGGTTACCTAGGATCGGTGGCCAATTGGCTAAACCGAACCCCTAAACCAGGATTCGGTAAGACTAATTTCTCTTGTTTGTTTAAGTTTGTTATTTCTTTTTTAGTTTCAGTATTTAATTTTCCCACATAGTAATATTATCCATTCGGGTAAGAGATTACTGTTAGCTCCCTATGAGATTTGACCTAGTACCACTTTTACCGTAAATATCTTATTGTGGGACTAGAACTAATTTTGAGGGCTTCGACAAACCCGTCAAAATTTTGGAATCGTTGCCGGGGAGCAACTTTAATTTCTTAGTTATTACCTTCCTTTTGTTCACTTTCTTGTTTTATGACGCGTGCTTCTCAACGAGGTGAACTCTAGTACAACCCCAAAATTGAGAGGACTACCCGTCGTTTAAGGAAGGAGGCGAAGGAAAGGAAGGATCATTCACCTAAAAGGGTGAATTCAGATTTCGATCTACCAGCTTGTGATCTTCCCATTTTCGAAGAAGGAGAAAGAATGGCTAACAGAGAGAGGACATTGAGGGAGTTGGCTGCACCGATTATGAACCAATAGCCCTTATGTATAACATATCCGACTCTTGAGGTAGCTTTTGAACTGAAATCTCGTTTGATACAACTATTGCCTATATTTCATGGTTTTCCAGGTGAGGACCCTCATAAGCATCTAAAGGAATTTCATGTTGTCTATTCGAGCATGAAGCCCCAAGGTATGACCGAGGACCAGGTAAAACTCATAGCCTTTTCATTTACTTTACGAGATAAAGCAAATGATTGGTTGTATATTCTTCCTCCCGGTTCAATACGCACATGGGATGAGATGAATAGGATATTTTTGGATAAATATTTTCCTACATCCCGGGCTGCAAACATAAGAAAAGAAATATGTGGAGTTCGGCAATTTGGTGGTGAGACACTATATGAATATTGGGAAAGATTTAAACAACTTGTTGCTAGCTGTCCACACCACTAAATACCCGAACAACTGTTAATTCAATACTTCTATGAAGGGCTCCAGCCCATGGATAGAAGTATGGTCGATGCAGCCAGTGGAGGAGTTTTAGTAAACAAGACACCCAAAGCGACCAGGGAATTAATTTCCAACATGGCCAAAAATTCACAGTAGTTTGGTGCAAGGATAGATGGTACCATTAGACGAGTTAATGAGGTAAGCCATGTTAATTTGGAAAATCAAATTTCAGATTTAATTGCTTTGGTTAGGCAACTTGCTGCAGGACAATTACAAACAGCTAGGGTGTGTGGTATCTGTTCGATCCCTGGACATCCTATGGACATGTGTCCATCACTACAGGATGGATCGATGTAGCAAGTAAGTGCCATAGGAGGATTCTCGGGCTAGACCCAATGAAAGTATGATCCCTACTCCAACTACTACAATCCAAGGTGGAGAGATAATCCAAATCTAAGCTACGGGAACCAAGGAGGACAGCAGAAATATCAGTCCCAATTTTTTAGTCGACAACCCCAGTTTTCAACACCCAATATAGCACAAGGCCAACCCCCAAATTCAGGTATGTCATTAGATGATATAGTCAAGGCTCTAGCTACTAATACTCAGCAATTTCAGTAGGAGACAAGGGCCAGCATTCAGAATTTGGGGAACCAAATCAGTCAACTTGCCACTTCCATTAGCAAGTTGGAGGCGCAGAGCTCCGGGAAACTACCCTCACAAATGGTAGTTAACCCAAAAGAGAATGCAAGTGCGGTGGTGTTGAGAAGTGGAAGAGAGTTGCAGCCCCAACCAAGCTCACCACCGAAGGCAGCCAAGGAAGAGGAAAGACAAGGGTCAAACGACAACCCCATTGAGGTAAAATCCGTCCCCCCTCTCCCTAAAGTTACTAATGCTGTTGTACCACCTTTTCCTAGTAGGTTAGAAAAGTCTAAGAAAGAGGAATATGAGCAAGAAGTGCTAGAAACCTTCAGGAAGGTGGAGTTCAACATTCCTTTGTTAGATGCAATAAAACAAATCCCAAAATATGCAAATTTTTTTAAGGAATTATGCACTAACAAGAGAAGGCTGCAAATTGATGAAAATGTAAGAGTTGGAGAGAACGTTTCAACCATGATCAAGAGGACCCTATCAAAAAAACGTGCTAATCCAGGTATGTTTACCTTACGTTGTGTGATTGGCAATAAACGAATCAAGCGTGCCATGCTGGACTTAGGTGCATCTATTAATGTCATGCCATATTCGATTTACTGTGCATTGAGACTAGGTCCTTTGAAGGAGACTAAAGTTGTTATTCAATTAGCTGACCGTTCTAATGCCTACCCAGAAGGGATTGTTGAGGATGTATTGGTGCAGGTTAATGATTTAATCTTTCCAGCTGATTTTTACATCCTGAAGATGGAGGAGGATACAGCCACGAGTTCAGCCCCACTTCTATTAGGCAAGCCATTCATAAAAACGACCAAAACCAAAATAGATGTGGATGAGGGTACCCTCTCCGTCGAACCAATGCAGAGACAATTCTAATTGATTTAGGGGTCGATTCTAATTAGTCTAGGCAAGCTTGGTTCAGTTTAGGATGATAAGCCTAAATGGGTTGTTTCCAAGTAGGTTGGTTAGGCTAGTTCAAATGGGCTGAATAGGTGATTAGACTAAAAGAAACCCTATTTTTATCCCCTAATTTTCATCTTTTTACATTACCTTAGCACATAAATGGACTCATTACTCATGTATTTCGATTCAGGGCAATAAAAAATGCAATTGGAAGAAAATAGAGCAAATCAGGTGATTTTGCATAGTTTCGGTGGCAGTCAGTAATCTAGGCATAACTCTCAATTCCGGACTCTGAAATGGACAATTCAAGAAGCATTAGAAAGATGAAAGGAAAACCCACAACTTTTATATTTGGGTTTTTATAGATTCGGTTTGCATTGAGTATGAAATTGGGCCCGAAGTTGGAGCAAGTTCGCAACCAGGCCCATTTCACAGTTGAAGCCCAACTTGCAGAAGAACCTGGAAGCAGCCCAAGTTATCAGAGAAGCCCAACTCGGATGCAAGAGCCTAGAGTCCTAATTCGAATGTAACCTCCAAGGAGGGAGAGAGTCTTATTAGATCTAAATTTTGAATGTAATCCTATACAAGATAAGAAGGTTGGGATTAGATAAGAGATAGGATATGATTAGTTCAAAGAAGATCAGGACTCCTTGATGATAAGATGATCTCCTAGAAGGAGTTGGAAAACAGCCCTCTCCTTTGGCTATATAAAGAGGGGGCGGACCAGCTCTAACATCACTCACTCCAAGATCCAAGAGATCACCAAGCAACACAAGCTACCAAGAGAGTAGTTTGGCCATAGAGAAGAAACGCATGGAGGGTTCGAAGATCATGAGCGGCTAAACTTCTCTTTTCAGGTTCAAGGGGGGGAGGTTCGATTGAGTCATTGTGAGGTTCTGTATTTAACTTTAATGTCTTGTTTTCTAATTCAAGTATTCATTGATTTTTGTGCATATTTTCATTGGATGTTAATGTTAATTAGTCTGACAAACTGAATTAATGTTGATTTTCCTACTGCTATCCATGATTTTGGTGATCCGTAATTGTCATGAATAGTGGTACAAGTAGCAATTAGGTTAATATCTTTTTGGGTCAATTGTTCATGACAGCCTTTGACCAATGTATTGACATGGTTTAACCTAAGGGAATCGATGGAACAAGATTCGATAATTGCAGCTATCTCAATTATTATTGTTTTGGTTTAACTGTTTTCACAAATCTTAATGCTATCACTAATTGATATGGAACGCTATCGTACCCTGTCAATTAGTGATAAGTGTTGATCGAGTGCTAGGTTTGGTCAACTGATTTAGGAAAATACAAGGTTTATTATGGCTATCCTAATAAATCTAAGGTTAAATGCTTGAATTGCAAGATTACTAGGGTTACCTAGGATCGATGAACAATTGGCTAAACCGAACCCTTGAACCAAAATTCGATAAGACTAATTTCTCTTGTTTGTTTAAGTTTGTTATTTCTTCTTTTAATTTCAGTATTTAATTTTCCCACACAGTAATATTATCCATTCAGGTAAGAGATTATTGTTAGCTCCCTGTGGGATTCGAACTAGTTCCACTTTTACTGCAAATATCTTATTGTGAGACTAGTACTAATTTTGATGGTCTCACCAACCCTCATCATTGACATTTGCTCTATGGTTTGAACTTCTTGGCCCCCATATACACTTCATCCTAACCAAAAGTCCTCCCCGATCGGTAAGAGAGCGTGGCACATGTTGATGGAAAATGTGAAGAGCATGTCCCATCATTGAGGCTACAAAAGGAGATAACAAAAGAGAGAGAGAGAGAGAGAGAGAGAGAGAAGAAAAAAAAAAGAAAAGGAAATGAGAGTGCATCTTCCCATAAGAATAGAAGAAAGAAAAAGAAAAAGCATACCCCGGATTCTCTCAAGGCATTGATTGTCACATTCGACAAAGGACTTGGTCATTCTTACCTCATCTAGGTTCAGTATAATGCCTAAGGACTTATCTACTTTATTGCAAGTTAGTATTGGTGGCATCTTCACCACTTCTCTTGTTTGTTACCCCTTTTGCCTACTACTTCTTTGTTCAACCTTGAGATCAAGCAAAAAAGGGAAAATAAAGAATGAAGCAAAGAGAAGAAGATCAAGTAAAAAAATTTGAAAAGAAGAGGAAAATGACAAGAATCCTTTGTGACATGCATTACATAGTTCTTAAGCATAAAAGCGATAAAGGAAAATTCCAATCATTCATCATTGTCACCAAAAAACTAGGGTTTTCGGTCACCCAAGATTCAGGTGTCAATCACAAAGAAAAAGTTTTCCAAAGTCCCCCAAGACACTAAGCTATCAAAAAAAATATTTTGCTTAAGTAGCACAAAATTCTCATTCAACATAGATTTTACTTAGAATACCCAGATTTGCACTCAACCTAGATTCTGCTCAGATTTGCTCAAATTGCACGGAATTACTCAGATGCTTTTACTCAGACTGCCCAGATTTTGCTCAGATTACACAGAATTTACTCAGATGCTTTTACTCAGAATACCTAGGTTTGCACTCAGCACAAATTTTGCTCAGATTTGCTCAGATTGCACAGAATTTACTCAAATGGTTTTTCTCAGACACCTTTGCTCACATAGCATAGGTTTTTCATTCAACACAGTTTTACTCAGATTACCTAGTTTTTTAGTCAGACGCCTTTGCTTGCAGAGAATAGATTTTTCATTCAGCATAGTTTTGCTCAGATTTGCTCAGATTGCATAGAATTACTCAAACTACCTAGATTTTGCTCAGATTACTTAGAATACCTAGGTTTGCACTCAACATAGATTTTGCTCAGATTGCACAGAATTTACTCAGATGATTTTGCTCAGATTACCCAGATTTTACTCAGGCACTTTTGCTCACGTAGCAATGGTTTTTTCATTACAGACTACTTAGATTTTACTCAGACACCTTTACTCACATAGCATAGGTTTTTCATTCAGCATAGCTTTTACTCGAATTTACTCTGATTACACAGATTTTACAAAGACACCTTTGCTCGCATAGCATATGTTTTTCATTCAGCACAAATTTTACTCAAACACCTTTGCTCAGATAGCAATGGTTTTTCATTCAACACAAATGTTACTTAGACACATTTGCTTAGATAGCAATGTTTTTTTTTTTTTTTTTTTTTTTTAGCATAAATTTGACTCAGACACATTTGCTTACATAACAATGGTTTATTCATTCAACTCAAATTTTACTTAGACACCTTTTCTCAGATAACAATGGTTTTTTATTCAGTTTCACTCAGATTTACTTAGAATGCACATGTTTTACTCAAACACCTTTACTAATCTAGCAATGGGTTTTTCATTCAACACAAATTTTACTCAGACACCTTTACTCAAATAGCAATGATTTTTCCTTTACTTTCCCTTATATCTACCCAGAAAGCACAAAATTTACATTAATCAAATAGAGCAAATTGACCTTGTCAGGCTCTTTATTTATCAAACAGGTCAACTTGACCTTATCAAACACTACATTCATGAGCGAATAAAATTTGTCAAGCTCTTCATTTATCAAATAGGTCAACTCGACCTTATCAAATACTACATTTATCAAACTGAAAGAATCGACCTTGTCAAGCTTTTTATCCACTAAATAAATCAACTTGAATTTGTCAAAAACCACATTCATCAAACAAAGTAACTTGACCCTATCAAGCTATTTGTTTTATTAGACATAGCGACCCAACCTTGTCAAACTTTACATTAAAAAGTGGTTTGACCTTTATTGACCCCTTTCTTGTTTTGCACCAATAATTCAAACATAATAATGCATCATGCGGAAATAAACTTGGGTCCCTCAAGCTTTGTTATGTTTTCAAACTTTTTGTTTGCACTAACGCACTCTTGTCCCATTCCCTGTAGATTCATCATTCCACAAGGGCTAGGCAGGGGTACAACAATAAACCCAACCTTTTGATCAATGCTACCTTAGAGAGCTCTTCCCATAGTCCCTCACAAAAATATTCATGTGCTTCTTTTGACTTTGTTGTTCCCTAGTTTGCTACTTCACAACAAAGAGGGGTAGCTGTAAGCACCCAATTTTTGCTTGGTTCCCTTTCTAACCCACTTCTCATACTCCAAATGCCCAATCAGACCTAACCAATCTCTTTAGAACATGCCAAAACCCTAGGAAACCAAATTTTAACTCAAATACCATCAAATCCACCGTTAAATTCATAAGATTCCCTTTTGGTGGCCCAAATTATGTCACATTACCATACCCATTACCCGATCAGATCCCATCACATGAAACCAAACCTTCAAACAATCAATCGCACCAAATTTCAGTCATAAATTCTTTGATCTCACCATTCATCCATTAGAGATTCCATTCTGACACATTTCACACTACGGTACTTCTCGAACAAAATACCTATGATCCACACATCTTTGACATGACCAAACCATCTCCGCAACCTTGTAATTCAAATCCATGCCACTCTACCAATCATGAACCTAAAATTCTTGCATTTACTCATCCATCAAGCCAAGATTCCATTTTTAACCCTTCACTAGCCAAAAGACCCACGACGTAAATTCCCAAAATTCCAACACCATCAAAACTACCAGACACTCTCGTTAGACCCCAAATACCCTAAGATATCCACCGCCCAAATATCAGATCTAGAAATCCCCATTTTACCCTTTGTACACAAAGATTCTAAATCGACCACTCTCGTTCCTCATCACACTCAAAATCTTAGATTTCGATCGTGACACCTCTCACGAGACATTCAAAGCTTCCCAAAATCTTCAACAACCACTTGGTTGACCACCCACCAAATTTTAGACCTTAAGATGTCCATTTTGCCCTTTATAAAAAAAGATTCCAAATCGATGATCCTCATTAGCCACCACTCTCCTAATCTGAGATCTTCATCGAGATACTCCATCCAAGACCCTGAAACTTCCATCAACTTCCTGATCAACCATCCACCCAACTTCAGACCACAAAATATCCATTTTGCCCTTTTTCCAAAAAGATTCCAAATCGACGATCCTCATTAGACACAATTCTCTTAACCCAAGGTCTCCATCAAGATACCCCATCCAAGACCCCGAAACCTCCATTAACTTCTCGATCAACCATCCACCCAATTTCAGACCTCAAAATACCCATTGTGCCCTTCGTACGCAAAGATTCCAAATTAACAATCCTCATTAGCCACCACTCTCTTAATCCGAGATCTTCATTGAGATACTCCATCCAAGACCTTGAGACCTCCACCAACTTCTTGATCAACCATCCACCCAACATCAGACCTCAAAATACCTATTTTTGCCCTTCATCAAAAAAGATTCCAAATGAACCATCCTCATTGCCCAATACACCCCAAATTCAAGATCCATCATCACACATCATCTGACACCTCCAAACCCCATCAAAACCTCCCGATCGATGATCCATCACATTTTGGAGCCTAAAATGACCATTTTACCCTTGTCTTAAAAAGAATCCAAATGAACCATCCTTATCGCCCGATACGCCCCAAATTCAAGATCCATCATCACAAATCATCTAACACCTTCAAACCCCATCAAAACCTTCATATCAATGATCCATCACATTTCATACCTTGAAATGACCATTTTACCCTTAGCTTAAAAAGATTCTAAATGAACCATCCTCATTGCCCGATACACCCCAAATTCAAGATCCATCATCACAAATCATCTGACACCTCCAAATCCCATCAAAACCTTCCGATCAATGACCCATCATATTTAAGACCCTAAAATGACCATTTTACCCTTAGCTTAAAAAGGTTCCAAATAGACCATCCTCATCGCCCGATATGCCCCTAATTCAAGATCCATCATCACACATCATCTAACAACTCCAAACCCCATCAAAACCTCTCAATCATCGATTTGTTAAACCTCAAGCCTTAAAATTACCATTTTACCCCTCATCTATAAAGATTCCAAATTGAGGGCTCTCATTGGTCATTACTCTACTGTTTCAAGATCGGCATTCCGGTACACCCTACGATACACGTAGACCACGCCATCAGCTTCCTAGACACCCGGATAAACCCACCTCCATCTTTAGACCCAAAATTGCCATTTTACCCTTCTATCAAGAAAAATCCTGATTTGACGGCCCACATTGCTTGACATACTCCAAATCATGATTTCTCACTCTGACACACCCCTCAAGGCCATTAAACCCCATCATTTCCCTTTTCAGACACCTTAAAACCCCCTTGGAAAATTTCATTAAAAATTCCCCATTTTACCCCTCCATCTACAAAGATTCCAATTCGTGCGATCTCGTTGGTTGAGAAAAACCCTAATATCTTGAATTTTAATATCAGCTCTTGAATCCTCCACATTACACCCCTTGGACTTGCCCTCTCATTGCAAAAAACCCCATTTTTTGTTTTTTCACTCAAGTCCCTTCATATTTCTAGAAATCACCCCAAAACCCTCACTAAACCTAGAATCATTCCTAACCTTAGATTTGAGCCCCCCTTGCTTCTCCACCCTAGGATCGACCTAGCCATTATTTAGCACCCCAAAACCCTAGCCATCCTCCTTAAAAATTCGGCTAAGCCATTTTCAATTCAAATTTTGAATTTAAATTTGAAAACTCCCCCTATTCTAAGCATTTAAGGGAAGGAGACAAGGAGGAGAAAATCAAGGAAAGTTTGTCTCCTTGCCTTAAATTCAGTCAAAATGCAAGAGATTAATAAAGAATGAATCTAGGAAGCCACCTTCCATTAGATTAGGATCGAACCATCCTAGCCTTCCATCTCTTTTGAAAACCAAGCCCAAAACCCTAACCTCTCACACTTAAACCCTAACCAAAACTCTCCAAATTCAGTCCAAGTTTAACCAAACCCTAAACTAAACCCAATTCAGTTCTAATGGAACTAAACCACCCCCCAAACCAAACTAGGACCCTTCCCACTTTTTTGAACCAAGAAAAACCAAAGAAAACTGAAAAAATCAAAGAAAAAGAGAGCATAAGACCCAAATCCGAACCTAACATGGGGGACTTTTTTTTTTTTTTGGACTCTCTTTGAGACTCTTCTCCTTTCTCTAACACTCTTACCATTCTCCCTTCTCCCTCTCAAGAACCGAACTACACTCTCCTCCTCCTTCTCTCTCTACCTCCTTCTTCCACCACCGAATTTCCTCTCACTCATCTCTTCTCCTTCACACCTAACAACCAAAACCCTAGCCTCCTCCTTTCTCTCCACCACCAAACTGATCATCACCTTCCATCTTCACCCAAGAAATGAGAGAAGAGGAAGAAAGAGCACCACCATTGAGTCACACAGCCAAGGGAGAAGAAGAATTAGAGGGAACAAGGAAGAAGATAGAGCCCCCTCCCATTCGGCCAAAGGAAGCTAGGAAGAAGAAGAAGGAAGGAAGAGAAAGCCCTACACCATTTCAGCCAAGTCAAGGAAGAAAGGAAAGAACAAAACCCCCATTACATCCAATCAAATTCGGACTGTCATTGTTTTAGCATTTCAGCACCACCAATTTCATCTCAACCCATCCATCACTAATTGTTTATCAAAAGGCCACAAAGAGGTGAGCTTCTCATCTCATTTTTTTTTCTTGAACTTGTTGGTATCCTAGGCATTCTCTAATTTTAGCATGTAACAATTTTCATCTTAGTGGCATTATGTAATTTTTTTGAATAGTTTTCATGGTGATGAGATGTAGGAATCATTAGAACATTTTGTTAATCACTTTGAATGAATATGCCTTGTCTTATAGTGTTTATTTTGGGCTGAATCACTTGTGGCTTTCCCTTTCCCATTTGCTTTGTAGGAGTGAGGGGAACCTTGGATAAAGAAGGAGATTGGCATATAGTTGCCAACTCCTTTGCTCCTTTAAGTTTCCCACACCCAAATTGAGAATGGAAGGGTTAAGTCATTTGAGAGAAGAAATCCTCTATGATAATCCCCATCGTTCATGCATAAAATCACTAGCATTTTGTAGACTTAATTCTTTCTAGTTTTTATTTTTATTTATCTTTTTCCTTTCACTAAATTAGGGAATGGTACTACTTATCAATTGTGGGAGAGGGGTGCCTAATACCTTCCCTCTCCCCCCTAAAAAGTACCTAAATTAGCTTTGTTTTTGGGTGTGAGTCATTTCTTGTTGTTTTCTTGAACATGGGAGACCCATCACTTCTATGTTCTTTGCTTTGATGGCTGGCGGCTCCAATCCATTTTCAGCCATGAAGTGAACTTCAAATTCAATATGGATGTTCACACATATTATGTTGGGTGTGTTGGACAGTTTCTGTATGCCTTTAGCTTCAATTAGTTTTGATGTACTTTTGATATTTAATGTAAATAAATGAAGTACATGTTTGATTCATGTTGTGTGGTATACTTCTGTGTATGACCTTAAAACTAGACACTTAATGAGACTTGTGTTGGTTTTCAATGTTCACAGCCGTTGGATAAGTCTGGGGACATTTATCCTGCCAAGGCTGACACTGGTGTGCTGCCAACTGTTGGGGTGGCTTGTCTCAGCCGCCAGGGTGAGACCCAAGGAACATGTAGTGTAGGATTAATTGAACACTTGAACCGAACCAGATTTCCAGTATTGCACTGGACCTTGGAGATTGATGAGCAAAACTGAAAAGTGACACCTGACCCCTAAACCCGATTATTGTACTGCACTAGGTGTCGGATTGGGCTGTCTTTGATATGCCAATCAGTTGAAATCCTTAGAGGGGTTCATCTGAGTGGGTGATCATAGTGACAGGATCAGCCCCTTTGTTGGACAAAGGTAATGATCGGGGTTGCACTCTCTCTGATGGAAACCAAACTACCGGCAGTTGATTTCAATTGTTGGAATTTTGCTTTGCAAAATTTATATATATGATATATATTTAAGTATGGTTTCAAAATGTTTGCAAATGGTTTAATTCCCGGGATCCATGTAAGTAGAGAGTGCAACATTGTTCCTTGCAACCAAGGGAGAGGTCATCTCTTGTCGGGCAATGCTTGATCATTATGGGCTAAGAGGTTAAGTGAAAGACCATTTTGGATAACACCTGATGGGCTAATCTTGTACATGCCCACAGTCCTGGGGTTTTTATAAGATGGCTTGGCCCAGGGACCACTTAGTGTAAGTGTTGGGCCCATAGGGTCCATGTGATGGGCTCAGGGGGTTCACTAGGCCCTCTAGTGAATTCGGCCAGGCTTTATAACAAAGGCTAAGCTGAACCCATATGGCTAGTGTGTAGATCAATGCTTGGGTCCCATGCCATACAAAGAAGCCCAACTGGGTAGTAGTTTGGAAGGCTTTTGAGCACATAACCTTAATGGGCCTAAAGCACATTTTGAACTGGTATGATTTGATCAGTCATTATTAAGGGGCAGATCTGAGATTGGGATGGGCCCAAAAGCTTATCTAATCTACAGATAGGATTAAGAAGAGTCCTAACCCAAATACAGATTTGGATAAGGGGCAACTCCTGATATGATCAGAAAATCCTTTCTTAATCATTAAGCAACTAGAGGAAACCCTAATTGGATTACAAGAATACGAACCTTAGGGTCACAATACATACAACCTGCAGTTTTATGAGATAGGATCTCAAAAACCCTAGAGAAAAGAAAAGCAGTTCGCCATCTATTTCTCTAGCTCCCTCCTGTTGCAATCACAACCACCTGTCACAGTTCATTTTCTCTATCAGAGAAAGATCAAGAAAAGTTCTTGATATCAGTTTTTCTTGAAAGGCTGATTCGGTTTGGTGCTCATTGTCATCCAAAGGATTCTTGTGAAGGATTCAGTGTGTAGGACGCACCCTGCTGGTTCTATTCCACAGTTTCTGTATCATCTTCAGCAGGAGCACATCTTGGTTCCTTCTTTGGCCATGAACACCAACTTTGGGAGAAATTTTTTCTCTAGTTCAGGTATAATTACTCCCCTCACTTTTGGTTCTGATCTGGTTCGGTTCTGGTTCAAGTAGGATCCTTGAATCTTGATTCTAAAATTAGGGAATGCGATTCCCACTTGAAAGGCAGGTAGAACATTTTTGAAATTAGCCCACCTATTCCGCAACTGTTTTGGCGTCCATACGATGGATTCTACCATCCCTTTCAGTGGTATCAAAGCTAGTTCAAATCTTGAACCAAGAATTCAGATCTAAACCTGTGCAATTCGGTAGAAGTTGTTTTGTCCAGGTATTGCGCAGTTTGCTGTTTTTTTTTAAGAAATTGTTTCTTGTTGAGGGTAATTGATCTAAAATTATTTTTATTTAAATCTAAAATTTATTTAGAATGGTTCTTGATTTATTTCTTGATTTAATGGACTATTCGTACATGGAGATCGAAGTGTAGAGTTGGCGCAAATTGTTTGCGCATTCCTTTTGTAATTTCTATTTAATTCAATCTATAAAATAATTATTTTTTTTTTATTTTTTATTTTTCTAGACTGAATGTATAGGATTCAATCAATGATGTAATTAATTAATAGAAATAGGTTCCTATTTTATTTTATTTTCTTGATTGAAGAAGACGGCGGTGCTAGAGATTTGCAAATGGAGGGATCGCATTCTGCGTTTTGCAGTTTATGAAACTGCAACTCTTGTGACTAACCTCTGTTTTGCAGGAGGTGCAAACAATCCATATCTGATTTATGATTGTCTAAAAATCAGAAATATTAATTTCAGATCTTACCTTAATTAATTCTGAATTGAAAATCAGTTTCAAACCATCTCAGACCTGATTGGACCAAATTTGTTTGGACCGGATCTAGGGATCGAAAGGGGACTGTTTTCAGTCCGGTTTTCTCACACTATCAGGCCCAAACCTGATGGTCAATTGCAAGGATTAATTCGGCCCAACCTGTAAAGCCCAATTATAAAGAGTTAAAACTGCAAAAAGCCCATTTTGTGAGAAAAGCTATATGGGCCGAACTACTAACTGCTATTCAGCCCATATACCTAGATGATATTAATTGTAAATATTGTGTTTTTGTTGGGCTGATTAATGGATTTTATAGCTAGTGATTGATTGGATCAATTCTTCCATATTGTGTGATGTGTGCATGTTTGATGTGTTGCGACCATGGGCCATAAGCACTTGGCCCATGATGACTCGTAAGTGGCTCTTGCGCACACCATGGCTGAATGCACATCATTGCCATGGTGTCCCATAAGGTCATTGAATGACCCCTCTTTGCTTGGTGGGCCCCATAACCCTAAAAAAGGGAAGCATGCAAAAACTCTAGTTGATTCAGGCCCACCAAAAATCTGACTTTATGAAAGTTAGTGGGATTCACTTTGGCTTGACCTAAATTAGAACTAGGACGTAATTTTGTTCCCTCTGATAATATGAGTGCATGTGATAGGGAGATCCATATGATGGACTCTCTGAAGGCCTTCTATCATTAGCACGATGATGGGTCCTTCAGTAATGATGAAACGCACCATAAAATTGGGCTATCCATTTGCCGTTGGGGCTGTCAGAGTGTTTCATAAGATGATAGGGGCACCATAGACCGATGTGGGAAGGGCTTCACCAGAAAATGGGAACTCTCTCATGATACCTAGGCATAACCTGAATATAATGGGTGAGCACTCACTGGACAGAAAGGTTTACCTGAAAACAACTCTAAACCTTGTTTGATAGAGGCCAAAGGGAAACTCATACGATGAGTGGATGTGATCCATCGTAGAAAGGTGGTGGGGTTATGCAATTGAAACAGTTGGCTCCATGCACCTATGTGATTTCCCGCATTTCCAAAGACATCTTGCCATCTCCATCACTAAGATAGGAGGGAAATCTTAGAGATGAACAAATGGAAATAGAACATAGATTAAAATCCATATCTATGTAGGTAACATAAATCAAACTAAAGGTTGTAGACTAACGTTTTGTTGTTTTACCAAAAAATGGCAAACGAACAATTTGCTAAGTTGCTTGATGGCAACAAGCTTAAAGGACCCAATTATGTTGATTGGTATAGAAACCTTATGAGGGTCCTAGCTTCAGAAAAACTAGATAAGGTGGCCCAAAGGAGAGAATACCAAGAATGGGAAGAAAAAAACTCCTTGGCCTACTGCTATATCATAGCCTCTTTGGACAATCCGATACAGAGGCAGTTCGATCAGATCGAACTCGACAAAGACATATTGGATAGTCTGAAGACTATATACAAAGAGCATAATCGTTCTACTCGACAAAAGGTCCTGAAACAGTTCATGACCACGCAGATGATTAAGAGGCAGCAAGTGCATGACCATTGTCTTTGAATGATGGGCTACATAAATGAGTTGGAGGCCCTTGGTTCCAGGCTAGATCTAGTCACACAGATCGATGTTATTCTCAACTCTCTGCCTTCGTCCTTCAACCCATTCATTATTAATTATAATATGAACAAGTTGAATGTCAATGTCCAAGAGCTCAGCAATATATTGCAAAGAGCTGAGGAATTAATAAGGAAGGATGAGCCGATAACCATGCTTATTGAAGCTAGCAAATATGGCAAGAAGAAAAAGGCAAAGAGAAAGCCTCAGAAGAAAACCACCAAATCTAAGAAGCAAAAGAAAGACGAGGCATCCAATGCCTCTCACTTCTGTAAGCAGGCCGACCACTGGAAGAGGAATTGTCCCACCTACCTGGAATCTAAGAAAGGTACTTTTGAAACTTGTGTCATGCAAATGAATTTATTAGTAACTTCTGTGTTCTGGTGTGTTGACTCCGGGGCTTCAACTCATGCGTGTAATTCACTGCAGGGTTTCAAAGTAAGCAGAAAGCTGAGTGAAGGAGATGTGACACTTTACTTGGGGACTTCCGCAAGTGTTGTAGCTACGGCGATAGGAACTATAGAATTGAATTTTAGAGAAGGGATTCTTATAGTGAAAGATTGTTTTTATGTACAAAATCTAAGAAGAAGTTCATTGCCGCAAGTGAAGCTGCCAAGGAAGCTGTGTGATGAAGAAGTTCATTCACGAATTAGGAGTGGTTCCGTCAAGAACATCGCCCATCCTGTTGTTGTGTGACAATAATGGAGCCATCGCCTAGGCTAAGGAGCCTCGAGCCCACTCGAAGTCAAAGCACATCGAGAGGAAGTATCATGTACTGTAGGAGATCGTTGGAAGAGGGGATGTCCTGATTCAAAAGGTAGCATCAAGGGATAATGTGGTAAAGCCATTAACAAAGCCACTCACACAGAAGGTGTTTGAGAAACACAAAGAAAGTATGGGACTCCAGCTTGTACCAGATTGGACCTAAGAGTAAGTGGGAGCTGTTGGACAGTTTTTGTGTGCCCTTAGCTTCAATCAGTTTTGATGTACATTTGATATTTAATGTAAATAAATGAAGTACATGTTTGATTCATGTTGTGTGGTATACTTCTGTGTAGGACCCTAAAACTGGACACTTAATGAGACTTGTGTTGGTTTTAAATGTTCACAGTCGTTGGATAAGTCTGGGGACATTTATCCTGCCAAGGTTGACACTGGTGTGCTGCCAACTGTTGGGGTGACTAGTCTCAACCACCAGGGTGAGACCCAAAGCACATGTAGTGTAGGATTAATTGAGCCCTTGAACTGGACCAGATTTCCAGTATTTCCCTGGACCTTGGAGATTGATGGGCAAAACTGAAAAGTTACACATGACCCCTAAACTCGATTATGGTACTGCACTAGGTGTTGGATTGGGCTATCTTTGATATGCTAATCAGTGAGATCCTTAGCGGGGGTCAAAACCTGGGTATGTTGGGACAATCTGAGAATTCATCTGAGTGGGTGATCATAGTGACGGGATCAGCCCCTTTGTCGGACAAAGGTAATGATCGGGGTTGCACTCTCTTTGATGGTAACCAAACTGCTGGTAGTTGATTTCAATCGTTGGAATTTTGTTTTGCAAAATTTATATATATATATATATATATATATATATATATTTAAGTATGATTTCAAAATGTTTGCAAATGGTTTTAATTCCCGGGATCCATGTAAGTGGAGAGTGCAACACTGTTCCATGCAGCCGAGGGAGAGGTCCTCCCTTGTCGGGTAGTGCTTGATCATTATGGGCTAAGAGATTATGTGAAAGGCCATTTGGGATAACACCTAATGGGTTAATCTTGTACCTGCCCATAGTTCCTAGGTTTTTATAAGATGGTTTGGCCCAGGGACCACTTAGTGTAAGTGTTGGGCCCATATAGTCCATGTGATGGGCTCAGGGGGTTCACTGAGCTCTCTAGTGAATTCGGCCAGGCTTCGTAACAAAGGCTGGGCCAAACCCATGTGGCTGGTGCATAGATCAATTCTTGGGTCCCACGCCATACAAAGAAGCCCAACTAGGCAGCAGTTTGGAAGACTTTTGAGCACATAACCTTATTGGGCCTAAAGCCCATTTCGAACTAGGCTGATTTGATCAGTCATTATTAAGGGGCAGATTTGAGATTAGGATGAGCCCAAAAGCTTATCTAATCTGCAGATAGGATTAAGAAGAGTCCTAATCCAAATACAGATTTGGATAAGGGGCAACTCCTGATATGATCAGAAAATCCTTTCTTAATCATTAAGCAATTGGAGGAAACCCAAATCGAATTACAAGAATTCGAACCCTAGGGTCACAATATATACAACATGCAGTTTTGTGAGATAGGATCTCAGAAACCCTAGAGAAAAGAAAAGCAGTTCACCATCTATTTCTCTATCTCCCTCCTATTGCAGCCACCACCACCTATCACAGTTCGTTTTCTCTGTCAAAGAAAGATCAAGAAAAGTTCTTGGTATCAATCTTTCTTGAAAGGCTAATTTGGTTTGGTGCCCATTGTTATCCAAAGGATTCTTGTGAAGGATTCAGTGTGTAGGACGCACCCTGCTGGTTCTATTCCACAGTTGTTGTGTCATCTTCAGCAAGAGCATATCTTGGTTCCTTCTTTAGGCGTGAACTCCAACTTTGGGAGAAATTTTTTCTCTGGATCAGGTATAATTACTCCCCTCACTTTTGGTTCAAATCTGGTTTGGTTCTGGTTCAAGTAGGATCCTTGAATCTTGATTCTAGAATTAGGGAATGTGATTCCCAATTGAAAGGCAGGTAGAAAATTCTTGAAATTTGCCCACCTATTATGCAACTGTTTTGGCGTCCATACAATGGATTCTACCATCCCTTTCAGGGTGCCAATTTGAAAAATAAGTGGGTTAGTGTCAGATTATATGCCAATTATAATCAGGTCTTATTTGGTTTAGAGTTAAATCCACTTGATGATGGGCGTTTTGGCAGCACCCTGTTGGCTGATGATTCCGAATCCGAGATGGAGGACTTCCGTTGGATTATGGCTTGGATGCCAAACTGACTGGGCTGAAATAGGAGGCTATTCGGGTGTCAAGCTAGGTTGATTACCGAATTTTGTAGTTCTCTAGAGAGACCTACAAGGAAACAGGGCTAAGAGGACCCAGGGTGGCATACCCGATGTGGTCGCTCCGATGCTTAAGTTAGTACTGAGTTGTGCGAGCTGAATGTTAGTATGCTAGTAAGCTTGTAAGCAATAAATCATACCTCCACCTTAAGGTTGAAGGTGAGACCTATATATAGGCGTTGTTAGGCGTGGGCTTCACGCATCGCAACCGATATCTCCGAGAATTTGTGCCTAAGCGGTCCGAAGTCCTCGGAGGTAGCCATGCACGTAGACCAGTCTTCAAACCTTGTTTGGTTTCCTCCAGAACATTTGGTGCGGGGGCCAACATCCAAGAAACCCGAGAGTGATGGGATATGCATACAGAATTGGTTGGTGAGCATGTCTTGTAGGTCGCCACCTAGTCCTCAATCAGGCCGACAAGCCCGCGAAGTGACGAGATGCCATGGGTCTGCCCTAGACGAGGTGCTGCTAGCCACCATGAGTTGTAAACAAGGTCGCCAACTAGGTTTCCACCAAGTTGCAGGTCGCCAGGTTGGTGGAAAAAGTAGGTCGCCAGCTGGGACTCCATTACTTTGGCTAAGGCAAGTCATCACGTAGGTAGTGTCTTAGTGTCATCCAATAGTTCTGAGATGCCATGTGTCATGATGTCATTGGAGGGTCAAATCCACACTCATCACCACTTATCTTGGTTATAGACCCTATTGGGTCAAATTCGGAATACTAGTTTTGCACATTTTATTATTGGGTAGGGTTTATGTCTACCTAGACTCGGATTAGACCTGACCAATTGCTTTACATTAGAGTGAATTATTATTTTCAAAAGTCACAAGTCACAACCATATCACGTTAATTCGGATTGGATTCCAAAACTCACAACTCTATCATCCAAAACTCGCAACTATCTCACCATATTAAATTATTGTTTTGAAGTATAGGGTCTAGGGGTATAGTGTTGTGTAGTGTTTAGGGTTTGAGCATATTCAAGACAGACATCAAATACATAGTGTTACAAACTAAAATCATTGAAGACAAGTATCAAATACATAGTGCTACAAATCAAAAGCATTAAAGACAAACATCAAGCACATATATTACATATCAAGCTCATTGAAGGCACACATCAAACACCCATGTTACTATTCAAATTCATTGAATGCATATAGGGTTTAGGGTTTTATGATATAGGTTTATACTTTCAAGGTGTATGGTTGGGGAAGAGGATTGCTTGGCAGGTGGGCTGGGCAGGAGGTGTGGAGAGTGATGTCGGATGTGTTCACATAAGGGGGTTGTGGGTGAGCATGGGTGGGGCATGTGCACGCAGGGGTCTCATAGGTTAGGCATGTGAACACAGGGGGCTTGTGGGCAAGTGCACATAGGCATAGGGGCTCGCAAGTGGGTGCAAGCTAGGCATGTGCGCACAAGGGGCTTGCAAGTGGGCGTGAGCTAGGTGTGTGCACAAGGGTCTCATAGGTTAGGCATGTGAACGCAGGGGGCTTGTGGACAAGTGCGGGTTGGGCGTTTGCACAAAGGCATATGGGCTCGCGAGCGGGTGCAAGCTAGGCGTGTGCGCACAAGGGGCTTGCAAGTGGGCGTGGGTTGGGTGTGCGCACAAGGGTCTCATAGGTTAGGCATGTGAACACAGGGGGCTTGTGAGCAAGTGCGGGTTGGGCATGTGCACATAGGCATAGGGGCTCACGAGCGGGTGCAAGCTAAGCATGTGCGCACAAGGGGCTTGCAAGTGGGCGTGGGCTAGGTGTGTGTGCGCAAGGGGCTCGTGGGTGGGTGCGGGCTAGGTGTGTGTGCACAAGGGGCTTGCAGGCTGGCATGGGCTAGACGTGTGTGTGCAGAGGGCTCGCGGACGGGTGCGGGCTGGGTGGGTAGGCAGGGCAGGATGTCATGGGGCTTATTGCCAAGGTCCCGGGTGGCACTCGAGTGGGTCGAGTATGAAGGGATGAGAGATCCATCATATGCATAGCCAAACCCTGCCGGTAGGTTGGGAGATATTTAAAAATTTTCTCTCTATCCCGTGTGGGAATCACGTTCCCTAGTTTAGAAAATCTACATTTTCAAAGATCAATCTTGAACCTAAACCGAACAAATCTGAAACCAAAAGGTAGGAGAGGGAGGTACTTGATACGAAAAACAATATCTCCCTATGAAGGTGTTCACACCCAAGGAAAACTCCAAAGACTACTCCACCGAATCTCTTTTGTCCTTCAAAGGTATTTTAGTATGTTTTCTACAACAGTCCAATGCTCCTACCCTGGGTTTGACTGGAATCTACTTACCACACTCACTGCCTGAGAGATGTCAGGACGAGTGCACAAAATGGCATACATGATTCTCTCTATAGCTGAGACATAGGGAACGTTCTTCATGCCCTCAATCTCTTCGAGAGTCTTGGGAGACATCCCCTTGGAGAGAGTGACTCCGTGCCTAAAAGGAACATTTCCTTTCTTGGAGTTCTCTATGCTGTATCTCTTGACTATTTTGTCAATGTAAGCAGATTGGGATAATTCTATTGTTCTCTTCGATCTATCTCTATAGAGTCGAAGACCCAATGTATAGGAGGCTTCTCCAAGATCTTTCATGGAGAATTGCTATGAAAGCCACACTTTCACCGTAGTTAACATTCCTACATCATTCCCAATGAGTAGAATGTTGTCTATATACAGAACCAAGAACGTAACCTTCTCCCCACTGAATTTCTTGTAAACACAGGGTTCATCCGGATTCTGCTCAAAGTCAAACTTTTTGATAGTAGAGTCAAACTGGATGTTCCAACTCCTAGAAGCTTGTTTAAGTCCATATATGGATCTATTTAACTTACATACCATGTGTTCCTGACCCGCAGCTATGAAACCTTGTGGTTGCTGCATATAGATATCTTCAGTAAGATCTCCATTCAGCAACGCAGTTTTGACATCCATTTCTCAATAAAGTATTAATTTTTCATTAATATAAATAAAATTTAACAAAAAATAAACAATAATAATTTTAATTTCAAGTATATGCAATAAAAAATTGGTAAAACCTTATTTATTGTTTTAACTTAAGATTTCCGTAGGACCATCCTGAAATCGAATGGTCCCCCGCTAACAGGCACAAAATCATGGATATAATAAACAAAAAGAAAAAATACGAAAAAAAAAGAAACAGTCTTTCAAAGTTGTCATTGAGAGATGTTATCAATACAATACACAGTTGAGATGTATTGTGGGACACCCGTAGGGGCGCAGATGTGAATTCAGTGCTGCAGAACATCATAGAGGATTGTTTGGAAGTGAAAAACCAAGCGAATGAAGAGATTCTCTACAATTACCGGGAGGCCAATTAAGCACTATCTTCTCGTCAAGGTTTAGTTTGCCTCAATCTTAGTGAGCTTCTTTTGAATTTAGCTTTAATTTATTTCTCTGATTTGTGAGGACATGCTACCCCCCTTCTTGTATAATACTTTTTGTTTTATCAAAAAATGCACAAGAGGACAAATAACTTCTTTCAACCCATCTATTCTTAAATATTGCAAAGCATTGATGCATATTTACTTGCTTATCGTTTTTTTAATCCATAAAAACCTTAAATAAGGAGAATCAGGACATGTTGCCACTTTAATTAGAAGGTTAATATCCTTCCCAAAGATGCCCTGGTTGTTTTTTTATGAAATCCTGATTCAATTCTTGAAACTTGAAACATTTTAATAATAATAATAATAATAATAATAATAATAATAATAATAATGATGAAGGAAGATTTGACCCGACCTCGTAATCACTCAACACGTGGCAAAGGCAACAGGGCGGCACAACAGCGCACCTAAGGCACGAGCACCGAAGGGAGGAACCAGTACTCCGAACACCTTACTAGGATCCCGAACTCCCTACAAGGAGCCCGAACTCTCCCTTAGGCCTCGAGCCTCACACAAGGCAACTATCCGAACTGGCCCACCCCATGATAGTTCGGAACACTCCCCTATCCGAACTCAAGACTTCACCTCGCTCACCACTCCAGCACTTCGCCTCCAGGACGCCAAATTGAATAGTTGTACCTCGCTTGACACCGAGAAAGTCCATACCCAGGGGCGTCGCACCTGACTGACTTGGGATTTGACACTTGATAGCTACACTCCAATGGCTATCTACCACTGCCACCTGCTACCGCCATCTCCAGTTGCAGAGACGGCTCCGACAAAGAGAGCAGTGGCGGTTCTGTCCCAGCAGAGGTGATGACACCCGAACTGGCAGGAGCACAGAGATAATCATACCCGACCTGATAGAAGCTTAGGAGTGAGTGCATGAGGTGGTTATAAAAGGCTCCCTGCCCCCCAAGAACAAGGTATGTGAACTTTGCGTCATCTGGTTTTATCTTGCCTTCAAGAGAATATAACTTGAGCTTCGGAGCAATCTCACCGGGTTCCTTCCCAGAGATTCCTCATCTTCTCCGTTTCAGGCTCCCTGTTGCTCCAGTCGGAGGCAAGGTCGTTGACAACTAAGACCAGCCAGATTGTGCACCATCAATTGGCGCCGTCTGTGGGAAGCGCTTCTAAAAGCCTCCCTCTAAAACTCTCATAACCTCCTCTTCTTCCAAAAACCCCAACACTCATGGTTTCTTCCAACAATGTCGGACATGGCACAGAGACGAACACCACCGGGGAACAACTGCAAGTCCCCGTGGTGTGCATCGGACAGTTCATCATCCCCCTTCCGGTGGATGGGATCCCTAGCTTGAATGCTCCACAAATAGTGGCGCTCATAAACCTTCTTGCCATGAACATCCCGCTTCCACTCCCTATGAAAACAACTTTTGTTGAACCAATTGCTATCCCCCTGGCGACCCGCCAAAACCAGTTTGACGACCTGATGCAATGCATGCGGGTAATGCAAGCCCAAATGCAACAATTCCAGCAGCATCAACTTCAACAGCACCAAGTACTACACCACCTCTCTAAACATCACTATCAGCAGCAGTTCCCCCAACTACCCCTGAACCAGTCACTGCTTCCACCTCGGCACCCTACTGCGAAGTCGGTTAAGGCCTCCCCTCAAGGTGGGCGCCCTCACCAAGGAGAAGCCTCCCAACTCCAAAACCCCCTTAACAGCCATGCCTCATCCCCAGGCCGAAGGGAAAGGAAAATCACCCCTGCCTTGCAGCTCACAGGCGGGTCGGGAACCTTGCCTGCAAAGTCAGCACCTTGGCACTTCAAGCCTGAGTTCCCGCTCACAGAGAACCGATTCAACGCCCTAGCAGCAGACTACCAACGTTCTGGGCCCACCGAGCTCGGCAACACAGAGGCCAGCAGCGCCAGTACCAGGCCCATTCAACAACGAAGGCGTTGACGAAGTCGCTGAACTGCCACCCGTGTCCTGCCCGAGCTCAGAGGTATGGAAGAGACAAGCTCGGACGAGGTAAAAGCTGCCCCAATTCTCTCAGTTCCTTCCCCCCTCGCATCAGAACTCCTGGCAGTCCCCATGCCCAGAGGCTTCAAGCTCCTACCTTTGGACAAGTATGATGGGTCCTTTGACCCCAATGACCACGTTGATGTTTTCCAGTCCCAAATGCACCTTGCTAGGGCTAGTGAATCATCCATGTGCGTGGCCTTCACCACCACCTTCAGGGGGGTGGCCCGCACCTGGTACAGGAACCTAGCCCTCGGGTCAATAAGAAGCTGGACCCAGTTCGTGCAGGTCTTCACCGCACACTTCGTTACTAGCAAGCGGTGCCCCAGAATCGAGGAAAGCATCTTCGAATTAGTCCAGAGAGAAGGAGAATCCATCTAGGGCTACATCAAGCGGTTCAATGAAGCATGCTTGTACATACTGCGATCAGACCCCATGGTACAGCTCGTGGCAGCCAAGAGAGAAGTAACGCGCAAGGAGTTCAAATGGCACATGGTAGCCAGCCAGCCCGTGACCGTGGCCGAATTCCTCAAGCTCGTGGACAAGTTCATGAGAACAGAGAAAGAGATCATCCAAAGGACCGAAGGCAGGGTTGAGAAAAGGAAAAGAGAAGGTGAGCCCGGCAAAGCCAAGCCAACCGTCCCGAGCTCCCTTAGCAGTTCGGACGGATTACATGCCGTTAAACACGAGGAGGACCAAGATCTTGATGACGATCAAAGATGCCCCATACGTAAAGTTGTCACATCGCCTAAAGGGGAATCCAAATGAGAGAAATAAAAATTTGTACTGTAGTTTACATAGAGATCACGGTCATAGTACCAAACAGTGTAATAATCTCCGAGATGAGATAGAGGGACTCATCCGTCGTGGATACTTGAGAAATTTTGTACAATATAATAATAATAATAACAATAAGGCAGGTTGGCAAGGGGAGCATGGAAAGGATGCCTCCGAATCCAGCAGCAGACCAGCCGAAGCGTTGCAACGACAGCCTCCAAAAGAGAGGCCAGCTCGGGGAACCATCCATGTGATAGTGGGAGGTTCGGTGGTAGCAGGGTGTACTTCAGCAGCAGCTCGGATGCTAGTTCGCGAGGCAGCCCGAGAAGAACAGAATCCTCCAAAGAGGCCGAAGACAGAAAAACTGATCTTCTTCATGGAAGACGATGTGCGAGGTGTCCACTACCCCCACGATGGCGCGCTTGTCATAAAACTAAGGATCCGCGACTTCGAAGTCAGGCGCATACTTGTGGATTCAGGTAGTTCAGCGGACATCCTCTTCAAGTCGGCATTTGACCAGCTACAGTTGCAGAGAAGCGAGCTGAAGCCTGCAAACACTCCTCTAGTGGGTTTCATCAGAGAGGAAGTCAGGCCCCTCGAGAAGATAACAGTACCTATTGAAGTCGGCACATGGCCTTGTGCGGTCAGACTCAACCATGATTTCCTGGTGGTCGCAACCCCCTCCCCATACAACGCCATAATAGGGCGGCCAATTACGCATATTCTATGGGTAGTGGTCTCCACCTACTATCTGGCAATGATGTTCCACACAAACTTCGGTGTGGGGGTAGCACAGGGCGACCAGCTTGAGTCCCACAAGTGTTATGTTGCCACCCTCGAGCTGGAGCGGCCTACGGAGTAGGGCGAGGAACGAGCTTTGCCCATAGAGGAAACGGTCACAATCCCGACCTCGGCTATGGATCCAACTCAAACACTACAGATCGGTGCTTCCGTCAAGGATCCTCTACGAACCGAACTAGTGAGTTTCTTACTTCAAAATTTAGATATTTTTGCATGGTCCGCGGCTGATATGCCCGGTATTGACCATGGCCTTATAACTCACAAACTTAACACTGACCCTATAGTCAGACCCATTAGACAAAAGAAACGCAACTTAGCCCCGGAGCACTGGAGGGCGGTCGACGAAGAGGTCGAAAAGCTCCTCACAACGAACTTCATAAGGGAAGTTCATTACCTGAGCTGGGTAGCCAACCCAGTACTGGTGAAAAAGGCAAATGACAAGTGGCGCATGTGAGTTGACTACACCGACCTGAACTGAGATTGCCCAAAAGACTGCTTCCCCCTCCCCAGAATTGACTGCCTAGTGGACGCGACCTCGGGACATGAGTTGCTTAGCTTCTTGGACGCCTACTCAGGCTACAACCAAATCAGGATGGACCAGTTCGATGAGTAAAAAACCAGCTTCATAACCAAGTTTGGCTTGTACTACTACAAGGTCATGCCCTTCGGACTGAAGAATGCTGGGGTGACCTTCTAAAGACTTGTAAATAATCTGTTTTGGCCCTTAATTGGCATGAAAATAGAATGTTATGTAAACGACGTGGTCGTCAAGACGCAGTTCTCACAGGAATTAATACAAGACTTAGATTATGTCTTCCATGTCAATTTAGCATGAAACTAAACCCCAACAAATGTGTCTTCGGTGTCACATCGGGTAATTTCCTAGGGTACATTGTCAACCGGCGCGGTATTGAGGCCAACCTGGACAAGATAAAGGCCATCCTAGATATGAGACCACCTCGAAAAGTAAAAGAAGTTCAGAGGCTAAACGGCCGCATAGCCGCTCCGAGCTGCTTCATGTCTAAATTGGCAAACCGTTGTCTGCCTTTCTTTAAGGCAATCAAAGGAAAAGGGTTCGAATGGACCCGATACTACCAGCTCATGTTCGATGAGCTAAAGAGCTACCTCACTACTGTGCCAACCTTAGCTAGGCCCGAGGAGGGCGAGGTCTTAGAATTGTACCTCTCAGCAAACGACAAGGTGGTAAGTTCGGTACTAATAAAATAAGTAGATCGGGTCCAGTGAATTGTCTATTATGTTAGTAAAATTCTGCAGGGAGTAGAGACGAGATACCCGCAGATAGAAAAGCTAGCATTCGCACTGGTAATTGCAACTTGAAAACTCTGCCCAGATTTCCAGGCTCACACCGTCATCGTCTTGACTGACAAACCTCTGAGACAAGTCTTACTCAAGCCCAAGGTTTCCGGTCGGCTGACGAAGTGGGCCATCGAGCTCAGCGAGTACGACCTCCAGTATAAGCCACGAACTGCTATTAAGGCCCAAGACTTAGCAGATTTTATCACCGAGTGCACGTTAAGCCTCGAACCCCCTGGGCCGGTTGAGCCTGAGATTCCCAATTCGGGTGAGCTCGGAGCTTCCAAGCCAATAGAGTCTGAACCCCGTGAAATAGCAGCCAGTGTGGCATCTCTCCTGGTTAGGCCAAACGGGAACTGGGATGAGGAGCCTTGGATCCTTCACATAAATGGCTCCTCGAACCAGCAGGGCAGCGGGACTGGAATAGTCCTACGTGGCCTGAGTGGCACGAAATTGGAATACGCACTACGCTTTAAGTTCACAGCATCCAACAACGAGGTAGAGTACGAGGCATTGATAGCTGGGTTGAACCTAGTGCAAAAGGTAAGAGCAAAGCACATAGTTATCTGCAGTGATTCCCAACTCATGGTCAACCAAGTTACGAGTGAATACAAGGCACGCAAGCTCTCTATGATCGCATACTTGGCAAAAGTAAAGGAGGCTCTGCTCAACTTCCAGTCACACTTCATCAAGCAAATCCCGATGTCAAAGAACACTGAAGCCGATGCCCTGTCCTGGTTAGCCAGCACGAGTCACAACACCATGAGAACCGTGTACATAGAGGACTTACCTCGGCCTAGCATTCTCAGTGAGGCAGAGGAGGTCGCTCCCGCCTTTGAAGCAGAGTCGAGCTGGATCGACACACTCGCGAGCTTCTTGCTAAATGGAACCCTCCTTGCAGACCACAATGCAGCCAAGAGGGTGCAGCGCTAGGCAACCAAATACGTCATAATAGACAAACGGTTGTACCGACGGTCCTACACGCTCCCCTACCTGCATTGCTTGTGACTTGCCGAAGCCAAGCTTGTACTCCGTGACACTCATGAAGGTCTGTGCGATGGACACCTGGGGGGCAGAGCCCTCACCCAAAAGGCAATTCGACAAGGATACTATTGGCCAACGATGAAGGCAGAAGCTGTCGAGCTCATCAAAAAATGCAGCAAGTGTCAGAAGCATGCCAATATCCACCATTAGCCTACTATCGACCTCAAGTATCTCACCAGTCCATGGCCCTTTGCACAATGGGGCATCGACCTCCTAGGGCCATTCCCGCCAGCAACAGGTGGGAGAAAGTTCCTAGTGGTAGCAATAGATTACTTCACAAAGTGGATAGAAGTTGAACGTCTGGCAACAGTTACAACCCGAAACATACAGAACTTCTTTTGGAAGAACATAGTATGTTGCTTCGGGCTACCTCGGGTACTGATCTCCGACAACGACAAGCAGTTCGAGGATATCAAGTTCCAAGAATGGTACTAAAATATTGGAATTCGTCAGAACTTCACATCGATCGCACACCCGCAGGCAAACGGTCAGACAGAAGTAATGAACAGAGCCATCCTCCACGGATTGAAAGCATGACTAGACCGAGCTAAAGGGTTGTGGGCGGACAAGCTACCAAGTGTTCTATGGGCTCACCGAACTACAAAAAAAACTGCCACGGGAGAGACCCCATTTAACCTCACCTACGGCACTGAAGCGGTAATCCCAACAGAAATCGAAATACCTACACTGCGACTAGAAGCATATGACGATCAGACAAACGGAGACGAGTTACGTACCAACCTCGACCTACTAGATGAGGTAAGAGACCTCATGCACATCCGGACAGTGGCCTACCAGCAAAAAGTAGCTCGGTACTACAATGGCAGAGTAAAGAAGTGGAGCTTCCGCGTTGGCAACCTGGTTCTCTGTAAGATCATGGTACCCGAACCTGGCGTGGGCAAACTTGGACCAAATTGGGAAGGGCCCTACAGAGTAAAGAGAGCGCTCGGGGGGGCATACAAGCTCGAAACCTTAGAGGGCAAACAAGTACCTCGAGCGTGGAACATCGTCAACTTAAGGCGATACTACCTATAGACCAAAAAGCAAAGTGGACAAAATCGCTACCAAAGACTAAGTATTAACAGGGACACCGACATCTCAGAGACTAAGTATTAACACCAAAACAGGTCGTGCGAGTGCAATAACCCGGGCAAGAAACAGATTGGGCATATGGTCAATTCGGAAAATACAGTCAGTTCGGGAGAAAGAACAACCAACACTTAACCAAAAGATAAGTCATTCCATTTCACAATAAGGGAGTGTACATTTCAAACAAAAAAAATTACATTTCACAGGCCCGGAGCTACTTCTTCATTATCAGAAGGCACTTCAACGATGCCCGAAGGTCCTACCTCGCCCTCAGAATCTGGCTCACCATCAGCAGCATTGGCCATCTCCTGAGTTATGCGTGAAGTGGATATGGCACTGATATCGAGCTCAGGGTACGTGTTCTGGATCATCCACCGGTTCAGTTTAAAACCCCTTCTGTACGAGTCCACCATCAGGTCATCAAAGCGCGGCGAGGCGATGCACTCATCGATGACCTTCTTCTTGGCATCTTCGATGACTTGAGAAAAGATCTACGTCCTCTCCCTAATATCCTCCTAAAGGTATTCAACCTGATGCTGCAGATCCAGCCTTAGGTCCGCCATGTGCTTCACCATTACTCCCATGGCCTCGGCATCTCTCTGAGACCTTGCCTGCCTAGTCTATGCAATGCGAGCAGCTGCCTCAGCAATGCGAGCAGCCACCTCAGCAGCTCGGGATGTCATCTCGGCAGCACGGAGAGCCTCTTTGGCAGCCCGCGCCTGCCTCGAGCTCCTTTCCACCTGGGCCACCAAGGCATGGATAGAAGAGTTCACCTACCAAAAGGAAAGAACAAGTGATCAATAACGACAGCAAGAGGGATTAAAGCAAAAGAGCTCGACAAAAAATCTGACTTACCACCATGGCATGAGTGACAGCACGACAAGCCACCTGGTTCAAAGGGAGATTGGTCCACATCGCGACCTCCTCGGGGTAAATGGCCTCCCTACTCTTCTGAAGAGCGTGGTTCGGCAAAACACACTCCTGAATTCCCCTTGGGCTCCCGAGCCTGAGGGCCCAGCTCGCGTATAAGCAAACCCAGAGTAAGCGGGAGCCCCGTGTAAGTAGTCTCAGCATAAGGGGCCCCTGCCGCTTCTTGCATTGGAGGAGCCATCTCGGGCTCCCTGGACGGATCCTCTGACGGATAGTCTGGTACCTCGAGCTCCACATCCCGAGGTAGCTCAGCACGAGTTTGTTTCGTGACTCGCTTCCTCCTCTTCATGCCTTGAAACAAGTGCCCACCACGAGTCCTTTCTGAGTCCATCACACCTGCAAAAAGAGTTTGTCATCAGAAAAAACAAAAGAACAGCAAAAACAAAAAACCTCCGAGTAAGGAACCTACCCGAACTTAGACCGGCCGCAATGAGCTTGGCCTCCGTCAGATACTGATGGCATTTTAGCCCAAGTCGTGCCCATTGCCGGAGGCCCTTCACCGTCTCTTTATCAAGTGTAACACCAGAGTCAGGGGCGGCCATTCCCCACCCAATCTAAAATGGCCACCCCAATACACTTTGCACCCCGAAGAAATCTCGCTTCCACGCCGAGACCTTGTTGGAAAGTTCATGTAAAAGCTTAAAACCCGGGCAAGGAGACGTGTAATATGCCCGCCTATGCCTGGAAAGGGGACCTGCTTGCTTCTTAAGCATCAAAATGGAAGAGAAGATCTCCAAGTCTAAAGGAAAGCCCTGTTCACAAAATAGAGAGATTGTCCCCACCAAGTTACGAATGGAGTTTAGGTGAAGCTGGCCAACAGTAACGCCGAAGTGGTTCATGACCTCGACAAGGAGGGTGGAAAGGCAGGCGCAACCCCATAGCGAGCTGCTCCCGGAATATCATGATCTCATCAAAACCGTGCTCCCAAGGGAAACTGCCCGAAGGTATGAAGTAGGCGTACTCCCCAGGCAGGTTAAACTGGGTAATAAGGGATTGAAGCCCCTCGGACATCATGGTCGAGGGCCAAAACTTGTCTAACATCCAACCTCGATGAGAGGTGGACACCAAACTACTCGAGGCGACTCAGCCTACGGGCTCGAACTCTTCCTCAAGTTCTACCTCAGGTTCGCTAAGACCGTCAAGGGATGCAACTCGGTTCGTAGAACCTACATCGGACCCCCTTGAAGAACTGTCTGAGCTATCCGAGCTAGACATTGGGAGGAGAAGGATTCCAAGAAAGTACTCAACGGAAAAAGGCTTGAACGGGCTGCGGAAACTTGAAACACGAGCTAAAATCTTGAGTGCGAACTAAAAGCCTGGACACGAGCTCAAGAAGCAAAGCACAGAAGTGACAAAGCGACTGGGGTCCCCCACTATTTATACCCACAGTAACCAAGATTCAACGGCTCAAATCAAAGCCAATCCGACAGCCTGCAGTCGCGCTGACCGCACGTCTCCTGAGACCGAGATGTGACTGGCCACACGTCTCTCGAAACTAAAAGCGCACGTCTCCTCACATTAAAGGCAGTAGCGACACGTTTTCAAATTTGAAAAGATGCCTGCTCTCGCGTCCCCCAGTGACACGCTTTTTGAAATAAAGCACACGCTGTCATGTCTCCCAGCGGCGCACTTTTTGAATTTTTGAAATAAGGCACACGTTGTCACGTCTGTTAGCATGTGTAGGCAGGTCGGCGCGTTTCCCGTCTTTTGGGCGCTCGAGAAACCCAAAGAACCTGACAACGCACCTCGCACTATCAGTCAACTAAAATTCTAAGTACGGGACAAATCCACCTGCCACCTCGCGATTTGATGAAGGAAGATTTGGCCCGACCTCATAATCACTCAACACATGGCAAAGGCAACAGCTCGGCACAACAGCGTGCCCAAGGCGCGAGCACCGAAGGGAGGAACCAGCAGTCTGAACTCCCTACCAACAGTCCAAACTCCCTACTAGGAACCCAAACTCCCTACAAGGAGCCCGAACTCTCCCTTAGGCCCCGAGCCTCACACAAGGCAACGACCCGAACTGGCTTGCCCCATGACAGTTCGGGACACTCCCCTATCTGAACTCAAGACTTCACCTCGCTCACCACTCCAACACTTCGCCTCCAGGACGCCAAACTAAACAACCGTACATCGCCTGACACCGAGGAAGTTCGTTCCCAGGGTCGGCGCACCTAACTGACTTGGGATTTGACGCTTGATAGCCGCACTCCAACGGCTACCTGCCACCGCCACCTACTACCGCCATCTCTAGTTGCAGAGACGGCTCCGACAAAGAGAGAAGTGACGGTTCTATCCCAGCAGAGGTGATGACACCCGAACTGGCAGGAGCGCAGAGATAATCATACCCGACCTGACAGAAGCTTAGGAGTGAGTGCGCGAGGTGGTTATAAAAGGCTTCCTGCCCCCCAAGAACAAGGTATGTGAACTTTGCGCCATCTGGTTTTATCTTGCCTTCAAGAGAATACTAACTTGAGCTTCAAAGCAATCTCACCGGGTTCCTCCCTGGAGATTCCTCATCTTCTCCGTTTCAGCCTCCCTGTTGCTCCAGTTGAAGGCAAGGTCATTGACAGCTAAGACCAGCTGGATTGCGCACCATCAAATAATAATAATAATAGTAATAATAATAATAATAATAATAATAATAATAATAATAATAATAATAATAATAATAATAATAATAATTGTAATAGTAGCAGTCATCTCTAAAATAAAAATAATATGATAGAAAAGAGAGAAATACCTAGAAGGGTATAATGGTAATAAATAAATACTAATTTTAAAGATATCTCATTGAGGCCAAAATATGATAGGACAGTTCTATGGTTTCATTATTTTATTCAAATGGACGGGTCTATTTTCTAAGTTTTTTTTTTTTTTGATAAAAAGGAAATTCATTAACATACAAACAGCCAACACTCAGCCAGACTCCACACTCACAACACTAATAGACGGAAAAAACGACATACCATTACATCTAAACCAACAGATTGGACCGCCATTATTCATGATAAGAAAAACCATAAATTGCAGCAACATGTGTTCATTGGGCTGTGTTTAGTTGCATTGTAATTTTATTTGCACTAGTATAAATGCATGGGAGTGTAAATGTAAAAAATGCAAATTTTCATTTAATTTTGTTTTGGAGTGCAATTTTACTCTGCTTCATGTCTTAATTTCCTTAATTTTACTGCAACCAAACAAAATAGGCTAAATTTTGAAACAAAAATAGGTTAGAATTTACACCCAAACCATTTACACTACCATGATTTTGCATCAATGCAAATTTATTTGCATTGCAACCAAACATAGCCTTAGGCTCAGTCAAGGTTCAAAATATCAATACGCCCCATCAGCCTCTACTGGCGTATTGGGCAAATCGATACACATTTTGGTTGCTTTTTTTTATTTTTTTTCGCAACCGGTTTAGGGGGCGGTTTAGGTCTCCTCTACCCCCTGAATCGGTCAGACCTTCGATACACCCATTGTGGGGGCATATTGGAGGGGTCCCGGAATGATACGTATCAGTCTATACGGGCCGATACATGTCGATACTTTGAACCTTGGACTCAGTTTAAAAGGAGTACAAATACAAATATGTAGAATGCAAAACCTTGTATTTTATATTATTTTGTATGTATTTATACTCTTTCCAAACTGTTTATACTCTTTCCAAACTTAGGCTCAGTTAGGAAAGAATATAAATACAATATGTACAACATATTTGTATTTGTACTCCTTCCAAACCGAGCTTTAGACTGTGTTTGGTTGCAGTGCAATTTTATTTGCACTAGCACAAATGCATGGGAGTGCAAATGAAAAAATTGCAAATTCTGGTTTAACTTTGTTTTGGGTTTTACTTTATTCTGCTTCATGTCTTAATTTACTTCATTTGCACTGCAATCAAATAAAATAAGCAAAATTTTGAAAGAAAAATAGGTCAGAATTTATACCCAAATCATTTGCACTGCCAAAGTTTTGCATCAGTACAATTTTGTTTGTGTTACAACCAAACACAGCCTTAACAAAAAAGAACTTGATGTCTAAACCAACAAAAGGGTGGTGAATAAGTGTTGGATAAAAAAGAAAGAATCTTTTGGTCACTCCGAAATATTTTTTGGTGAGGTGATTTTTCAATTGCTTATTTGTATTATTATTATTATTATTATTATTATTATTATTATTATTATTATTATTATTATTATTATTATTATTATTATTTGTGTTCCATTTCTATCATAAATAAAAATAACTTTTATTTTAAAAATTATTTTTATTTAATATGATGAATATATAACACTAGAAATGTTTTCAAATGTTTTTAACAAAATTTTGTACATTTTCATTTTTGGGGTTCTATCTTTTTTTAAATATTTATTATTCAATTACGACATTATAGGTTTCTTAGAAAAGCTAGATCATTGACCCACCATCTAGATAAGAAAATAGCTTTTCTTTCATATTAGTTTTAAATTAGGGAAAATTAAAGTCAGAATTGGCTATACATTTAATTAGGCTACAGGTTAGTGAAGAAATCAACAAAAGTCTGACAATGGACTCTACTTTTCAAATTATAAAAACCCATGCCATGACATCAGAGGCTTATGTAGCTATTGCCAACATGGGACTCTTAATCCATGTTGGAGACAACAAAAAGCTTATACTGAAATTGCCCTTTAATGTTGGGTGATTGAAAAATAAGAATATGGTTTTTAGTTTCTCTCTCTCTTTCTCTCTCTCTCTCTCTCTCTGAGTCACCTCCCTATGCTCAACAACTGTGTGATTTGAAAATAAATAAAAATGGTTTCTGATTTCTGTATTCATGTTCTCTCTATCAATTTCCCTCATTCTTTCTTTACCAATCGTTCTCCCCCAATCTCTTTCATTCTCTTTCTCAGTCAATCTCTCATTCTACCGTAAATTCTATTGTTCTCCCTCAGTTTCTCTCACACTCATTCTCTTGTTTTTTTTTTCTTACACACTTATATGGTATTAATTTAACCATATAAAAGAACATGAGACCAACTTGGTATAGTTCAAAAATCATTATACTTATTTGATAAAAGTTTATAAGAAACTCTTCGCTATGAAATTGTTATGGACACACCGCCCGGCAGCGCACTGCGGCATAGTCATAGGCAGCAACACACACAGCGGGCCGCACAGTAGCACACACCGCCCAGCAGTGTGCAGCACGCACCGCATGGAAGCAGCACTAGACAGTAGCACGCCCCGCACGGCAGCAGCACTAGATAGTAGCACACACCACACGGCAGCAGCACTAGACAGCAGCATGCACCGCATGGCAGCAGCACTAGACAGCAACACGCACCGCACGACAGCAGCACTAGACAGCAACACGCACCGCACGGCAGCAGCACTAGACAGCAACACGCACCGCACGGCAGCAGCACTACGAGACGCGCGCACCACCCAGCAACAGTAGTAGGGCAGGGCCCACATGACAACTCATCAGGGTGGGTCCATACTTATCTTACCACATCATCTTTGCTCACCAACTTGCCGCCAGCTACACCATTCCTTATCCCTTATCCCTTATCCTTATCTTATCTTATTTTATCTTAAGTAAGAGTTGTGTTACCATTAGGAGTTTGAGTTTAAGTTGGATTACCCTAGCCTAGCCGAATCCAACAAGGAATTTCCTTATGTGATCTCCTATTTAAGGAGCTACGAATTGAAGTAAAGGCATTCAGTTTTCCAGTCAAAAGAAGAGTAAGGAGAGTTCGGGTAGTCTCTTGGACAAATCACCCATTCGGAGAGTTCGGGTGGTCTCTTGGACAAATCACCCATTCAGTTTTCCACAATAGGGTCTGCACGCAAGGGAAGGCGCAAGGGAAAGCAAGAGGTTCTTCTCGTGGACCGACCCGTGACGAGATCCTACGCGCAGGCCAATAACATTCTAGTATTAGAGCCTACCATCATGGGGGAACAGGAGCGCTGTCTTCCAGGGTCCACGAACTGGAACATAGGCTAGTAGAAACCAGCATGGAGGTTCGTGAAGTCAAGGAAGATGTCCAGGAGCTGCAACGCCTGCTGGAAGCATTCCTCTCCAATAAAGAAAGGAGTTCGAAGGGAATCACCAACACAAACAGTCGTCGTCCGAACTGGGCAGAGGCATCCAGCGAACAGCAGATCGCTGCCCCAACAGCTACAGTTATTCCCAAGTATAGCCATTTGGAGTTTCCCTCATACAGTGGCAGCGGCGACCCACTGGGATGGTTGTACCGCTGTGAGCAATTCTTCCGTAATCAGCGCACGGAGGAAAAGGATAAAGTCAGCCTGGCCACGTTCTATCTGACAGATGAAGCACAACTCTGGTTCTACCAAATGAAACAGGAAGAACCAGGACTTAGTTGGGACCAGTTCAAGTCATATTGTCTCCTCAGGTTTGGACCACCGTTGACAAGCAACCCGCTAGGCAAGTTAATCAACCTCAAGCAAAATGGAACCGTGGCAGAATACCAACGCTAGTTCCAAACCCTTCTCGCCAGAGCGACCTCAGTCCGTGCAAATCAGCAAGTCAACATGTTCACCGCGGGGCTAGCAAAACCCCTAAGGGTAGACGAGGGGATGCAACACCCTCCCAACCTGGTCACAACCATGAACCTAGCACATGCCTTCGAACGTAAACTACAGCTCAGCCACGGAACCGTCAGTATGGGGCGGCCTCCATCAGCATGGGCATCCCTGGAACCACTCGGAGTGGCTCTATACTCAGCAGCTAGCCAAGAACGGAAGCCACAGACAAGCACCAATCCCAAATCAACATCCAGTGTAGGGAGCAGCGTCGTTACACCCACCATTAAGCACATGTCTAGGGCTGAGATGGCAGAACATAGGGCAAGGGGGTAATGTTTTAATTGCAATGAACTCTACTCAGTAGGGCACAAGTGCAAGAGACTTTTCTGCCTCCTGGTGAAACAAGAGGAAGATGAGGATGAACCCCCTCCATGGGAACCCAATCCAGGAGGGCAAAGCCATTCCACCTATCCAAGATTCCTTTGACGATGTTTTCGACACTCAATTCGAGCTTGAGGAAAAGCTCAAAGTCCAGAAGGGGTGTGATGTTATGGACACACCGCCCGGCAGCGCACTGCGGCATAGTCATAGGCAGCAGCACGCACCGCCCGACAGCGTGTAGCATGCACCGCACGGCAGTAGCATTGCGAGACGCACGCATCGCCCAGCAACAGCAGTAGGGCAGGGCCCACACGATAGCTCATCAGGGTGGGTCCACACTTATCTTACCACATCAGCTCTGCTCACCAACTCACCGCCAGCTACACCATTCTTTATCCCTTATCCCTTATCCCTTATCCTTATCTTATCTTATCTTATCTTAAGTAAGAGTTGTGTTACCATTAGGAGTAAGTAATTAGGAGTTTGAGTTTAAGTTGGATTACCCTAGCCTAGCCGAATCCAATAAGGAATTTCCTTCTGTAATCTCCTATTTAAGGATCTACAAATTGAAGTAAAGGCATTCAGTTTTCCAGTCAAGAGAAGAGTAAGGAGAGTTCCCATTCGGAGAATTCGGGTGGTCTCTTGGACAAATCACCCATTTAGTCTTCCACAATAGGGTCTGCACGCAAGGGAAGGCGCAAGGGAAAGCAAGAGGTTCTCCCCATGAACCAACCCGTGACGAGATCCTACGCGCGGACCCATAACAGAAATTTACACCAATTTGATAGAAATTTATAACTTGATTGTACAAGTGGTTGGTCCCTTTAGTTCTTTTATACGCTCTAATTAATATTATAAAAATTTGTAAGAAAAATTACAAAAAAAAAAAGAGAGAGGTAGCAAGAAAAAGACTAGGGGAGAAGGAGATATTAACCAAGAGGGAGAGTGAGGAAGAAGAATGAGAGAGAGAGAGGTTTTGATTTGGCTACATACCAAAGATGAAAGAGTGAGAGATCGAGAGATGATTGCGAGAGTGAGAGAGAAGGGAGGGAGATCGAGAAAGAAGTTGAAAACCTATTTTCGGTATAGGTTTTTTCTTGTGTCCAACATGGATTAAGAGTCCCATGTTGTTAACAACCACAGAAGACTCTAATGACATGGCAAGGGTTTTTATAATTTGAAATGTAGAGTTGGTTGTCAGAGTTTTATTGGTTTCTGGACCAACCTACAACATAATCTTAAATGTATAATCGGCTTTGACTATAATTTTCTTTTTAAATTATATAATCCATTTACATTATATAAGTAATTATTACTTATCACACTTAATTTTGTTTGTCTATGACATCATTTGATCCAAACCACTAACCCACCACCCAAAAAGAAAATAGTTTGATTTCTAGGTTAACATTAAATTTTGTATTACATTTTCATCATTGAAATTTTTTTTCTTATGAATAATACTTATTTTTGTTCAATATAATGAATGCATAATATTAGAGATGTGCCCAATATTTTATTTTTTATAAATATATAACATTAGATATGTGCCCAAATTTTTCTATATTTTTTTTACTTTTGTGATTCTTTATATTTTCTATTTTTTAAAATTTTATTATTTGACTATGACATCATTTCATTTTTAGGTAGATTTTTTCCATTTCATCATTAATAAAAATAATTCTTACATTTCATACTTATTTATTTTAAAATTTTTATTATTTAATTATGAAATTATTTATTAATTCATTTGACCCCAAATGATCGAATTGCTTGCCCACCACCGGGAGGGAAGAAAACAGTTTTGTTTTCAAATTACTTTTCAAAATATTTATTTTTATACTATTAAAATTAATATTCTGGATTTAATTACAAGAATTTAATGATGAGAAAAATATCTTAAATATAGGATTTAATGAGAAAGAATAGGAAAATATTTTTATTTCCACTTGGTTTTAAATTTTACATTCAACTTCCATCATTAATAAAAAGCATTTTTTATTTATAATACTTATTATTGTTTAATATGTATGTTAAAAATGTTTCTAATTTTTTAATTTCTATTTTTTTTATTTTATCTATTTTTATGAATTTTATTATTTAATCATAGCAACATGGATTAACCCATTTGACCCAAAATGGTTTAATTTCTTACCACCACTTCGATGAAAACTCTATTTTTTCTAGGTAGATTTTAAAAGTATAAGATTTTGTGTTATTCGAATTATTAATTTATTAAGTATGGATTTAATTAATAGAACTTAATGATGAGAAGAAACAAAAATAACTTAAATATAAAATTCATTGAACATGAATGCAAGGTAATAAATTAAAAATTGATTTATTAAGAGGGAATTGAATGCATTGAATATCATAAAATTACCTCTATTCAATTCATTTAATATCAATAACTGATTACTCTATTTGCCCTCACTTTTTATCAATAAGTTTAAATGTAGAGAGATACATTTTGTCCTAAAAAAAAATCCAGAAATATTCTTGAGGCCATTCGTGCTTTTTAAAGTAACAGTAGTAGTAATAGTAATAGTAATAGTAATATATATATTGAGCATTTTACAAGCTACTCCTGGTAAATGGTAACGCACCAATACCTTGCAATATTTTTGAACCTTAATTTGAACTTAGAAGTACTTCGTGCAGCCACAATATGTATTAAAAATACTTTGCGCACTATCGTGCACACTATGATGCCCTTTGAATTTGATGTTTCCATATTTCCATTCCCAAGCCTTGTCTTTTGCGCTTATACAAGGTTGGAACCTGGAAGGAGATAAACTAATCTAATACTAGTCTCAGATTCAAAAACAGTTACAGACGGATGCAATAGGCTCAATTTGAAAGGAGTACAAATACAAATATATACAGTATAAATACATACAAAATAATACAAAATACAAGGTTTTATACTCTACTTATTTGAATTTACACTCACTGTGCTTTAATTTCTTTTGATGTTACTAGGTTTGCATATAAAACCGTAGTGCAAAAAGCTTAGTCTAAAAGGGATTCGTGTAATATATATACTGGAACTCAGTCCCGCTCTTGTTTCTAGTTTTGGTTCTGTTTATTACTACCGATTGGGACTCGATGTCTCGTTCTTTTCATGTTTGAAAACCACTGCACGCATGCTAATGATTCCAACTTGAGAATGAGTAACTGTGGGACTCACCCTTGGCACGTCTTGAATACAGATCGAAGATCAACTAATCATTCTCATTTTGTCATTACCAGTCAAGCAAAAAAATGGAAAGAGTTGAATAGGTACAATGAGTGTTTGTCTGTGCAAATTCAGGTGGCACAGCTTAGAAAGATTGTTCTCTCGCTACTAATGCTTTCTTTTACTTGCAATAACTAGATCAAGCACCTTAAAAAGTCAAGACTCAAGAAGAACCGGGAGTGCAAAGCAATATGGAGACTTGGGAAAAAAAATCAAGAGCCGATTCTGTTGAAACTTAAAAAAGCTTGAAAGTGAGTCATCATTTTTGGATGCTAGAAATGTTGCCACGAAAAGATGGTTATATACTGAAACCAAAGTTTCACCACCCCTTCAACACAACATACTCTCTCTCTCTCTCTCTCTTTCTCTCTCAACACACTGATGGTATTGACCCATTTATCTTGGCTGAAGTTTGTTGGTCAGTGCAATGTTGCCCGAGGAACTCTAGGTCTCACTGGTGTTTTTGATGGGCTAACCCTACATAATCAACAAGTTCAGTAAGTCAACGGCATAGACAACCGCATCCACACAGCTGAAAAGAGACTAGTAGTTAGCCACCTTACCTAATAGGAAGTGATCCCAAAATCAACCCGCTGCAGTTGAGTGCAAAAATAGCGCTTTCTGCCTGTGCCATAAAGAGGAAAATCTGTTTGGATGATACCAAAAAAAAATGTCCAATACAGAAACAGAATAATATATTTTCACCCTGGTACCTAGCTAATTAGCTTGATACAATGTTGCTAGATGGGTAGGGAAGATGTATCATTAAAGAATATGAATGATTGAGATGCTCTAATGGGAAACAAGGATCACCAAGGAAAGTGGTGCTTACTGAAACAGTTACAAAAAAAGCCCAATATACCATACAGAGGGATCAGGGGCTAACCTAGCTTGAATCATTCCAGATTATAAACAAGTTTTAAGTTGATAGAAACATTAGAAGAAAATGTTTTCACACAATAATCAGGTAATTGTATCTGCCTTGCTGAATCACCTGAGTCAAGTAAACCATGGCTGCCTTGCAAACTATGGAAAGGCCATTGCCCATTCGGGTCCCAGCTATCTGGGGTCTTGGTAGAGGTGAACTGGATACAGATCTAATCATACAACCTTTTGCATTTTTTCTGTACCAAGTGTGGCAGCTCAGAGATTCATATCCTCATTCTCACACTTGTCAACCAGAGATTTTATCATTACACCAATGCCTTGCAAGCTATTAACTTTTCAAATAGAATAAATCCTGGATGGAAGATATGTTTCCTCCAAATACATAGTTCAAGGTATCCTTGAGGGTTTTCAGACCAAGTAGGCATTCCCACCTAAGGATGAAATTGAACTTGTCAGCCCCTTCCATTTAAAATTGTACTGTTAAAGCCCAACTCACCATTGATTTGAATTGGATGATAAATGAAGTAAAAGGAGTTTCCAAGTTTTCTTCATAATTACCATGGTGGTTAGTGCAGAACTGCTAATTCGATTATATATAGTAGTCCTATTTTTTTAATCTAATCTAATGTTAAAAAACATACTTTTCCTCTTTTTCCACTCCTTGTCCTTCCTAAATCAGATCACCCTCATCCAAAACTACATAACTTTCATCTTTGCTTGATTCTCCATTTCCTTTCCATCAAGATGCATTAAAAAATCACTCCTAGATAATTCCATTCAGAACAATTGTTTCACATGACTTTAGACCTTAAAGATTTCAGATATAAACGCTCATACTTGAAAAACTTGAAGTTTCTTTCCTTCGCATTATTTATTTATTTTTTTCATGCCCTACAATGTAAACTGAAGAAAAGAAGAAGCCATCAAGATATTCTATTTGTCAACTGAAATCTTCTATTATGTATGTACATCAAACATTTAAGGTAAACCCTTTATATACCCATATAGTTGTTTAATTACGGACATAGGAATGCAGTTTTATTCACCTCACCATATGTATTCTTACTGTTCATCAATTGCATATTATATCTGTTTTTACCTTATAGAGATTTGCATGGCCATATATGATCACAACTGAAAGATTCTGCTATCATAGAAGATATGATTTTACTATTCAAGTTTTTGCTGGTTGCCTAAATTTTCACTTGGTTGATTTCTTAAGTACAAATGTGCTCTTAGAGCTTATATAATGACATCTTGTCTGCAGAGAAAATATAGGGTGTGCAGTAGGGGTGCTCATGAAAATGAACCGACAATCTGAACCTAAAATCCCAGGGCAACAAAACCAATTGGTTCATTTTTGGTTATTCTTTTCAGAGATTCAGTTTTTCAGTTCAGTTTCGGTTAACCTAGGAAAAAAGCTGTGCTAACCAAACCAACCAGTATACTTATAATATATAATATATAGCTTCCCAATTATGTGTGCTCGGTTTATTAGAAGTTGTGAGTACTGAAGATTGGTGTGTTTTTATAACAATTACTAGTTGTTTGGTTTATTTGGTTGTATTTGGATAAATATTGTTGAAATGTTAATCCTTGTTTTGTTGGTGATAAAATATTATTTGGTCGTTTTCTTTAATTTAGGGAAAGAAGAGATTTTTTTTTCTTGTTTGCATGAAAATTTCAATAAAAAACTGAAAAACCAACCAACCAAACTTGTTAACTGGTGAATTTGATCTGATTTTGGTTCAGATATTTACCTAACTGAAAGTTTCGGTTCAGTTAGGAGCACCCCTAGTGTAGATCGGATCGGACTCAGATCAGACACAGCATGTTAGGTTGAAGGTTTTTTATGTATTGATGGTTCGGCTGATAAGAGTTCTTATTAGCCTGTATTTGAGTTTAAGTTATTATGTACTGGGCCTGTGTTAATGGACCTAAGCTTGTTTAGTGTTTTAAGTTGTCTGGGTGTCCCATCACCAATCAGGGGCATTCCAGTCTTTTTCTGTAACATTGTACTCTAATATAAATAATATTACTGTCGACTGGGCTATTCAGTTTGACATTCTCAGCATCTCTTGGTCTCCTTCTCTCTTCTGCTACTTCAACTACAGTATTTCAGCTTTCATGGTATCAGAGCATTGAGCACCTTCCTGGTTACAGCCGACACCATCTCCTCTCTCCTACTGTCTTTCTTCTTCTTTTTTTCATCTTGGTTGCTGCTGTGAAACCCTAGGGTTGCAGGAGAACAACACAAGGTTCGAACCTAGGGTTTCCCTTGGTTGTAGGGCACAAGGGAAGTAAGACCCAGAAGCTAATGTCCAACTAGACTGTTTCTAGTAGTTAGTAGCTATTCGACTGTTAAGAGAGGTCTGTATAGGACAGACCTAGTTAAGGACTGATTTCAGCAGTCCTAGTATTGGCCGTAAGGAGGGGCACTCTCTTTACAGTTGCAGTACTAGAAGTTCAAGTGGAGTCTGCATAGCACAATAGTGGAGAACCCTTAGTTTCAGGTCGGTTACCAACCCAGAACACCTCACTTGCTGCTGTAACTGAACTGCTTCAGAACTGTGACAGTCTCGGCAAGTCTGAAACTGTGTTGAGAGCTGTCAGAACTTGCTGTGATCACTTCGGCTAATCAGAACCTGCCTCAGAACTGGTTCAGAACCTTCAGAACTGTTTCAGAACTGCTTCGGCTAGTCTTAATCAGTGTCATCTACACAGAGGCTGCAGTCAAGATGTCTTCAGTATCCGAAGAGGTTTCTTCTAGGGATAACAGACCTGCGGCAAGGTCTTCAAATCTGGAAAACCCTAATCTGCACAGCTTACAGATTACAAGTGTGCTACTGGATGAATATAACTTCAGGGAGTGGTCAGTTTCCGCAATGCTGTTTATTACTTCCCGTGATCTCACAGGCTACCTAGATGGGAGCAAGAAGGAACCTGAGGTTGGCAGTACAGAGTATGCTGTGTGGCGCAAGGAGAATGCCACAGTTATGTCCTAGTTGTTTGCCTCTATGACTCCTCGGGTTGCCAGGACTGTTCATCACTTTCCTACAGCAGCCAAGATTTGGGAAAAGGTGTCTAAGACCTATGGACAGAAGAAAAACAATGCTAGAATCTACAGATTGAATCAAGACATTGCTGCCTCAAGGCAAGGTGATATGACAGTTGCCACATACTTTGCAACTCTAGAAGGTCTTTGGGAAGAACCTGACCATCACTTGATATTAGATTGGTAAAATGCCAAAGACAATGAGAGACATGATAAGTAGATTGAAGAGAGCAGAGCCTTCAAGTTCTTGGCTGGTCTAGACCTAGTGTATGAGGGTATAAGGTCACAAATTCTGGGGAGAGATGAATTGCCCGAGTTACACCACGTTTATTATCTAGTGAAGAATGAAGAAGTCAGGAGAAAGGAAATGCAAGTTGACTCTCAGACTCAACCAACTGAACAATTCGGAGAACATTCAGCCCTGGTTTCTACTAAGGGAAACAGACATCCAGACAAGAAGCACCTCAAGTGCACTCATTGTGGTGGTGAAAGACATGTAAAAGAAAAGTGTTGGGTTCTTCTGTATCCTCACCTGAAGCCAGTTGCATTAAGAAATGACAAGAAACAACAGAAGGGTCATGCGACAAGTGGAATCTTGTCACTAGCAACAATGGTGACAACTCACAGAATATACCAACAGTGTCTTCTTCTCCTATGGGACAGGTTGTTGATTCCTCTAGAACTAGTGCTTTGGGCCTCACTGCTAGTGAGGTAGAGGTCCTTAGCTGGACATTAGCCCATCTAAGGAATAATTCTTTTGCTTCCACCTCTCTTGCCAGATCAGGTACAGTCTCTGCCTTCAGTGTCACTAGCTCTATTGACTCTACTTCTTGGTTTATTGATTCCAGTGCAACTGACCACATGACACATATGTCCTCCCTATTCTCTTCATATCATTTGTTGTCTGATCAAGATAAGATGAGAGTTGCTGACGGGTCTTTCTCCACCATCTCTGGAAAGGGGGTGGTTGACCTAAGCAAGAACCTCTCTTAAATCAATTCTACATGTTCCTAGTCTTACCTCAAATCTTTTGTTTGTTTCAAAACTTACCAAAAATTTGAATTGTAATATAACTTTTTTTCCTACTCATTGTATCTTCCAGAATAGATTGACAAGGAGAACGATTGGGAGCGGTCATGAATATGGAGGCCTCTACTATTTTGATGCAAACATCGGTTCAGCCTTACAAGCATCTGTTGCTAGTAGTCCGGAGAATGTGGAGTCAATAACTAGGTTGCATCTTTGGCATGCTAGGCTAGGTCATGTGTCTTTCTCTTCATTAGAAATGTTGTTTCCTGAATTGTTTAAGGGCATTTCAAGTCAAGAGTTTAATCTGTGAAGTATGTCAAATGTCAAAACAATGTAGAACTGTTTATCCAATTTCCAGTAATGAAATTTGTGTTCCTTTTGATTTGGTTCATTCTGATGTCTGGGGCCCTTCACCCATTGTTTCTACTATTGGCTTCCGTTACTTTATCAGTTTTATTGACCACTACTCTCGATGTACATGGATCTAACTATTAAAATGATGGGATGAAATACCACGGATAACTATGGCATTTTGCAAGATGATTGAAATGCGGTTTAATAAGAAGATTAAGCAATTCAAGTCAGATAATGCTGTTGAATATTTTGAAAAGTCCTTGAACTTATTCATGGAAGATGCCAGCATATTACATCAATCATCCTGTGCTAATACCCCTCAGCAGAATGGGGTTGCTGAGCGCAAGAATAGACATCTATTGGAGACAGCTCAAGCCTTACAATTCCAGCACAAAGTCCCCAAGCAATATTGGTCTCAAGCTGTACTTACTGCCTCATATCTGATAAATCGGATGCCATCTAAGGTGTTGGGTATGAAAACTCCTTCTCTACTTTGTGTCCCACTCTTCCAAACTTTCCCCTTCCTCCTCGGGTCTTTGGCTGTATATGTTTCATACATGTGAAGGATCCAAAGAAGACCAAACTGGATCCTAAGGCTACAGAGGGAATATTCTTGGGGTACTCTCCAACACAAAAGGGTTACAAGTGTTATGACCCTATCTCCAAGAGAAAGTATGTCACCAGAGATGTGGTCTTCTTTGAGTCTCAACCCTATTTTCAGTCTTCTCATAATCCTCTTCAGGGAGAGACTAGTGGGATGGAAGAGGATTCTCATTCTCCCTCCTTTTTTGTTCCCCTATTTGCCTCGGGTCTTCCATCTTCTTCTTCTACTCCTTGTTGTGGCATTCCGGGTCAACCCAGTGAGGCTCCCACTGTGTCGGTCACCTCTCATGATGCTGCAGATGTTCCTAAAGGCTCCAGTAGGCAACAGAAAGAGATACTCACATACAACAGAAGAAAAAGGGGCCCTCAACCTCATGATAGCAACCAATTGGACTCGAATCAATCTGTCTCTACAATCCAAGGTAATTCCAACTCACATACTTCTGATTTGGATCTCCCTATTGCTCTCCGTAAGCCTATCCGCTCTTGCACCACCCGGCACCCCATTGCTAATTTTGTTTCTTACTCACATTTATCTCCTGCCTATCACTCCTTTGTGTTTGCTCTTTCCTCTGTGCGTGTTCCTTCTAGGTACTCAGAGGTTGTGTCTGATCCAAGGTGGAAATGAGTTATGAATGACGAGATGAAAGCCCTAATGAAAGCAAGAACTTGGGAATTAGTGGATTTGCCAGAGGAGAAGAGCATTGTTAGGTGCAAGTGGGTGTTTACTGTAAAGCACAGGGAAGACAGGTCCATTGAAGGGTACAAGGCCAGACTTGTGGCAAAGGGGTTTACTCAAAAAGAAGGGATTGACTACAAAGAAACCTTTGCCCCAGTAGCAAAGCTCAACACAATTCGGGTTCTACTGTCACTAGCAGCAAATTTTTCATGGGAGCTTCATCTGTTGAATGTGAAGAATGCCTTCCTAAATGGTAACCTTCATGAAGAGGTATTTATGGAACCTCCACCAGGCTATGATTTGGTAGAAAGGTGTGCAAACTGAGGAAAGCATTATATGGGTTGAAGCAATCTCCCCGTGCATGGTTTGAGAGGCTTTGTGAGGCCATGAAGAAAGTGGGGTACACTTAGAGTGGTGCAGACCATACCTTGTTCATAAGGAGACAGGATAGCAAACTTACGACACTCATTGTTTATGTGGATGATATGGTAATTACTAGGAATGACTTGGATGAGATAAAAAGACTGAAGGAGTTTTTAGTTTCGGAATTTGAGATCAAAGACTTGGGCCATTTGAGATACTTTCTTGGGATTGAAGTTGCTAGGTCAAGAGAGGGAATCTACATATGTCAACGGAAGTATGTTCTTGACCTCCTAGAGAAAACAAGTATGATAGGGTGTAGGCCAGCAAATCTCCAATAGAACAGAATCATGGCCTACAGGAATCAGTGGGGGAGGATTACTGTGATAAAGAGACCAAAAATTGGTAGGGAAACTGATATACTTATCCCTCACTCGGCCAGATATTGCTTATGCTGTGCATGTTGTTGCTAGGTCAAGAGAGGGAATCTACATATGTCAACGGAAGTATGTTCTTGACCTCCTAGAGAAAACAAGTATGATAGGGTGTAGGCCAGCAAATCTCCAATAGAACAGAATCATGGCCTACAGGAATCAGTGGGGGAGGATTACTGTGATAAAGAGACCAAAAATTGGTAGGGAAACTGATATACTTATCCCTCACTCGGCCAGATATTGCTTATGCTGTGCATGTTGTTGCTAGGTCAAGAGAGGGAATCTACATATGTCAACGGAAGTATGTTCTTGACCTCCTAGAGAAAACAAGTATGATAGGGTGTAGGCCAGCAAATCTCCAATAGAACAGAATCATGGCCTACAGGAATCAGTGGGGGAGGATTACTGTGATAGAGAGACCAAAAATTGGTAGGGAAGCTGATATACTTATCCCTCACTCGGCCAGATATTGCTTATGCTGTGCATGTTGTCAGTCAGTTCATGCACTCTCCAAAGATCCCTCATATGAAAGCAGTTGAAAGGATTCTCAGGTACTTGAAGACTTGCCCAAGAAAGGGAATTCTATTCAGGAAAAACAATAGAATTGAAATTGAAGCTTATACTGATGCAGATTGGGCTGGTTCTGTTGGAGACAGAAAATCAACTTCAGAATATTATACATTTGTGGGAGGGAACCTGGTCACATGGTGCAGTAAGAAGCAGAATGTAGTTGCTAGATCAAGTGCGGAAGCAGAATATCGAGCTATGGCTCACGGGGTTGTTGAACTCCTATGGCTCAGAACCCTTCTTAATGAGCTTGGTATTAAAGTTGAGGGTCCTCTCAGACTGTATTGTGACAACAAGGCTGCCATCAACATTGCAAATAACCATGTGCAACATGACAGGACAAAACATATTGAGATTGATCGACATTTTGTTAGAAAGAGAATAGTCTCGAGAGAACTCTGCATTCCTCACACTCCATCCGAGATGCAAACTACAGATGTATTGACTAAAGGGTTGGCTGTAGCAAAGTTCATGGACCTTCTTGGCAAGCTAAACATGATTGACATCCATGCTTAGCTTGAGGGGGAGTGTTAGGTTGAAGGTTTTTTACATATTGATGGTTCGGCTGTTAAGAATTCTTATTAGCCTGTATTTGAGTTTAAGTTATTATGTATTGGGCCTGTGTCAATGGGCCTAAGCTTGTTTAGTGTTTTAAGTTGTCTGGGTGTCCCATCACTAATCAGGGGCATTCCAGTCTTTTTCTATACCATTGTACTATACTATAATATAGATAATAGTACTGCCGACTAGGCTATTCAGTTCGACATTCTCAGCACCTCTTGGTCTCCTCTCTTCTGCTACTTCGGCTACAGTATTTCAGCTTTCACAGCAAAATCCACATCCGAATCTGATCGGATTTAAGGACTCGGATTCAAATCTGAATCCTAACGGACTCGGTTTGGATTCATTTTTTAACCTTTATATATAATAAATTAAAATAAATATAACACTAAAATTATTATATACATAAATTCACATATAATATAATATATAGAATATATTTTTATAATTTTAAATATAATTATATAACTTATATATTAAAATTAATAAATGTTATATTCTAATCAGATTCGAATTTTAATCGAATCGGATGGGGTCAAATCCGATCCAATTATTAATCGGATGTAGATTGTAACATCCAAATCCGATCTGATTACATATATACATCATCCAAATACGAGATAATCGGATCAAATGTCAGATCGGGTCTCGGATTTTCAGGTGCCATTGACAGCCCTACCCTAGTGTGCAAGTGTCATGAATGTTCAATTAAATATTGACAGACTAGAATAGCATTATAACGATCCTAAGCTCCTATAGAGTTCTAAACTGCCATAGTGCACAAGGTATGTGGCCCACAAAATCGGGAATCTATTCAACAATTTAGCTTGACATTACAAATTATGCTGTCATAGATGATAGAGATCCATCATAACCACAAAGATCAAACATCAAAGGAGCACAATGACCAAAAATTGGTCATAGAGAAAACCTACTCAAGCAAACAACCATAAAAAAATAAAATAAAACAAAGTTGTCTTGTAAAAAGTTCACGGGAAGGCCTTGAATACTGTCTATACAAAAATTTCACACACAAACAAGAATGCAAGGTTGTAATTCAAAATGTAAAATATTATTGTAGATCCTGAATTTTGATTTGCCTGGGATGGCATATCAGTAGAATTCACATTGATTTTTAGTTAGCAAGTTATTTTTTTAGCATCCTTTTGCTATAAAAGCCATTTAAGGATTGTGCTTATATCAAATAATTCTATATTTTAATTAGCTATTTGGCACAAGGAGAATAAAATAAGATGGTGTTTGAAAGTTTCCATATAGTTTGGTTACACAAATAATAAGTATGGCGAAAGGATTAATCCAAACAAATACAACGCAGTTCATGATTGGATTGAGAAGCATTTCTGTTCAATACATTTTCATCTGAAATTTTCAAAATGAGACATTGACCAGACTTTATAAGTAAAAGCATATATGAAATACATGAAAATATAAATATAAATGTATTTTACTCTATTAAAAGGGTGTCACTATGGCCACATGCATAGGCAACCAATTAATTATTGGCACCAGTTAGGAGTGACTTGGTGGCTTTGGTGCAAGTAGAAGGCACAAAAATAGATGAAGGGGAATACCAGAGAAAACATGGCCTGAAGTGGGTAAGAAATGATCAAGAATTATAATTTGACAGAAAAATATGAATCCTGAAATAGCAGAATGCCAGAACATTTCATGTGGCCAGCCCCAAATAATTGGGATAAAGGCTGAATTGAGTTGGGTCTGCTAAATGAGAGCCTTAAGGAGTCATCTTTTTATAAGTATTTTAAGGAATCTAAATACCTTAGAAATCTTCCGTGGAACTTTTTCAGGACCCAAGGAAAAAATGATTCATAGTCCTCTTTCCAACCTTTACCCATGGCATTAGGTTCATACAACAAACTTAGTCACATGTTCTAAGAAGCCCTTATTTGCAGGTTTTCCTAAAAGTAAAAATTTAAGAGTTCTGATAATTATCATTGCTTGGGAAAATTCACTATGAGATGGAGCATGGGACTATTGACTGAGAGCAGTGGCTATTTGGTATTTTTCCTAACCAGTAAGCTCCCCTGGTTGATAGGAAACCTCTTTATTCCTCCCATAATCTTGAAATTCCATATTTTCACAAAATAAAGATTTTCTATAAAAAAATTGATACATTTTTTCAAACTTTAAAACATCAAGCATCTCAAATGTTTTTTTTTCTGGTAAGTACTCAAAACTAATGTAAATCATAGAGAAAATTCAATCAAATCGATTTGTGTATCATATCATAAATCATAATACTATTTCTACTTTTTACAAACTCGTTAAAAAAATTATATATATATATATATATTAAAAGGCTATATAAATAAATAATTTAATCCTACTCTAATCCATATCTACCATATATGTACCTAAAACAATAGAATTTACCACTTATACAATAGAAGCCTACGATGATATAATCAAGTTTGACTTGAAAGTCAAATAATCCACATGCAATGGCTCTTTAACCTACACACTCATTTTCTAGTAGCGCTTTAAAACAAATCTCCCTTCACAAAACTAATACAAACAAAAAAATGACAAATTAGTGAACTAATTCTTAATTGAATTTATTTGAATCACAATGAATTGTAGGAATCGTATCTTATAAATCATAAGATTTATAAATCAAATCATAAGATTCAAACAAAAGCCATAAGATTTTTGCAGAAAAGGATTCAAGCATAAGATTCAATTAAAACCCTTGAGATTCATGATTCAAATCGTGAATCATATTGTAAATCATAAGATTTTGACGACATTTGTCAAAATTCCAATTTAACACATGTAGGTGGGATAAGGCTTTGATAAAGACTCTATATGAAAAGGTCAAAATATGATTTACATCATGAAGTTTTGATATCTTTTTTCCTATTTTGCAATTTCTGATGGTGCAAACCCATCAAGCTTTATTCAAGTCACAATAGAATATTATACCTTTTTTGGTAAGGGGAAAAAAGAAGAGAAAATACTTGGAGCCATGATGAGAAGTGTCAATCGTCTACTATCCTCTGGTTCACCTGGTTGTGTTTTACTTCTGAATAGAATTATTTGTGCTTATTCTAAATAGAATTATTTGATATTTTTTTTCCTATTTTGCAATTTCTGATGGTGCAAATCCATCAAGCCTTATTCAAGTCACAATAAAATCTTATACCTTTTTTGGTAAGGGAAAAAAAGAAGAGAAAATAATCAAGTCTTGGAGCCATAATGAGAAGTGTCAGTCATCTACTATCCTCTGGTTCACCTGGTTGTGTTTTATTCTGAATAGAATTATTTGTGCTTTTTCTACTATCCAATCAGCCTTCCTCAAGTTCCTCTCTGCCTCTCTAGTTAGTTAGTAACTCTATTCCCTCTTACCTCCACAATTAACAACACATGAATACCAACACCACCAAGCTCTAGATTGCATTAGTTTCCAACCATAAATGTTATAATACCCCTTCCACCATTTCCGTCTAAATATTTATCATCAAGATGGCCCTGGAAAATGAGACATGACAAATGAGAACTTCATTAAGACCTAAGTGAAACCACAAGGTGCTGTCTGGAGGGGACGCAAGGTGGTCGCACCATCAAAATCATGTGTTCAATGCAGTGGGGCAATGACTGGTTGTTTTGGCCTCTCTAGTCAATGAGATGATTAGTAGATTCTAGCCATTGACTAGTTGGTAAAAAAATATGCCGACTTTTAAGATACTGGTATAATCATATAAATAAGTTGATATAAACTGCAAGTATGCAATAAAAAAATGATGCAACATTTAGTCTACAGTCTTTGTTTTGCAAACATAAAAGAAGGAAGGCAGTATAGGCTAGGATAAGGAGTTATAGCCTTTGTTTTTCAAAGGAGTGCAACTGCAACATTGATCATTTAATGTGCCCCTTGTTGGTAGCAACTATGTACAACAAACCACTCATTGGAAGAAAATTTAAAGGAACCCCTCCATTGTTTTCTTTTATTTTATGCCTTGCTTCTATTTTGAATACTGTTAGCCAACCATATGCCGTCTCAAATACTTAAAGAAACACCATGCATATAAAAAAAATAAAGCATATATCATGTTATTAAGCAGATACTTGCCTTGGGTTCTGAGCAAGTCATAAAAGTTAAATCCCAATACCACATTTCATATATGGTTAATGCTTATTTGCAAACGTGCTCTTGCACTAGTTTTATATAATTAAATAAGCACAAACAAATAAAATTTTAAAATAACTTTTTTTGGTATTAAGCCTTAAAATAACCTTGTGGTTGATAGGTTGACATGTTAAATCAATATAACTAGTCAACCTAGTTAATGTTTAGTTATCCCATGCAACAATGTCATGAATACCAAACCTAGTTATATGTAGTAGGTCTGGGCCACGATTCACTAGTTGACAACTAGTCAATGCTTTGATAACATTGAAAATCATGAAGGAAGCATCCATTGAGGCTACTCTATCCATGGGAACATATGAACCCCTACGGGGACTACTAGCTGCCACTTAATAAAAGAAACAAAAGATGAGGAAACAGTAGTAGCAGAATGCCTATTAGGGGGGGGGGGGGGGGGAAGAGTAGTGGTATATGTCAAATGGCATGAAAAAAACGTTTTAAGCTGGGTTTTTTTCCCTTTATTTGCTCTGGAAACTCCATCACTCATCAGGAGAAAAAACATGTCAAGAGGGATGACTTAAACCTTGAATCTACCTAGGAAAATTGAAGGAACTTTTGAGATTTAAAACAGAAAATTTGTTCTTTTTTTTCAATATCAGATAGAAACTTTATTCATTATAAATTTATAATAGAACATTCATGCTATTACAGAGGATTTGTTCATTTTCTTTAACTACAAAAGTAACAAGAAAGATGATAATTTTACCAATCAAGGACATGCTTCAAAGCATCTTAGCACATAAGGAACTTAGAGAACTGAAATGTTTTAGACTATACAAAAGATACTATAAGTAGTTTTTTCCCTTTTCCTACAGTAGCAATGATCAAGAAGTTTTATTCTTAATGTGAAGAATAAAAAATCAACTCTAAAAGGTTGGACTGTGGGAGAAAAGTAAACATAGCAATATCAATTCTTAATTTAGCATCCCTAGGCTAGTCATTCTAAATCTGCCCTTTCAACTGTTGAGATAGTTTTCCATGGTTATAGAAACATCTTAATGCAAATAAAAGGGCAGATCATAGACCAAACTTGTGCTAAAAGCATGATTAAGAAATCTATCCCTTCTTTACAAATATTAATATTTAATAAACACAAACAAGCAAAACAACAGATAGCACTCTGTCCTCAATCGTACAAGGATTAATGTAGTCTTTATAAACCTGTCAAAAACTGAACAACTGATGTTAACCAAGAGAAGACTAGACAATAATTACTCAATGGTCAAGACAACCTATTACCAAAACGAAGTTCCTCCAACAAGGGGAAAGAGGGTTATCAAAGCTCACAAATGAGGTATCATCTATGATTAAAGTTTAAAACTTGGCTAAGGATAGGGAAGAAAATAATGTTAAATACTGACAAATGCCAACCTTGCAGGATTCCATAAGAGGGACTGGGATCCATTGAACATCCTAATATAAAATGAAACACAATAGTTGCAAGCTAATCTCTAGAATATTAAAAACACTTACCACAGCAAACTCAACAAATGCTATGCGTGTTGAATGCACATTATCTCCCAAAAGCCTCAGGCGAGAAACCTGTAAATGAAAAGTATGGTATCTAAGAAAGAGTTGTTCACAGCTAAAAAGAAAAATACCAATTGTAAGGTATTGGTGTATTGTGCTGACCTCACCACAAATTGATTCAAAGAAATTTTTTACATCATTTTGAGAAACCTGACACCATATACAATCAGTTAACCATAAGACTCACTAAACCCAATTAATATATGCAAAACATGAGACCATAAAGACCAAAGTTGCATGGTCAAGATCTTTAAAATGGAAAATAAGAATGCATACAAAAACCACACAAGACAAATAAAGAAGCCCATTTACATGTAATTATAAGGACCTACCTTCTTGTCAATATTTGTACAATAGACTGTCCTGGCACACATTTCCCGTTCATCTTCTGACTGTAGTCAATCAACGTAATCATTAAAATAATGAAATGAAAGACAACAAAAATTATATGAGACTATGTTCAAATAAATTTAACATAACTATAACTAGAAATAGCTATAATTTACTCATGCGCACCCTGGGAAGGAATGTAGGATTCACAGGCAAGATGGCAGTTTTTGAAGGTAAAACCCTAACAGGATAGTAACCTAGCATGGTCCCAGCAAGGTTGAGAGCTGCTCTTGCACCTTCTGTCAACAAATTCCATGACATTTAAGATGTGACTCAGCATGTTTAAGCTATAATGAGAAGATAAAACATTGGGCTACATAATAAACTTACGCTCATCAGCAAACTCTACAAATGCAAAACGAAGAACCGAATGGGGATCACCACAAACACGACAATCAACTACCTGCAAAATAAACATTTCAAAAGCTAAAGTCATCCAATTTGTATTATCATCCAACACAATAACAAAACGTATGAGATAGAAAGCAATCAATTCATAGCCTTCATTTTCTATAAAAGGCCATTACCCAATATTCGATCCAGTTTTTTTTTTTTTTGATGAATGAATATAATTTATTCAATCAGAAATATGAGGCAATACAGTAGACCCAAGAGGAGGCACGGGTTGTTACCTCTTCTAACAAATATTACATCAAACTAAAGCAGAATTGACCAGAATTAACCAGAACTAAAATTACAACGCAGCCCAAAATAAATGTTCCCTTAAGGCCCCTTGCTTAGCTAACCCATCCGCTAAGGCATTTGCTGATCTTCCCACCCAATGAAAGGTAACAATCATGTTTGATCCAGTTGACTTTCCTTAGCATATCTCTATGTCGCCACATAGCTGAGGCTGGAAGTCTTGGGAGGGGTAGACTGGTTAAAGTCCTAAACTTTGGCATTTTTTTTTTTTGCACAAAGTGACCACTCTCAGACTCGAACCTGTGTTCTCATGCTTGCCAGCCAGAGATTTTACCATTACACCAAGCAGTGGCCCCTATAGCCTTCATTAAAAATTTTTCCTCTAAATAGAAAAATATGTCCATGAAAAAGTAATAAATAAATAACATTGACAGAATAGAAAGTAATAATCATACTTAACTAAATTTGATAAGAAAATAAATTAAAAAATCAAGAAAGAGAAAGCCAATCAATGTAATGTTAGAGAGCAAAAGCTTCAGCACATATTTCATTAAAAACTCCACAAGAAGGAAGCTTATTGCTGCTTCTCTCAAAGTCATTATTATAGATGGAGAGTTCAAGCAAGATTAGCAGGCTGATCACCAAACAATAGATCCTCAAGAGAACAAACAAACTTCTCCAATGAACTTATGTGTGACAATGTGGAGAAATTAGTTTTTTAGGCAGAAGAAAAATTAGTTAAATGCCTTCTTCATTTGGAACAATATGTTAGGTTGTATTTTCAATAGGGAGAAGTGGAATTTGAAATATCAAACTTCATGAACCTACCTAGAAAAAGGATCCTCACAAAATGCAAAGATACATTTTAGCCATCTCTTTACTCAAGACAAATTACAACCAAGGTTTTAAAAGACCAAAGGCAGAGCATAGTTTTCAAGGTGCCAAGGTGAGGCTAGGCGACAAGAGGTGCCTTGTCGCCTAGTCACCTGGATTTTTTTAATAAAAAACACATATGGTTTTAATAGTGTCTATTTTATAATCATAATCTCAAAATAAAATAACCATATAAAAGTATTGTATAAGACAGTATACAAAACTGCTTGGCGACTGGGTGAGGCGAGCCTCCAAGGGCGCCTTGTCTACCTAGGTGTCACCTTGACAAGTATGAGGCAGAGGCAAGGTGATTGGACTTGGAGAAGTGAGATGTAAGCCTTGATGCATTTTAAGGTGTGCCTCGGAAAGAGTAAACAAAGCCCCTAATGATCCTAGACCCAAGAACGCATATATCTATTTATGTAATGCCACCAATGATCCCTATACTGCATATTGTTGTGAAGAAAATGGAAGAAAGGAAAACAAACACTAAAAGAAAGTGGGTTTCCTTAATTTAGTCAACAATGTTGTTTTATGAGTTAGTTAACAAGGTAAATCAAAACAGAAAAGAAGGTTAACATAAAATAAAAAGGTAAGTTTTCTTTTTGATCTCTTTTACTTTCCCTCCTAAATGGTAGAGAAAGCTGAGGAAAACAGCAAGGAATTAGAAGAAAGTCAACTGGCCCCACTTTCTCATAAAAGAAAACTCTTTCTTTTCCATTTTTCTTTTATTTCCCCCCTTTTTCTCCACAACCAAACACAATGTATACATATAGAGGAGAGAAAAATTACCAATAAACAAAAGTGTAGTGAACTCTTTGCACTAATTTCCCTTATTTCTAAAGTTATCCCCAGCCCTAAACCTAGTACAGACCCCATTTTCTATTACTTAATATTTTATCAACTAAGAACAAAAAGAAGAAAATTTCTTTATATGCTTCCCTTTATGTTATTTGCATGGAACTTAGCTTTCTGGAATCATGTTGTTGGAAATCCAAATGGATAAATGATTAATTAAATAAATATGAAAAATAGAAAATATATCAGAAATATATTTAGGCAATTTGGTTTTGCACAAACAAGAAAAAAAAAAGCCTTCCTCTTTAATGGATCTCTCCTCGACAATAATAACTAATGAAAAAAGATCATTTGATGTCTAAAGCCATATTGAAGTAGCTGGGAAGAAGTTGAATACAAACTACAATGATGACCTAGTAGGCAGAAGTTCCAATTGGAAGAACTTTTTTGAAAAGGTTTTAGTTTACATGCCCTGATTGGAAGTGAAATTTAGAAATGCCTATCAGTAATTTTCACCATAAAGAAACCCAAATGGACACAAATTCCCCAAATAAACTTTATGGAAATTACGTTATGGTTATCACCCTAAGAAGGAAAAGAGAAGCCAGAAAATGAAGCAAACTGATGCCGACTAAACCAGTGGACTACCAAAAGAGTCTGGTGTCAGCCAACCAAGCAAGATGTTATGTTTAATTTTCTAACCCCTTGGTGCACTGAAATAAATATTTACTTATCTTATAGCAAGGCATTTCTTTTCTTTTGCCTTGAAAAGAAATAAGAGACACTTGTAGCAATCATTAGAGCTGATAAAATTAGTAGTGTTAGACATGTAAAGTTTCAAACAAAAGAACCAACATAACCATTCCTTTAGCTTTGTGCTAGCGACACTCGGAAAGGCTATAATAAAGGGGAAAAAGAAAGAAAAAACAATGCATGCGGGACAACAATGAATTTCATTTCCTAATGATATTACAAAAAGAGATGCTCCAATTGGACAAATTCTCAAATCTATAGATGGCAAAGAATGTTTATCCCTCATAATAGAAACACAATGGAATCTTTTGCAATTACAAAGTTGGCATTCTTTTCAGTAACAAAGCAGGCATACAAATGAAGGAAATACCAGCATCCAGATTAGAATTGAATTTACCATTTACGAAGAGGAAAATCAGCCGGCTAGTTAATATGAAAAATCTAGTATCCAATAAACAACAAATTACCTGTCCACAATTAAGAAATAACGCTGCAAGTCGCTCTTCAGTAACCTAATGCAACAGATTAACAAAGTTCCGATGATGTATCTCTAATAGTAGAAAGAAGAGTAAAAGAAAGGGCGGAAAGAACACTTTGATGTTAAACGCAAAGAAGAGAGAAATAAAACTTTCTATAATTATTTACTTACATGTTGATCAATATCGGAAACATATACAGTTCGCCTAATGCTATCTTCTCTCTGAGCTCTAAGAGTTCTCCCATTCAACCTCCTCTTCCCCTGATTAAAGTTATTCTTTTTCTGGCAAGCCCAGAATAAGTAAAAAAAGTCAGGGAAAAAAACAAGGTATACACAAGCATATAGGTCCTTCTGATAAAACCCAACTTTTGCAGAAATCCAATTCGACCTCAATAATTAAGAAAAAAAAAAAAAAAAAGAGCCAAATGAACTAAAAGCCCCATAATTCAACGCCATTACTGTACAAAGTAATAACTTAACAAAAAAAGATATTTTTTATATAAATCCACCTCCATCCCATAAACAAAAATAAGAAAAACCAGAAATATGGGACTAAATCACAGCGGAAGTACCTTCCGGTAATTGGGATTCCCATCACTACCGAACTCCTTAATCGCCTCAGAGAAATTACTCGGCGGCGACTGACGATCGGGAGAGTAAGAAGACGGGAAGAATTCCTTGGCCGACGGGTTCAATTTCGAGAGCAAATCAACGAGCTGCCGCACGTCTCGTTGAAATTCTGACTTGGGATCAGAAGCCGGAGCAGCAGCAGCAACACCAGTAGTCGGAGAACCAAGATGATGGATGAACTGATCATCCGAACCAATTGCATTCTCCGCAACAGCAGCCATCGAAATCAAACCCAAAACAAATAACAGAAATAAAAAAAGAAAATTAAAAACACAACCCAGCCCAAATCTCCCTCTTCCCTATCTAGTGTCTACCCAACCTCTCTATCTCTTAACACGAAATTAGGGTTTTTTATATTGCCCAAGATAACTAAAATGGCAGAGAAATGGATTTCTGGATATCTCGCCTTATTTATTCCTTCCTTTCTCGTCTTTATAATCTATAAATAATCTTTCATCCCGGCAGAGCTTAAATAGACAGAGAGAGAAAGAGAGAGTCAAGGAAATGGAACAAAGAAAAATCGAAATTAGGGTTTATTATTTTTCTTTTTCAGATTTTAATGGCACAAAGATGACTGGTTTTTTGGTCTTGTTCTTCTTCGCAACAAATGGCTTTAGCTTTGGTTTTGGGTTTGGCTTTTGGCTTCTCTCTCTCTCGAATAAAGAGTTGAAAGTCCACGAGCGTGGCACGTTAAACATAGGAAGAAAGAAAACGTAAGGTGACGTCAGCAGTGGTTGTTACTTCTGTAGCAAGGGATATATAATTCATAACTACTGGAAAGGATTTGTTGGGATTGCGATTTTATTTAGTTATTACTTTATGCCAAAAAAAAATAATTAATGAATTCATTCTCTGGATGGCCCATCCATAGCGTAATTCTGAACGACCCACAATCTTTTGCCACATCAGCCCATGATCTGGCCAATTCTGATCATCCATCCTGATGAACTAGTGTAACACGTGGCATGTAGTGATTTGGTTAAATTTTGAGGTGTAAAATAATGGCGATGTAGAAACTAGAAGTCTCATTGATCACTTCTCAAACCATCACATAAGGTGCCACGTGTAAAACTCTTTTTATTTTTCAATAGTTTTTTTTATTTAGTTATAAATGTACTTGAATATTTATTATAGATTAGTGAAAAGAAGGAAGCTTTCAATTGAGAGCTGGAATTGACGTTGGAAAAAAGCTATGGTTGTTTATTTCATTTTTATTTTTTTGGGACAACTACGGATACATACGATGCAGAATTCTGAATTACAGCCCCTACTATTACCCTCTTTCTCCCGATAAACTACATTCTGCTCGTGAATTTGGCATCAATTCATGGTTATGATGCATTTTCCCTGTAATTTGGGGCTGTAAAATTCTGATATGGGCTGATTGGTCATTCTTCCTTTTTTTTTATCATTCTCATTAGCAAAGGCCGAGCTTTTAAGCGAAAGTGAAATAATAAAAATATATAAGAATAAATGTTTTTATATTTTAACTTTTGAAATAATTAATAATTAGTATATATTATATGTTACTTTTTTATAATATAAAAATAATAATAATTAATTTCAGATAAATTAATAATCTAATTTTAATAAATATAATATTTTAATCTCCAATAATTATTGAATTTTATAATAAAAATCTGGTTCCGTTCAACATTTAACCTATTACAAAGAAAACTGAACTGCTAATATATTTTTGTTTTATCCCCCACCCCTGGTGGTAGTGGGATTTGACCCATATTGTCTCCTACAAGTGAGAGATTTTTACCAATTTAGCCACCATCAGTTAATTTGTTAATTCGCAAAAAAAAAAAGTAATTCAAATTTTTTGGGTATTTGGTGATACGTATTCCCTAAAAGGGCAATTTTAGTAGCACATCATCATGTTTTTAACCACCCTCCTCAAAGTTGGTAGCAATGGAATTCAAATCCTAGTCTCTACTACAACAAACTAGCTAATATACCAACTCAGCCATCTCTCATTTGGGGAGATTCAACTTTTATTTAGGTTTTAAAACACTAATAAATCATAAATAGAGGTGATCATTGGTCGGATTAGCTTAGAAGTGGATACAAATTAAGCTCACAAGTTATTCAAGTTTGACTTGTGAAAAGTTTGATTTAGCTCAATTCAAATTGAGTTTCGAGTTGAGTTCAAGTTCAATATATAGGCTCAATTTCATTCCAATAGTGTGAAGCTCAACTCGTGAAACTAGCCTAATCAACCTTATATATAATATTTTTAATTTTTATATGTATAATAAGTAAAATTTTAAATTTTATATAAAATTCACTGACAAGCTCAAGCCAATCTGAACTCGTATATATGACTAGGCCTGTAAACGGATCGTATTCGAACCAAATCAGGCTAGATTCGAATTCGAAACCGATTATAGATACCAATATTTGAATTCGATTCGATATCCGATGGATATCAAATACATCAATTCAAATTCGATTTCGATTATTAAATCGAATATTCGATTTCACTCGAATCCGACCAAATGGATTTTTGAACATGAATTCGATTATATTCAAATTTGATTAAATTGATAATTTTGCAATAGGCAAATTTTGCAAGTTAGGGATTAGATTAATTCAAATTTGATTAGATTAATTCCAGTTTTACAATCAATACCTCACTTACACCAGGTATTATTTCATCTACCGGGCCTGATGCACTACGTTTGTAGCCTTCAACTGTTATTTATCCCCTTATGAGGCATTCTGTGTTTACTTTTATCTCTTTCCAAATTGATAAAAAAGTACCAACATGATGCATCCTTGATCCTTCTAACCAACAGAAACAATTTCAAAGAAACCATCATATGGATCAAGTATTAATCTGGTGAACTTCTGATAATTACCATTACCAATAAGAATAACATGAATATGAAAACTTTAAAAAGATTATACACTTGAGCTTAGTAAGCACATATGGCATTAAGTTCCGAAATGGTGAACAATGATAGAATAAAGAGGGACAGAGTATGCTTACATAACAAGGAAAACCATAATACATAGAAGAGAGGTTGTTAGCAATATCCGAACTCCAAACCAAAGGATAAAGTTTTTTTTTCCAATCAAAAGTGAGACACTAATATCTTCATTTTCAGATGGAATTATGAGGAAATTAAAGTTGTTAGACTTCACATTCTTGACTTCAAAAGCCTTCTTTTCTTTCCTTCACAGGAAAAGAAAAAAAAAAAAGAACACTGAAACATGAAAACCCGTGAGTATATGTGTGAACCTGCAAAGAAAGGAGGGAGAGCGATGGATGCAATAGAACTTCAAAGGGTGCAGAAGGGTACCTATTGGCACACATTACTTTTCTTCATAGTATGAACTCTGGAACAATGTTCAACACTGCCCATAGTTCTCTAGATGCATGGAGAATGTAGAACACGACAACTGTACCTGTAGCCATAGACAGTGATTCAATTATTCAAATCCTGAGTACATCAAATTCAAAACCCACAGGCCATAGCTAACAATTTTAAAGAGTAATAGTTCCAAAAGAGTACTATCTTTAATTTCTTACTATATATAATGATATATTTTTTTCTTTCACCATACCGTTATCCAATTTATTAAAAATTTGGTTGTTCTGAATCGCCATCCGTATTTATTTCAGAATTTATGCATAATTTGTTGCAAGAAATATGTGGATATTATTATTGGTGTTAGATAATTTTGCTCAGCTAGCCAAAAACTTAATTATCAACCACATGGTATTGCCATATGGCTTATACATTTCAGTTTGTGAGGTGGTGTTAAACAGTTTTGTATGCCCTTACCTTCAATCAGAATGATGTACTTTATGAGTTTATTGTAAATGAATAAAAGTGCATATTTGATTCATGTTCCCTTAGTATGTTTCTGTGTAATACCCTTAAATTTGACACTTAATGAGATTCGTGATAATTAAGCATGTTCACAGCCAATGGGTCGGTCTAGGGAGACCTATCCTGACAAGGCTGACACTGTGGTGCCACCAAATAGGTTGGGGTGGCCTGTCTCAACTGCCAGGGTGAGACCCTAAGCACATACAGTGTAGGATTAATTGAATCTATGAACTGGACCAGATTTCCAGTATTGCCCTGGACCTTGGAAATTGATGGGCAAAACTGAAAAGTTACACCTGGCCCTAGACTCGATTATGATACTGCACTAAGTGTCGGATTGGGTTGTCTTTGATATACCAGTCAATGAGATCCTTAGCGGGGGTCAAAACCTGGGTATGTTGGAACAGTCTGAGAATTCATCTGAGTGGGTGATCATAGTGACAGGATCAGCCCCTTTGTCGGACAAAGGTAATGATCGGGGATGCACTCTCACTGATGGAAACCAAGACTGCTCGCAGCCGATTTCAATCGTTGAGATTAGTTTTACAAAATATATTTTATATGAGATATAAAAGTATGTATATATATATATAGATATAAATATATTCTATGGTTTCGAAATGATTTGCAAAAGGTTTTAATTCCCGAGATCCATATAAGCAGAGAGTGTAACACTGTTCCTTGCAGCCGAGGGAGAGGTCATCTCTTGTCGGGCGGTGTATGATGATTATGGGCTGAGAGGTTAAGTGTAAGACCATTGAGGATAATACCTAATGGTTTAATCTTGCATCTGCCCATAGTCCCTAGGTGTTACAAGGTAGCTTGGCCCAGGGACCACTTAGGGTAAGTATTGGGCCCATAGAGCCCATAGGATGAGTTTCGGGGGTGCACTGTCCATAACAATGTATTCGGCCAGGCTTTGTAACAAAGGCTGGGCTTAACCCATGTGGCTGATGTGTAGATCAATGTTTCGGTCCCACGCCATACAAGGAAGCCCAACTGGGTAGCAGTTTGGAAGGCTAAGTGAGTACATAACCTTAAATAGGCCTTAAGCCCATTTCGAACTGGGTTGATTTGATCAATCAATAAAAGGGGTCGAATTCTGAGATGGATCAGCTGATAGGATTGGGCCTAGACCCTATCCACTTAGAGAGTCCAAGATCTAAATAAGACTTAGATCTTGAAGCCTCCTAATTAGATTAGGAGATGGTTGATCTGATCTGCAGATAAGATAAGGGTTATCCCTTATCACTTAAAGGGACTTCTAATCCAAATATGATTTGAATCACCAACTCCTAATAGGATTAGGATCTGATCCCTTTAAGGTTATAAAAGGAGAAAGGGGCAGTAACTATTTTGGATTGATGTTCAATTCTCTTCAGAGCAGAAATCACAAGAAGAGAGAATTCTGCACCCTATGAATACTCTCTTGCCGCCTCTTTTCTGCAGCAGCCACCTCCAGTAGTTCGACCTCCTACTCTCTACAGGAGTAATCAAGATTTGATCTTGATACCAGTCTTTTGGGGAATAGATTGATTGGAGTTGTATTCACAAGTCATTCTGTTGATTCTTGCGAAGGGTCAAGTTCTTTTGGAAGAACATTGTTGATTCTGCTCCATCCTACACTGCACCATCTTCAGTGGGAGCAGATTTTGGATCCTTCCTTGGGCGTGAACACCTCCACTGGGAGATACTGTTTCGCTGTATCAGGTACATCCTCCCTCTTACTCCTTTTGGTTCAGATCTGGTTTGGTTAATGATTCAAGATTGATCCTTGAAAAATATGTTTTTCTAAAATAGGGAATTCGATTCCCTACAAAGATGGGAGAAATTTTTGAAATTCACTCAGTCCATTCCGCAACTTTTGGGTGTCCATGTGATAGATATCTTATCCCTTCAATGGTATCAGAGCCATGGTTCAAATCTTGAACCAATTTGTTTCAGATCTGAACCTGTGCAAATGGGTAGAAGGCGTTCTACTCGATTTGTGCAGATATGGGTTTTGGGAAATTTGTTCCCAAAATTAATGAGCAAATAATCTAAAATTAATTTTATATAAATCTGATTATTATTTAGAACTATTCTTTATGATTTTCTTCATTTATGGGTTGTTCGTACAAGAGGAGATCGATTTCTTGGTTTGCGTAGGGAACCCGCAAGATTTGCAGTTTCTTGATTTATTCATTACATTTCGTCTATAAATATTTTTTTTATAGACACAATGTATTAGGCATTCGATCTAATGTAATTATAATAGAAATTAGGTTTTCTATTCCTATTTTTTTATTTTTGATCGAAGATGGCGGCGTAGAAAAGGAGATTTTGCAAAGAAGGAGATTTCGCAGATGGGAGAACTACAATCTGCGATTTGCAGGATGGATTGTGCGAATAGCCCTGTTTGACTGATTCTTGATTTTCTTTTATCAGTATTTAATTTCATATTATTTTCTTGAATTAAATATTTAATTAAAGATCAAACACTAGACCCATTTGAACCAAGATTGGTTCAAACTGTTTGGACCAAATCTAGGGTTTAATCAAGGCTAAAAATCAACCCTAATTTTCCCACAAATGGGCCAGAGGATTGATATTTAATTAAATGGTTAATTCGGCCCAACCTGTAAAGGCCCAGTATTAAATAGTTAAAACTGCAAAAAGCCCACTTAACACATAAAGCTATATGGGATGAACCATTCGACCCATATACCTAGATAATATTAATGGTTAATATAATGGATTTAAAATTGTTTTCAAATGGGCCTTACAGATGATTCATTGATTGGACCAATTTATCCCAGCATGAGACATATGGATTTGTGATGTGCTACGTGCATGGGCCATAAGTGTTTGGCCCATGTTCAATCGACAGTGGCTCTTGTGCACACCATGGTTGAAAGCACATCATTGCCATGGTGTCCCTTTTGTCATTGGATGACCTCCCTCAGTGGTGGGCCCCACACCTCATCAAGAGGTTGCGTGCAGAACCCTAGCCAATTAAGGCCCACCAAAATCTGACTTTATGAAAGTCAGTGGGAGCCACTTTGGTTTGACCTAAATCAAACTAGGGCGTAATTAACTGTTCCCTCCAGCTAATATGAGTGCATGTGATAGGGAGATTCATATGATGAAATCTCTAAAGGCCTTCCATCATTAGCATGAGGAATGGGTCCTTCAATAATGAGAAAACTCACCAGAAAATGGGCTATCCATTTGCTGGTGGGTTTGTCTGAGTGTTTCATAAGATGATAGGGGCGTCATAGACCGATGTGGGAGGGGCTTCACCAGAAAATGGGAACTCTCTCACGGTACCTTGGCGTTCACGAATATGATGGGTAAGCACTCATTGGACAGAAATGTTTACTTGAAAACGGCTATAAACCTTGTCTGACAGAGGCCAAAGGGAAAACTCATATGATGAGTGGATATGATCCTTCACAGAAAGATGGTGGGGTTATGCAGCTGAAACAGTTGGCTCCATGCACCCTATGTGATTTCCCACATTTCTAAAAACAACCCGTAGTCTCCGTCACTGAGAAAAGAGGGAAATCTCAGAGATGAATAAATGGAAATGGATTGTAAATTAAAATCCATATCTATGTAATGAACATGAATCAAATTAGGTTGTAGACTGATGTTTGCTCTTTTATTAGAAAATGGCAAATGGATCATTTAGAAAGCTTCTTGACGACAATAACCTTAAGGGCCCAAACTATGCCGACTGGTACAGGAAACTTATGCTGGTCCAAGCTTCTGAAAAACTAGACAAAGTGGCAAAGAATCTCGCCCTGGAGCGTCCAAGCGACAGGGCTTTTGAGGAACGAAAGAGAGGCTATCAGGAATGGGAGGAGAAAAACTCCATTGCCCGGTGTTACATCATTGCCTCCTTTGACAACCCAATACAGAGGCAATTCGATCAGATTGAACTAGCCAATGACATATTGGATAATCTCAGGATGATGTATGAAGAGCAGAATCGTTCTACTCGACAAAAGGTCTTGAAACAGTTCATGACTGCACAAATGACCAAGGGCCAACAAGTTCACGACCATTGTCTTCGGATGATTGGTACATCAACGAACTGGAGGCTCTTGGATCCGGGCTGGACCTTGCAACCTAGATAGATGCTATCCTTAATTCTTTGCCTTCTTCCTTTAATCCGTTCATTATGAACTATAATATGAACAAGCTGAATGTCAACTTGCAAGATCTCAGCAATATGTTGCAAAGAGCCGAAGAACTGATTAGAAATGATGAGCCTATAGCTATGCTTGTTGAAACTAGCAAAACAGGCAAGAGAAAGATGAAGGCAAAGAAGCCTCAGAAGAAAGCCACTAAAGGTAAGAAGTAGAAGAAAGACAAAGCATCGGATGCCTGTCACTTCTGCAAAAAGACCGGCCACTGGAAAAGGAACTGTCCTGCCTACCTGGAATCCAAGAAATGTAATTTCGAAACTTGTGTTATAGAAACCAATCTGTTGGTAGCTTCTGCGTCCTGGTGTATTGACTCCAGGGCTTCAACTCATGCGTGTAACTCACTGCAGGGGTTCAAGGTAAGCAAAAGGCTGAGTGAAGGAGAAGTCACACTCTACTTGGGGACTACTGCAACTGTTGCAGCCGCGACCATAGGAACTGTGGAATTACTGTTTAGAGAATGAACAATCATACTGGAAGATTGTCTTTATGTACAAAATTTAAGGAGAAATTTGATTTCTGTCTCAAAACTGTGTGCAGATGATTATTCTATCTTCTTTAGTAATACAATTACTATTAAAAGAAATAACAGATTCATCCCATACGGGGAACTAAAGAATGGTCTCTATGTTCTACATCCTTCTCTAGAAACGAACATAACTGAAACTACGTCGGCTGAAATCCCCAAGAAGAGAGCCCGTGATACAGTTAATCCCACGTATCTGTGGCATTACCGACTTGGCCACATCGATGTTGACCAAATCACAAGGTTGGTAAAGGATGGTCCTTTGGATTTTCTAACTGTAGAAGAACTTCCCACCTGTGAGCCTTGCCTACAAGGTAAGATGACAAAACGGTCATTTAACGGTAAGCCTGAAAGATGTACAGACACACTTGACCTAATACATACTGATGTATGTAGTCCCCTGAGTGTTAGGACACGGAATCAACACGTGTATTTCATCACCTTCACAGATGATTTTTCACGATATGGTTACGTGTACCTAATGAGACACAAGTTTAAATCCTTTGAAAAGTTCAAAGATTTTAGACAAGAGGTCAATAAATAGTTAGGGAGAGAAATTAAAGCCCTTCGATCAGATCGAGGTGGCGAGTAACTCTTTGACGAATTCAGGGACTACTTAAAGGACAATGGGATAGTATCACAATTAGCTCCTCCTGCTACACCACAACTTAACGGTGTTTCAAAGAGGAGGAATAGGACCTTATTGGATATGGTCCGGTCGCTTCTCATACACTCAGAGTTACCCACATCCTTTTGGAGTTACGCATTAGAGACTGCGATTTACGTGCTGAATCGGGTTCCCACCAAATCGGTTCCGAATACTCCATATGAACTTTGGGCTGGAAAAAACCAAGTGTCAGACACTTGAAGATTTGGGGTTGTTCAGCACACGTTAAAAGAACGAGTGCAGACAAATTGGAATCCAAGACCAGTCGTTGCCTATTTGTAGGCTACCCAAAAGGCTCTGTTGGTTACTTATTTTATGACCCAAGTGAGCAGAAAGTGTTCTGCAGTGGGAGATGTCTCGCATGTTCCAAGTAGTGACCAACCTAGAAGATCCACTCAGGTATCCAGGCCACCAGTCCGTTATGGTTATGACCAGGATAGTTACCTGGTGGAAACCTTGACTAGTGAAAAGGATCCAGTGACTTACACGGAAGCTATGTTGGACATGGATTCCCAGAAGTGGGTGGAGGACATGAGAGCAAAGATGGACTCAATGGAGACCAATGGAGTCTAGACTCTAGTAGATCCACCATCCGGGGTAAAAGCAATCAGTTGCAAATGGATTTACAAGAGGAAGAAGAGCCCCGATGGTAGGGTTGAGACCTTCAAAGCTCGTCTGGTGGCAAAAGGGTACACGCAAAAAGAGGGCATCAATTATGAGAAAACCCTTTCGCCTGTGGCCATGCTTAAAGCCATTAGGATCCTGTTAGCTGTAGCAGCATACCATGATTATGAGATTTGGCAGATGGATGTCAAAACTGCATTCCTGAATGGAGATCTTACTGAAGATATCTATGTGCAGCAGCCGCAAAGCTTCATTGCTGCAGGTCATGAAAATATGGTATGTAAACTTAATAGATCCATTTATGGACTTAAGTTTATTGTAAATGAATAAAAGTGCATATGATTCATGTTCCCTTGGTATGTTTCTGTTTAATACCCTTAAACTGAACACTTAATGAGACTCGTGTTATTTAGAATATTCACAACCAGAGGGTCGGTCTAGGGAGACCTATCCTGACAAGGTTGACACTATGGTGCCACCAAATCGGTTGGGGTGGCCTGTCTCACCTGCCAAGGTGAGACCCTAGGCACATACAGTGTAGGATTAATTGAATCTATGAATTGGACCAGATTTCTAGTATTGCCCTGGACCTTGGAGATTGATGGGCAAAACTGGAAAGTTACACCTGGCCCTAGACTCGATTATGATACTGCACTAAGTGTCGGATTGGGTTGTCTTTGATATACCAATCAGTGAGATCCTTAGCAGGGGTCAAAACCTGGTTATGTTGGGGCAATCTGAGAATTCATCTGAGTGGGTGATCATAGTGACAGGATCAGCCCCTTTGTCGGACAAAGGTAATGATCGGGGATGTACTCTCACTAATAGAAACCAAGACTGTCTGCAGCCGATTTTAATCGTTGAGATTTGTTTTGCAAAATATATTTTATATGAAATATAAAAGTATATATATTATGGTTTCGAAATGATTTACAAAAGGTTTTAAATCCCGAGATCCATACAAGAGAGAGTGCAACACTGTTCCTTGTAGCCAAGGGAGAGGTCCTCTCTTGTCGGGTAGTGTTTGATCATTATGGGCTGAGAGGTTAAGTGTAATACCATTGAGGATAATACATGATGGCCTAATCTTTCATCTGCCCACAATCCCTGGGTGTTACAAGGTGGCTTGGCCCAGGGACCACTTAGGGTAAGTGTTGGGCCCATAGAGCCCATAAGATGGGTTTCGAGGGTGCACTGTCCATAATAGTGTATTCGGCTAGGCCTTGTAACAAAGGTTGGGCTTAACCCATGTGGCTGATGTGTAGATCAATGTTTGGGTCCCATGCCATACAAGGAAACCCAACTGGGTAGCAGTTTGGAAGGCTAAGTGAGTACATAACCTTAAATGGGCCTTAAGCCAATTTCGAACTAGGCTAATTTGATCAGTCAATAAAAGGGTTTGAATTCTGAGATGGATCAGGTGATAGGATTGGGCGTAGACCCTATCCACTTAGAGAGTCCAAGATCTAAATAAGATTTAGATCTGGAAGCCTCCTAATTAGATTAGGAGATGGATGATCTGATCTGCAGATAAGATAAGGGTTATCCCTTATCACTTAAAGGGACTTCTAATCCAAATATGATTTAGATCACCAACTCCTAATGGGATTAGGAGCTGATCCCTTTAATGTTATAAAAGGAGAAAGAGGCGGCAACTATTTTGGATTGATGTTCAATTCTCTTCAGAGCAGAAATCACAAGAAGAGAGAATTATATAGCCTGCGAATACTCTCTTGCCGCCTCCTTCCTACAGCCACCACCTCCAATTGTTCAACCTCCTACTCTCAACAGGAGTAATCAATATTTGATCTTGATACCTGTCTTTTAGGGAATAGATTGATTGGAGCTATATTCACAAGCCATCATGTTTATTCTTGCGAATGATCAACTTCGTTTAGAAGAACATTGTTGATTCTGCTCCATCCTACACTGCGTCATCTTTAGTGGGAGCAGATTTTGGATCATTCATTGGGCGTAAACACCTCTATTGGGAGATACTGTTTCTCTGTATCAGGTACATCCTCCCTCTTACTCTTTTTGTTTCAGATCTAGTTTGATTAATGGTTCAAGATTGATCTTTGAAAAATATGTTTTTCTAAAATAGGGAATTCGATTCCCTGCAAAGATGGGAGAAAATTTTGAAATTCGCCCAGTCCATTCCACAACTTTTGGGCGTCCATGTGATGAATATCCTATCCCTTCAGGTGGTTGATGTATTCACCGTTGTCCTGGGAGATGCTTTTCTAGCTGGAAGGTTTGTTCATGAGACACAAAGTGACACACAAAGAGAGGCAAAAGAAATGACCGAGACAAAAGAATTAATAACTCTCTGTTGTTTCTTTTAACTTTTGGTTGATGAAATTAACAGATTTCGTGTCTCCATGTCATATTCCATCTCAATTCTTTATTGATGAAACAAAAGGGTTTCAAATTTAATAGGTAAGACCATATAAATGCCACCTCAGACAGCAACCACATGGAGGTTTAAGACAATAATCACATTCACAAAGGTCCTCCTATTGTCCTACAATGCCTGGCTCAGTTTGGAAAGTGTGCAAATACAAAATATTAGTGCAAAATATTATATACAGTAAAACTCCTAATATGAGTCCAACTTTTCAAAACATTACATTTAATTTTAATCAAACAAAGCTTCCTAAACAACTGAAAACACATTGAATGTAAAACATTCCTTCCCCTTGAAAGCAACTGAAAAGACCTTGAATGTAAAATATTATTTCTCCAAATTAGCACCTAGTTCTTGAAGAAATTGTTGTTCACGTAGGGCTCAGTTTGGAAAAAGTACAAATACAAATATGTATTGTGCAAATACAAGGTTTTTGGACTGTACATATTTGTATCCAAACTGAGCCAAAGGTGAAAATAAGACCTGGTTGTGATAATCCAAGCTTTACATGGTACATCAACAAGCTGATTGATATATAAAATGCAAAACCAAAAGGTAAAAGAGAATAACCATGAAGCAATACCCAAGTTGTATGATTCTGTAGGAAAAAGCTGTGGTCCTATGGAAATGGTACTCGGTAATGTGAACAAAGTAATTATTCTCAATTTCTCATAGCCTGACATTAGATAAAAGCCACTGCCATTTAGGTTAATTTCTGAAGAAAAACTAAAATGCTATGGGTGTTCTTAAGTGCAGTGAAGAGTTAAAAGCATGGTTGGAGAAATAATAAACCAGAGGTAAAAGCTATGGGTGTTCTTAAGTGCAGGGAAAATAAAAACCACTGCCTTCACCTCCCCCTCATTCACAACATGACTCTTTTCATCAATCTTTTCTGAGAACGAAGGATTCTGGCAACATACGAAGTTCTAGCTGCCCTGGCAACAACCTCTGACCTCGATTTGAGTTCGACTTCCAGAGAAATTTGCCCCATTGGTCTCTATAGGATCTTTTGTGCTTTTCTCTTCGTTGGTTTCATTGTCTACCACCTATACTAATAAGAAAAAAAATTCCACTGAAGAATGTTAAATCCGTCAAGTGGAAATCAATCGAGAGAATAATAAACCTGAGGTATTTAAGAGAAAAGAGAAGATTAAACCAACCTGTGTTCAAATTCCTTAATCTGTAACTGTAAGACTGTAATCACCTTGAGAAAAGAGGCAGGGGACGACGGCAAGTGTGGGTTCCCAGCGGTGCAAATGCGATGGATTCCCACCGACAGTCGTGGGTTGCAACACAAAGCCGGGTGATGCTAGACGGTTGAGGCTTGAGGATTGTTTGAGGCGATTGGGCAAAAGAGACGGCGTTTATCTTGAGCTTTGATCTTGAGCTATAGCCGGTGATCGGTGCTTAACCGCTATCACTAACGATGCCGTCGGTGATGGTGGTTTCTTGAACGACAAGTAAAGACTGAGAGAAGAGAGATAGAGTAAGAGCCTAAGAGGAAAGACGAGATGAGCGACGATGGCGTTCAAACTCCGACAAAAGGCTGGTGGTTGGTCGGATGATGAGGGGGTGACCGGTTATGGATCAATGGTGGTTGCTCGGGCGGCAACCGGCGACGATGAAGGGAGTGACAGACGAAGGGTTAGGATTTTCCTTTAGGGTTTTGAGAATGAAAGAGTTTGAAAATTCTAATGTAATGTTCGATTTTGAGTTTTGACTTTTGAGATTTTCGAACTAATGTTATTTTTCATTTTCTTTTTTTTAACTTTTATATTATACTATATATGTTATATTATATTATATTATTATATATAATAATATAATAATATAATATAATATATATAATCGGTTCGGATATTTATCGGATCGAATCAGTGTATATTCTAATTCAACCCAATTATTTATTCGGTTAAAGAATAGTATCTGAATTCGACCAAATATTCGATTCGAATTATCCGAATTTGATTTGATTAAACCGAATCTCATATTCAAATTCGGATTTTGAATACCATTTACAGGCCTACATATGAGCAAAGTTCAGGGTATAGATACACTTGATCTATACAAAACATGCCTAAATTCTACTTTTTATATTGTTTACTTCGAATTTTTCACAGGTGGTCAGTTTTAAGGGTAATTAACATTTAAAACCTAATTCTTAGTTTGGAAAGAGTACAAATGCTAATATGTAGAATGCAAAACCTTATATTTTGTATTATTTTCTACGTATTTGCACTGTATCTATCTACATTTGTACTCCTTCCAAACTGAGTCTAAATTCCAAAAACAAAAGTGTTAAAAAGGCATTTCAGTCAGCCCATGATATGCCAAATGTCAAAATTTCGAACCTTGTATAAGTTTTTGAATCAAGTAAAATTCAAATTGAGCTTGAACCTAAACTTGTTCTTAATTTTTGGGGTTGAGTCCAGGCCTAGCCCTTAGGCAACATGAATCCAATCCAACCTTATCCTAATTCTAAGGGTTAGGCCTAGGTTGAGCTTAATTATGTGAAATTATTTTATCTAACAAAGTAAAAAAATGTGAAATTATTTTAATTATTGTGATATTTTACTTAAATAATTCTGTAATTTACTTAAGTCTTTTATTTAAAAAAATTATAGTAAATTCACTAATTTAATAATAATTCACTATTAAATTACTTTCATTTTAATTATTGATATTTTACTTAAATAATTTATTAAATATGGTAATTTACTGTTAAATTACTTTTTTCTGAAATAATTTGGTAACTAATTAAGTAAAAAACAATGTACATAAATTATGATAGTTTTCAATAATAATCACCACAATTATTAATTATATTTATACTCAATAATTTAATTATTTGAGAGTAATTAAACATTAATATTTTAACACATTGATGAAAAATTAAATGAATGTATTTGCAAGGTGGACAGATATAGAGAGAAATAAAAAATAAATAAAGAGATATAGGGGAAGGAAAAGACGAGACTAGGAGATGTTTCAGGACATTTTAGGTGGGGAGAAAGTTTAAGAAAAATTTAAAATAAGAGATTATTTAGATGATTGGAAACAAGGGAGAAAACGATTTTAAGAAAACAAAAATGCTGAAGTGGCAAGTTGAGAGTGTAAGAAATGATATTTTGAAGAGGGAAAGGAGAAGTCTGGTGAATCAGGGGAAAAGGGGAGGCAATATGATGTATCGGTCTTTGTTTTGATATATAAAAATAAATTGTGAGTCCGGCTTTACTGAATACAAAACCTTCATCAAAGCCTGGAATTTCCGCCCAAAGTTAAAAACGATCACCGTATTGAGATTCTCTTAGGAGGCTTTATGTCAGAATGAGTGATGCTGAGTTGCTGACATGTTCACTAGCGGTTGGTGTACAAGCGGATTATCTGGACTGACACTGATTTTACCTGTCGATTGACCATGTCTATGGGCAAAGGCTGGTATGTTGGTTAAGTCTATTGATATACGAGACAGGGTTAAAATATGCTCGAAATGAAATATATAATTAATTTGTAGGGTAAATTAGAGTATACTTAATTGGCAAATTGAAATATATTTAATCTATAAATTTGCTAGAAAATGTTAAACTACAAACTACTAAAACATGTAGAAACAAGGGAAATAACATAACATTCTATACCAACAAGATTCTGAAATAATATATGTATATACATATACAATGTATCTAATTATGTATATATGATTAAAATAAAAGAAATAGTTTATCAATAATATAATAAATAAAAATATAAAAGATGTTGACATAACACCCCTTCTAAGTTAGGCATTTTGATATTGTTATGTCACAGTTGAAACTTAGAAGTCATTTCTAAACTTGACGCACTGGGCGGACACATGACTTATGATCACTGTTTTGAAAACCAATTTAAAGATTGAATTGTTTTTTGTCTCTGGGTCATTGGTAAATGGTTTAATCATCTGGGTTGGATAGGGCAAATTGTGATGCATGGGTATCAAATGATCAAAAATCGTTGACTTGGTCAAGAGCTGTTTGACCTGGCCAGTTTGATCATTGACATGTTCAATTTGGTGATTGGGTCGTGGATTGTACATTTAATGCATGCATACTTTTCAGAGGTCATAACTTTGCACTCCGAATTGGGATGGTTTTTTTTTTTATTTTTGATAACTTTTCGAGATCTATGTGCCCCCTATTAATTTTGCGAAAAAACCTTGTTTGTCTCAAATTGTAATTTTTAATATTTTTTATAAATAAAAATTTAAAAACATGAATTAAATATAAAATAATGCATATAACATATCTAAAACATATTTATTCATTTGATAAAATATATATTTATACACATATATGTATGTATATATATATATATACACACACACTTAATACTATATGTGTTGGAGTGGCATGATTTGAACCATTTGACCCGGCCAGTTGAACTAGTGACCCACAACCCAGAGGTAAAAACGGTTCGACCTCCGAGTCGGTTTTTAAAACATTGCTTTATATTCAGTCTAATTTAATTTATATTTTTATTTCAGTTTTTATTTTTAATAAATAAAAAATTTAATGTCAAAAAGGGTTTTATGACAAAAATAGTGGTTCAACCTGATGATTGGGTAGAATGGGTCAACGGTTCAATTGCCTAGGTGGTCGGGTCAGTAGATCTTTGACCAAGTCGACATTTTTAAAGGATTTATAGGTTTTAGAAAAACCGGACCCGGAAAAGGGACCAGGTGACACTACAGACAGTTCGTTCGTCCGAATCAAGGGTGGGTTTAAAAGATTGCTTATGTAATAGGGTATATGAAAAAAAGTAACTTCTTCTACTAAAATGTATTTATTTTCAATAGAAATAATAAGATGATAATGAATATGGAAAAGATAAGTATGAATAAAAAGAATTTAGGCTTAGTTTGAAAGGAGTACAAATACACAAATATGTATAAAATATAAGATTTTGCACTCTACAAATTTGTATTTATACTCCTTCCAAATATGGAGTGATGACAGTCTATATGTACAAGATTTTAAATATGTACATCCCCGCACCCAAAAGATTAGTTAAAAAAGATGTATGCATTAAAAGACAAAAACATCCCCATATTTTGACTTTTTCACAATTAACAGTAATTTCTTTGTCTCTTTGAATGTGCCCAATTAGTCGCCTAAATGATCGAAAAATTCTAAAATCATTTATTAGATTGCTATGACATTGATACTCTAGATACACGAAAATCGCATATCCGGAGTTTTCAACACACTATACTATTTTTTTATTATTATTATTATTTCAGTTCAATGGAGTGATGACAGTCTATATAAGGTTTTAGAAAAGGCAAAACATGGTCAAAGTTTAGTTGAATTAATCAATTAATGGTGTCAACAATGCTGGATGCTTCTTTGTATGGTTTAATGGTTAATCAGAAAAACAAATTACAAATCACTGTCCACAAAAGCATCATAATAAGTGGGCATAGTTCAAGTAAATCACAAAAGGAAAGAATTGCCCCATACTTCAGCTCATTGCTATACCCCACCCATTTATGGTGGTTCAGTTGATAAATTCTCTGGCTAGTTTTAGTGTAGATTTGGGATCGAGTCCCGTTGGTACCAGGGTTGGGGATTATGGGTATGAGGACAAGCTACTTCCACTATCTACTCTCATGAAGCCAAAAATTAAAAAAGAAAGAAAAAAAAAGAAGAAGAAAAGAAATCATTGCTATACCCCCATGTGATATGGGATGGAGTATGCTAAGATTTGAGTTTTATTGCTTTCAATTCATGACCAATTGCCTCACTTGTCTTGGCCCTGGGCATGAAAGAAAAGGCTACTGCCCAAGAAGCCCTACTTATCTTTCTTTCCAAACCACTCTTCATTTGGAACCTATAGCTGAAAATGTGCTTTCCTAAGCCACCCTCTTCATTCAGTTAAACCGGTTAATGTTTATTGCCTCTCATTGCAAGTTCAGATTTCTTTTTCATACTTGGGGATGGATTCGAGCAGAGCCGAGCTTGAATAGTTAGTTTTTCGAGTTCGGTTTGTCAAGGTAGTACAAGGCTCGAGATTGGTTCAAGCTAGAACCTTGAGCTCGAGCTTGACTCGAGTCAAAAGCTCGTAAGCTTGAGCTCGGCTTGGCTTGAGATCGACTTGAAAAAAATTATTTATAAAATTATTTTTTATTTGATATTTAAAAAAGTAAGAATTATAATAATTAGTTATTATTATATAAAAATAAAATATTATATATAATATCTCTATTATATATTATTTTCTATAATTTATTATTATTATTATTATTATTATTATTATTATTATTATTATTATTATTATTATATACATGTATGTATGCATATGCATGTATACATATATGTATGTATGCATATATGCATGTATGTATGTATGTATGTATGTATGTATATAGCTATTCGATTCAACTCGCAAGCCTCATGAACCAAACTTTATTAGGCTCGAGATTGGCTCGATTAATAAATGAGCCTGTAAATTAAGCTCGAACTCGACTCAAAACTCGATTGAAACCAAGTCAAGCCGAACTTGAATAGCTTATGA